>NC_061524.1:6567500-6872500 GCF_022379125.1 Scophthalmus maximus | reverse complement strand
TGTGACACACACTCACTCACACACACACACACACACACACACACACACACACCAGGACCAGTTCTGACTGGTTTGCTGGCACAGAACGTGTGCCATGTAGGGTTTGAGAAGAAGAAGAAGAAGAAGAAGAAGAAGAAAAAGAAAAGCTAAAAAAGAAAGATAGAAAAAGCAACTGTTCATCGAAAAGAAAGAAAATTACAGCAGATTTCCACTAATGCCCCTGACCCGCCGAGCCCTGCACCTCGAGAAGCAGAGAGAGAGAGAGAGAGAGAGGAAGGAGACGGATAGACAAGGCAGAAAGAAGGAGGAAGTAAAATATACATATTTTTAACCTTCGTGGAACCGCTGCTTGTGTAACTGAGCGTGAGTTGACAGTGCAGGAGCACATTGATATTTACAGCAACAGTCGGGGTCAGGAGGTGCAGCAGGAGGGAGGGGGGACGGGCGGGGGGGGGGTATAACACACTTGCTGTAAATTTACACTGCCAGGTTACTGCTGCTGTTGGCTGCCGAGCAGGTTCAGCAGGTTTGATGCCTTGCTGAAGGGCACGACCACGTCAGACGAGCGTTGCGTTGCTGCGTCTCCTTTGATGGTTGTCGTCGTTGTCAGATTAATAGATATTTCTCTCGTACTAAAACGGCTAGTTTGGTAGTGGACTTTTCCGGATGTTGGGCACCTCAACCATAAACACGCTGCCTCACTCACCTTTGCCTGATTTCTTATTCCCTCCCCCCCCCATATGACGAGGCATGTGCTCGTCCTCTTCTATCGTGTTGTTTGGGGAGACACAGTACGCGGGTGCAAAGGTCACACGTGGAAAGTGAAAGTTGTGTGACAGGAAACAGGCCATGAAGTCCATGAGTTCATACACATGTCCTCACGACTTCAGGGCGAAGCGGAGGCCTTTGGATCTAGATTGATTTCAAACATGTAGACATATGCACTGCAAAGATGCCATATGTAAATATGGCTTCGATACGGAAACTAAATTTGACAATATCGTAAAATGTTACGTAAAACGTGTTTTGTATTTGACATTGTCCGCCTCACGATCTGTCACCCATGCAAGACGGCTGCGTTGTCTATAGCTTTTGCCTGTAGCACATTAATGCTACCAGGAAATGGCACAAATGTTTTCCTGTGTAATGAGGGTTGCATTCACAGGAGAACGGTGAACGTCCATCCATCCATCTATGCTGCTTATACTTTGCAGGCTTGAGCAAAGGGTGAAAATATTATTTTGAATCTATTATAGTCGCTCATGACATAACAGGGATCTCAGTGTGCCAGTGTTGCATGTAGCCCTTTGTGGTCAACACAGAAACAAATCATAACCATTCGAGTTTCACAATAATGGCTCGAAGATGCACATACACAGGAAACATTGGCGTGTTGTAACCGGGCATATGCGTGAGTACAGACATGCAGTTATTCTGCTTTAGTCACGTGGTCATTTACCAGGGGTCAGTGGGTGTACACTGGATGTCAAGTACAGTGCGTGCGCACGTGTGTGTGCGTGTGTGCGTGTGTGCGTGTGTGCGTGCCATGTGATATAGGGTGTGGTGGTGGTGTGGAGTTCATGTTTGCAGTGTAGGCCCTTAAAGTACATGCAACATGAACCTGCACCTACTGTGTAAGTTCAGACAGAAAACACATGTCGCAAACACACAGTCGCCTTATGTAACGTGCCCTCCCGCGGCCATGCTGGAGGTCCAGTTAGACTGACGCAGCTCCTATCTCACTGTATCCGTCACCTCGCGTTCATAATCTCTCCATCGGCACGTTAAGAGAGGGGATCGCCTGCACATTTTGATGTGCACATGTATGCGCCACCCTTTGAGTTATTTTGAAAGCAACCCCGTCGCTTGGCGGTCATGTTTGTGTTCAGCTGACCTGCAGCAGAGGATGTCGATGGGTGGCGAGTGTGCAAGGTTCACGATTGTCTCACCAGAGACCAGGACCAGCAGGTTCCCAAACTTTCCACGCCCAAAGTCATGGTGTCAGAGGTTTGCGTTCCCCACAACACCACGTCGTCCTCTGAGGCGGTGAAAGCATTTAAACGATTATTAATTTGTGCTATAGTTTGCGTAGGATAAATGGTTTGGGTAGGGTTAAGGAAAGATGGTGGTTTTCATTAGGCGTTAGGACACTTTGCATAGGCAGGCCAGTGCACCCATAATGAACACACACACATTCACTCACACGCACGCACACACACACACACACACACACACACACACACACACACACACACACACACACACACACACACACACACAGCCCGAAGGCTTGTAAGAGGTGTAACTTACTGTTCCTTCCGTTGGCTATATCTGTCCTCAGCTCCGCTCCTGCAGGCTGTTTGTGGCAGTATTTGCTGCATTAAAAATGAGAGCTTCTTGGCTCGGAGCTACCACATGGGCCACCTTCTCTTCTCCCCGCGCTCTAATCTTATGTAAACACAGAAATCAGCTCCCAGCTCGCTCTGGCAGATGCAGGCCAGCAGTGATGTCCCACTGAGATATATCCCCTCTAAAGCCTGGATTAAAAGTTTGGAGTTTGTATTTATACCTGTGGGAAAAAAAAGGGCCGTCAGATTGAGCTATAATTGTCCCGGAGAAATAAATGCTGGCACTCCGCAGGGACGAAAAAGCCAAATCTATTTCTTGTTTTTCATGAATGGGAGGGTGGCATCGCCGCACTTTTAAGTGTTTCGTCTTCCAGAAAAAAAGGAAACGCGTGAGGGAGGGAGACGAGCTTCCCAGAGAGAGACAAAGATAAAGTGGAATGAAGAGACGCAGAGAAAAAGATATCTACGCCACGCTGAAGGAGCCATGTTGTGATGTGACCCACGTCCAGCTCCGTGTACACATAAAAGCATCTGTCTTCAAAGATATATATTTATGTATGTGTGTGTGTGTGTCCGTGCGTGTTCATCTGCGTACTGCCGCTGCCCGTGTGTATCTGTGTCTGTGAATGATCTATGGTTTGTGTTTACCGTGCCATATTCCGGCCTGGCCTGCCGTCAGCGGCGTATGAATGATAAATTGCGGATGTCCATCGGATTCACCCGAGCACCTGTGGTCCCTCGCTCTCCCCCCCCCCCCCCCCCCCCCCCCCCCCCCCCCCCCCCCCCGGGCCGTGTGGCAGGAGAGCACGGATAATAAATAAATAAATAAGAGAAAAGTAAGAGATGAACAAAAAGGCCAGGGATCAGTCTTTCTGCTTTTTTTTTTTGGTCTCTGCCACTCATTCAGGATACAAGATATTTTTCAGGATGTTACTTCTCTTTAACCCGCTTTTTTATTTTTTCCCTGTCTTTATGGAATTAGCCGTCACTGATTTATCCACCTCTGACCCGAGTCAAGCTTTTCTTTGTTTGACATTTCAAATTCATTGGAGATCAGTTATCGTCCAGGTATTTTTTTTATGGAGGCCCTTTTCCACCAAGTCTGGGTAATTTAGAATCAATGAATCCGAGTGTTATTTTCCCCACGGTGAGGTTTCTCAGGGCACAAGGCGTCCGTCTCGAAGCCCGCGCGATATCTTGACGCATGATTTCAAACTCCCTCACCTTCTGTTAATCTGCTGCCCCCTCCATCACACGAGCACACTCCTGGACACCTAGTCATCATGTTCCGTCTTTATCAATAGCTTTCATGAAGTTCTGGGACCGCAGATAAAAAGAGGTTTCCCCTCTGAACACGCACGGTTATTGTTTGACGGAGGAACGCAGATAATCAGACGCAGATGGAGATAAACTCATCACCCGTAGAAACAAGAGTTGTTTGTTTTTTTAAAAAAATCATTTACGAGCTTCTTGTTTCAGAGGATAAAGATCATAAAAGTCAGAAAGAGTCGGCATTAGAGGAGGGAATCACTCATTGCGTTTCACCCGGGCAGCAGCGAAACAGATGTTTATATGAAGGAAAATGTCCCTTTAATCAAACTGTCGAGGATCAGAGGTAGAGAACGTGCGTCCCGGGTGGAAAGTCCTGCTTGTTTCATCTTGGACAGAACATGTTGGTCATCGCTGTGGGCAGCGGCTGGTGGGAAATGTGTTTTTTATTTTGTCCTTTTTTTTAGATATGATGGCGCTAGTTTGGAATGATAAACGAGCATAAAGGCCGCTGTCACGGCGTAGCTGTCGGCGGTGTGAGCAGATTGTCCGCACGAGGACTCGCACACACTCGGACACAACACTTTGGAATTTGAATTCCTATCTATATTTATCCTCCATTTTATCCCAATCCTGTGCGTATGCGTGAATGCGTGTTGTCCTCAATGTGACAACAACCTGCCTTTAGTGTACAAACAAAGCTTTGTTTCTGCCCTTTTGACACATGAACCGCTCTATCTCTCTCTCCCTGACGTTGCACATGGCTGCATTCTGTTGACCGCTGATGCCTTCGTAGCGTCGCTACTCGTCCTTTCCCTCCTCCACCACTTGGTTTTAGTGCCCCCCCCCCACACTCTGCTGTGTCTGTGTTTTCTCGGCCTGCTTGTCTCAGTAACAGTAAATACCCTTGCTACCTGACACAGATCCACCTTTCTACTTGACCGCACACACAGAGAAGGGCAGCTGTGTGTGTGTGTGTGTGTGTGTGTGTGTGTGTGTGTGTGTGTGTGTGTGTGTGTGTGTGTGTGTGTGTGTGTGTGTGTGTGTGTGTGTGTGTGTGTGTGTGTGTGTGTGTGTGTGTGTGTGTGTGTGTGTGTGTGTGTGTGTGTGTGTGTGTGTGTGTGTGTGTGTGTGAGAAAAAAAGTGTAATCTCCAGTGACCCTCTGCCCTCTGGTTTAAAGGACTGAGTGAACACGCACACACACACACACACACACACACACACACACACACACACACACACACACACACACACACAGTCCCCCAAGCAGCCCCCTTTTCTCTGAGATAAAACACAGGTTTAATCTTTGACACTGTGTCCAAACTGGCCTCTTTGCAGGTGAGGAGAGCCTCCTGGGGCGTGTGTGTGTGTGTGTGTGTGTGTGTGTGTGTGTGTGTGTGTGTGTGTGTGTGTGTGTGTGTGTGTGTGTGTGTGTGTGTGTGTGTGTGTGTGTGTGTGTGTGTGTGTGTGTGTGTGTGTGTGTGTGTGTGTGTGTGTGTGTGTGTGTGTGTGTGTGTGTGTGTGTGTGTGTGTGTGTGTGTGTGTGTGTGTGTGTGTGTGTGAGAAGTTGCAGCCTGACCTAAATGTGGAGGACAATAGCCTGAAGGCTGTGTGTGTGTTTGTGTGTACACACTGTACACTATGTTATGTCTTCTTTGCAGCCTTTGTGTGTTCCCTTTTTTTTATTTTTTTTTAGGTTTTCTTCCCACACTTCCCCGACCTCAGTGGGGGGAAACATCTTTATCAGTTATTGGCTTCTTAACTGGTTGATTCATAATGTGAAGCAAAACTGCCAGTTAGCAGCGGTACATTGTGGTATTTGTGAAGATCAACACACTCGTGATCATCAGAGAGAAGGTTCAACCCATGTTTAACTGTTTTAATCCCCTGTCTTCACTGTACACACAGACGCCATTCGATATGCTTCAATATTACACAATATAATTACACAGCATGACTTTACATAAGCCCACACGCTCGCCCGGTTCACACTCGCCCTCTGCTCTGTCTCTCGAGCTCACTGTTCTTCCGCACAAATATCACATTGTTTGTTCGCATTGTAAGTTGACTCTCCCTGGCAGCGATATGCTCGTCGAGGCCGGAGAGAGCGTGAGCCGCGTGCAACCGTGGTTCAAAGGAGCCCGACCCTGACAGCGCTGTCGCATTGATCAACGCTGTGCGCGTCTGAACAGGACACGAAGGAGGAAGGAGGAATTTAAGACTGGTCTTTCTTTTGATTCAGTAGTTATGTCGCAAACCAAATATCAGAGGAAATAATCCCCCGGAGGCCCCTTCTTTTTTTTTCTTTAAAGTTTATTATTGAGCGATATAATTTTGGGATACTGGCAATCCTCACGTGTGATACTATCCTCCGTCGAACCACCACATGGCTGACGCCGGCTCGGACGGAGACGGGCGGCCAAATCTTTTGCCGTGATAGATTCCTCAGAAGTGGAATTCGTGCCCCCGGCTTCAATAAAAAGCCCCGAGTTCCTGTTTCCATCGCGGCGCTCTGCGGTGATGGTGATGTTTCAAATGGAGATATTGACCTTTTAGGAATATTTACCATGTAATGCAATTATACCACTAATGGATTTGGCCCACTGATCTTTTTATGCACTGTGTCAGCGGGCCAGTAAAACATTGCTGGCTTTATTACAACACAGACGCACGCGCCATGCAGACCAGTTGGGCCCTGTGCTCATTTGCGTGTGTATGTTCAACATCCATAATCCTCCATCCCCTGTGCAATCACGCACAGGCTCACACGCACACACACACACACACGCACGCGCACACACACGCGTGCACACACACCAGAACCCCATGCGATTGTGCGTCTGCCAAGTCAGACGGCAGGCTGCCAGCAAAAAGAAAAAAAAGGGGTCTGTGAATGGGGTGAATGCTCATCTGCTGGGGTTAGCCAGTTATATACCGAACACACACACACACACACACACACAGACACACACACTGACCCAGCGCCCATTTAGATTAACAGGGTTAATTAGCTCGACAAACCTGGCCACAGCGGAGGGCTGCTGGTCTCAGGCAGGGGTCACAGGAGTGCTATGGCTTTTTATGTGTGGTATGCTAATGTTGTTAGCCGCGGAGGTCAAACCTGTGTTGAGCCGCAGTCTGCAGGTGCTAATGAGATAAATACACACTGCCGGGTTCCGCGGATGCGGCGTCGAGCACAAGTACGGTTACAGTCGACCGTATCGATTGGCCAATATTATTCTCCAGTGCTCATCATTCTGTGTTGAAGTACGACGAGGTGATGAGGAACTAGAGTCGGCAGCACACACAGGATGAGAAGAAAGTGGTAAATGAAGTATACGTTAATAAATACAGATACGTTACTGACTGCTGACATGCTGTATTAACCACAAAAAAAATAAGTTATCATTCATAATACAGGCCCACACTTCAGTTCATGTTTATTACAGCTATGAAGTTTTATGGGCTACTTTCATACTGAAGAGTTTGTTGAGTGTTATTCAAAGTCCACTTACTCACTTTTTTGGGATCTTTCAGTAGCGTCTCATGGTTTTCCTCAGTGGACAGAGTTTGGTTAGTTCATGGACAACTTTTTTTCAGTCGTCATCCAATAATGAAGCTCATGGGTTACAGGTGAAAATCTGCTTTTGTCGTATTTGTATTGTTGTTTGGATTGAATTTGATCATCAGTGAAGTCTATTAAAGGGCAATCCACCATTTATGGTGTACTTATGTGGAGTATGACTGTAGAGACGGCTGTGTGGTGTCTTCTGTGTCTCTGGAAGAGCTTTCTGATGATAAACCTGGGTTCTGAGAAAATTTACATTAAAGTCGAGGGCATGGATTTGAAAATATGACCGGCATTTAACACAGGGTTATGATGCAGTTTGGAAAAATTATATGATCAAGCTTTTTTAAAAATCCTTCTCTCAGCTTTATGGAAATGTTGTACTCGAGTGCTGCATTACATTTGCCGCCGGATTTGTTATCCTACTTTATGATTTTATGAAACAATTTGGCCACAGATATTTAACAACCAAGCTGATTATTTTTATTTTTTATTTTTCGGTTTCAGTTTTGCCTCATTTGCCAAGCTAAAATAACATTTCCCATTTTGACTGGGTCACTTGAACTCATCAAGCTATGACCAGCGACAGGGCTGACTGCAGACACCTGCCAACTACTATCACACACTTCCTCTTTCACACTTCTTTTACATTCACACACACACACGCACACACCTGGTCTGACAGGAACAGGTAGTGAAAAAACGTGACTGGCTGATGAGGCCAAACATGTCTTCCTGTGATGGGAGTGATTTTAGTGTCTCTGTGTGTGTGTGTGTGTGTGTGTGTGTGTGTGTGTGTGTGTGTGTGTGTGTGTGTGTGTGTGTGTGTGTGTGTGTGTGTGTGTGTGTGTGTGTGTGTGTGTGTGTGTGTGTGTGTGTGTGTGTGTGTGTGTGTGTGTGTCTCTGTGTGTGTGTGTGTGTGTGTGTGTGTGTGTGTGTGTGTGTGTGTGTAATCTCTTCTATGTGTGTGAGTCACCGTGGTTTGCGTTCTGGTTGTCTAGTCTAAATATACCAGCAGACCATGAGAAAGATTCTCTCTGTTTCTTTCTTCTTCTTCTTCTTTTTATCCGTGGCCAGCAGCCCTCTGACACATATTGCCACTTCGTCAGTGCCTTTCACTCCTGATATTACACCATTTGTGAGGGGGGAAAGATTTAAACAGGAGCCATTTTAAGGCCTGTAACGGGTATTTACAGACCTGTGATGGCCGTCGGGGGGTTTTCGGTGAGATACGCCGCCTCCTTGAGGTGCTGTTTAATGGTGAGAAAAAAGGGGAGATAGGAGGCGGTGGGAGGTCGTAGCCGAGTCGGCATCGGCCAGGCAGAGAGGGCGACAGCTTTTGGAGAGAAGGACGGAGGAAAAGAGAGCGACACACTGAGACAAAGATGGAGGGCAGATGGCAGAAAGAGTCGGTGCGATGTGTGAAAAGCAACAGCCAGCCGGTGTCTTCACTGTGTGCCAGTCTGGCCTAAATATGGCACGCTTTTGACACTTTCTCCCCTCGCACATACACACACACACACACACACACACACACACACACACACACACTCCCTCTCTATCGCGCACCAAAAAAATCAGTCAGTACCACAAGTGTTGGATTAAATTGGTTTTAACATAGAAGCTGTGAGCACGGAGCTGTAATAACAAGCTCACATCACACGAGTCTTTTGAAAACTAAATTTATATTGAGTTTCAGAGACTGAAACACTAACTGTGGCTCCCTCCCCTGACACATGGACTGTCGCACGGGATATAAAGTGGGACAGTGTTATTTTCTTACCTGTGATAAATGCAACGCTCATTACCAATAGCATAAGTTTTTCGAAACATTTAGAAAATGATATTTTGCCCATAATATTCACCAGTCATCAGAACGCTTGGTGATATACTGTGATATATTTTACAGTCTAACTGTATTTTTTTTTTTCTCTCTCTCCAACAAATAATAATATTCTGATCATTATTAAAAGGCACGTGTCCATGATCTCTGTCTTTTAACAACAATCCTGCCTTTGTTGTTAAGGTTAAATTGCAGAGTAAAGCGATGAACCGTGAACCTGGTGTAGAAATGTGCCACTGCCATCCTGCAACACACCGACACTCATTAAGTCATACAAGTAAAAATCCCTTTCATTTTTTCTACTCAGATTCTCTTCGATTCAAATACAAATCTGTGAAAAATCTTTGACAGCCTGTGACTATGAATGCATGTTTGAATTTGTGAAAGGAACGAATGCGTCGACAGAGTGTGAGGCTGCTGTCTGTGTACTATCCACCGGGGGCAGCGTTGGGAATATTTTGGACTTCTGTACAATTGACATGAAGTGCCTTTATTTTCACGGAAACACCCAAAACGCGGAGCTAAGCTACAGGCCGTCCTTTTGAAATACAGTTGTTCCTTCTTTCTTTCCTTCTACATAAAGAAACAAAAAGAACCTGCAGAGTGGTTCGTTTTTCTCTCTCCCTGCACCGCTCCAGATAAGCGTCCAGGATATGTTCCTTCAACCCTCATGACCCTGACAGATAGCGCCGACTTAATCCCACACACACTCACACATGCACGCCTTCCTCCGCTCTGGCTCTTCCTCCTCCTATAGGCAGATGTATAGGGAGGTAACTGTGAGGGGGGGGGGGCACATTTTTTGGCAGCAGTTAGTAGGCAACATGCAGTATGTATATATATATATATGTGTGTATACACACACACACACACACACACACATGCAGAGCTATGTTTCAACTTGATTTACAAGGCTTAGCTGCGCGGAATGGGGAAAGGGGAGAGGGGAGAGGGCGGGGGACACGGAGACAGAGACAGAGAGAGAGAGAGAGAGAGAGAGATATGGTGGCGTATAGTTTACAGGGGCAGGCAGCAGATCTGCGAAAAAAAAAGAAGAAATGTCGCAATTGAAAAACTGTTTTTGTGTTGCAGGATTTTACGGTGTCCGGGACTGGCCCATCTGTAGGGGGGGAAAAAAAAGCATAGCTTGTGGTAAGGAAATATTCATTTGTGTACCTGACACACTGCTGTATGTTCTGCCACAGGCACGTGGGTCACGTGAGAAGTTATGAAATGCCAGGGGACATATTTTCCCCTCCACCCCAGCCGCACAGATAGCGGTTTTTATGTGTCCAGGTTTTGAGTCATTCACCTCTGTGATAACTACAGGAATATATAACTCTGCAGTGTCTTTGTAGCTCTAGTAAGAAGAAGAAAAAAACAACCCCTCACCGTCAGCAATGTTCATCTCTTTGGCAGAGAGTTAGTGGAACTGAGCGATCATTAATGTGGGGCAGTTGCACCTGGAGCTCCCACGAAGAATGACTAGACAGTACTCCTTTTACAGTGTTGTAATCAACACAATTATATTCATCTTGATGGATATGTAAAAACTTTGAAATGTATCTATTCAGTAGGGAAAGGAAAAAAGTTCTGCTTTTTTTCTGATTTGGTTGCGGTGGTCCATAAATCCGTCATGCCCCAAAACTAATGACGGGCATTTGATGCTTTCATCACTCAATCATTCGACCAATCAACTTCACTGCCAGAAAAGGAAGAACTGTGATATTGGAGGCTTTGATGACTATGTTTTATGTCGTCTAATGCCAGTGAAAGACAACATTAACCTTTACATTGTGACTGGATGCAAATTCTTGAAAAGTCCGGCATCATACCGTCCGTCATATCTGCTGGACCGACATGACAACCACTGAAAAGCAACCTGGCGCATTCGTTTTAATGTGACTGCCTCCTCACAGAGAGATGCTTCCAGAGCTCATCTAGCGCCTGCTTCACCTGTCTCATGGGAAACAGCAAGACGGATCTAGCAAACGTGTAAACGGATCTAGCAAATGTGTAATTGCGGTTGGATTGCTTTTTTAATTTTTTTTGCGAGGATATGTTGTTAATTTGCTTATTTGGCAAGTTGATAGTGAACGAATCAATAAAATGTTAAAAGAAAACGTGTTTGTTTTCTGCCACACAGCATAAGGTCCCGCTCATAGTGTCTTTACAGAATTATTAAAGCAGGTTTATGGTTCAGTTCACAGCGGCGTCACACAACAGTCAGTCTTGCAGTGTGATGGGTGACTTTGGCGGCATCAGTGCGGTAAATATTGTTAAAAAAAAAATTGCGGGAAATATTTACTTTTTTGGGGTCCTGTGTGGCCATTCCCAGATTCTGCAGGACTGAGGCCCTGAACACTAACAGGTTTTTCCCATGGGCTGAGTGACCTTCTCATCAGGAAGCATTTTTCTAAAGATTGCCTAACAGCTGTTATGAATATGGTGGCCTTGTGGATTGTTAAGGGCTAATGAGGAGAAAGACATCCTAAAGATACTGTGTGTGTCTCCGTGTGTGTGTCTGTCTGTCTCTGTGTGTGTGTGTGTGTGCGTGTGAGACCCTGAGAGCGTCTGAATGTTTCCTCTTTCTTACTCGTGTTCTTTCACGTTCTTTTATCACGAGGCCATAGAAAATACTGCTGAAGTGCTGAATGAGTAGCTGTTAATGCTGAACAAGGTTTGGTCCAGGAGTGGGTGTGTGTGTGTGTGTGTGTGTGTGTGTGTGTGTGTGTGTGTGTGTGTGTGTGTGTGTGTGTGTGTGTGTGTGTGTGTGTGTGTGTGTGTGTGTGTGTGTGTGTGTGTGTGTGTGTGTGTGTGTGTGTGTGTGTGTGTGTGTGTGTGTGTGTGTGTGTGTGCTTGTTGGATGATGAGTGATCTATGTTTTTCACCCTCTTTTTTTCCTGTTCTGAAGGAGACAAAAACAGACTGAATAGTAAAAGTGAAGACAAGAAAAGGGAGGAGGCAGCGAGAGAGGCAGAGGGCCCGGACATAAACAGGTACGCCAGGCGTACCATCTCTAGGAAAGAAGTTGCGTCGCCGCGCTTTCCGCTCTACATCGTGTCTGAACTTGACCTGGCGTGATTACCGGCGCTCTCCGCATGCGAGGAATGGGGCCAGTTTATCCCGGAACCTGAGCTATTTTTCTACCTGCCTGCATTCGAGTGTCAGGGTTATAAAATGCACATCTGGGCATGCAGGGGAGTGCGAAGGGTGTCGGCACCGCCTGAAATTAGCAAACAGTATAGAATAGTGGGCAACACGGTGTGTGCAGAGAATTCAAAGTTACAGTGACACGAGACAGAAGGAGGGATGATATGAGAAATAAACAGCCCGGCAGATGTTTAAAGTCTGTTCTAGAGCTCGTCCATAACATTAGAAAGAGACAGAGACGTTTCAAAATGACAAAAACTGCTTATAATGATTCATGGTGTCCAGTGCAGGTGTGTATGGACATAAGGCCTGGTGGCTGACTGTAAATCGTCCAGGTGGTTAGACTTTAATATTGCATGTGCAGTTTAATCCCGTGTGTGTGTGTGTGTGTGTGTGTGTGTGTGTGTGTGTGTGTGTGTGTGTGTGTGTGTGTGTGTGTGTGTGTGTGTGTGTGTGTGTGTGTGTGTGTGTGTGTGTGTGTGTGTGTGTGTGTGTGTGCGTGCGTGCGTGCGTGCGTGCGTGCGTGCGTGCGTGCGTGCGTGCGTGCGTGCGTGCGTGCGTGCGTGTGTGTGTGCGCGCGCTTGCTTATTTGTCCTCCCATTGTTTGCATCCTATAATGAAAATTTTGTACAAAAAAAGTTCATACACAGTTGTATGTGATATATTTTTTTTAATTCCCTGTGCAAGTAGTAAATATGATAGTAACACATTCCAGACTCTTTCTGTAAAAACATTGTGCAAACAGGTTTTGTACCCACTCGCCCCTGAAGTCCCCTGTTTCAGATTTTCTTCCTTGTTGTGTAGTTCATAGTCGAGAGCAGACAGGACATTAGGGAAGAGAGTGATGCAACGAGCCGCCCACGCCATCAGGGCGCCCGTGCTCTAGTAATATTAATCCCGTTCCAAATCGGCTGTAAAAGTATTACAACACACATGAACATCCAGATTCAGTATGAAAACGTTTAAGATGTCAGAAATTACAAAAAAATCAAATCAATTCTGTGGAATCCAAAGTCTTTTTGTTTGTTCTACACACTCTTCACTTTGACAGAGAGCAACCTGTGGACACTCTTCTTCCTTGATCTCAAGGGGGAAGTATGGTTTCTCAATTATCCTCGTTTGCCTATTCCCCCTCTCCGACCTGTGGCTGTATTTACGCGAACGCCCATTTTATCCATGGCTTTTAATGGCATATAAAAAATAAAAAAAATCACTTCGCCAACAAAATGCCCTCTCCTAATAGCTTTTCAGAGCAGTTTGGGAGCTGTTCGGGGTTTGGTCATTAGTGGACCATGAGTGTGTGTGTGTGTGTGTGTGTGTGTGTGTGTGTGTGTTTACGTGTTTACGTGTTTACTCTATGTCTTTGTGTGTGGTATTTTGGACCAGGCTGAGAGGCGCTGCTAGGTCGTCCTAGGTGGGATAAGGGTTGGTGGAGGGTGGGGTGGGGCACCCGGGCTGCGCCCATGAGGGTGGGGTTGTTTAGGAGTGTGTGGTGCAGCACTTAGGCCATGCTGGGCCTGATGGGACTGCCAGGCTAAATCACTAATGGAGCATCTTTGGGCTCACATAAACACACAACAACAACAGAAATGCTCACACAACTTTGTCACATGCATGTGCAATAAGATGCCTCCGCCCCGCTCCACCTCTCTCTCTCTCTCTCTCTCTCTCTCTCTCTCTCTCTCTCTCTCTCTCTCTCTCTCTCTCTCTCCTCCCGCTTTTCACACTTCTCAATTATTTACTGGCCTTTTTGTCCGCTGCTGGTGGCCAGGCCCCAGGCATGTGTCAGTCTGTGTGCGCAAAATGAAACGAATACCACTTCACACACACAAACAGGAGCATCCATCACAGGTCTTCCATCATTCAGAAATGTCGCCCTGCGCCGCACACTCGCGCAGAAGTTGCCCGGTCGCAGGCATGGTTTCACTCTCACAGCCGCAGAGAGTACCACACCGTGGGGATGGTGTGCTTCCTTTGTTTTGTTTCTCAGTCGAACTTCTGAGCATTTTCTTCGTCCTGCGATGGTGACCAGTGTAGTTCCCGACCCTCGCACCCCTAGATGTTTTTATTCTTAAATATATTCCTGAAGTGTGAGTCGTCCCCCTTATCGATATTGTATCCATATTTAACATTAACGATGGTATGAGCTGCAAATTCTTTTTTTTGGAGGCTGAGCTCTGTTCAAGACCAAAAGCTATTGAATGTGAAACCAGAAAAATAAAATCGAGAAAATGAAGGTTAGTTACAAACAAATCCAGGTAATACGACTTCTGCAATGCACGTGCCAAAGGTAGCAATTGCATTTGGCGATCGACTTTGGAGCGGCCACATGTTCTCCTTTCCACATCAGTGGTTGTGACACCCTTTTCTGGCGTTTTAACACGATTTTATATAAATATCTGTAAAGGTGGTAAAGTCGGTCGTTCAGAATAACCTGGGCAAATCCATTTCACACCGAGGACGACTTGAACCCCACAAATACCAACCGTCACTCCCTTTCCAGTGGATGGTACCAGTGGTTTCACACACGCACGCACACATATAGAAAGAAAAAGAAATCTCTCCATCATCTGACTTTGGTTCCAGCCCATGCACACCTTGTTTCTCTTGGAGGGCGAAAGATTTCCTTTGGCGACGAGCGGGGGGCTTTTCTCTCCGGGAGCCGTCACAGCTGCCTTGCACAGTAGAATGAATTTAAAGAGGCAGGTAAACTGCTGCTCGCTTCGCATTAACAGAGCCATATATTTAGCCTGTCTCGCTGGCCTTTTTCTTTTTTCTCCTTTTTTTTTTTTTTTTGCTCCCCTCCCTCCGTTTCTCCGTCTCTTTTCTCCCTCTGCTCTCAGTTTTTTTCTTCTTCTTCTTCTTCTCCCCGGCCTGCAGAAAACGTCTGGGGGATCGATAGGGCTCTCGGGGTGTAGCGACTGCAGCTCTAATGAATCAAGACTACAGTGTTTGTTAAGTAGACGTGGCTGTGAAGGACTGCTGGAGGGGAGTTTGTCTCCGTGCTTTATCTCATCGCAACCCTCCCTTTGCTGTTCGTCTCACGTGGGCAAGGGAAGGGGGACCAAATCTGGGAACTGTAAATTCAACCTTCTCACATATATTCACCTCTTTTTGCCCTTTGGCGGGAAGATTCTTTGTGCAGACAACTACAAATGACATGGAGGAGTTTGCCTTTTCACAATGGAAATGGTTCCATCCTGAGTGTGTGCAGATGATGCTGACTTCAGTATCAGTTCATCACTCAAATTTGAAAAATAACCTGTTGATTTACTTATTATCCTCGCAAAAAAAAAAAAAATGCTGCTGTTCTGGAGTCAACCGTGAAATCCTCTTGTGAACTGTGAACTAAAATCAAATGCCGGAAAAAGGAAACAAAAAGAGAATACAACTCCTAATGCACCAGAGACCCACCTGAAGTTCAAGCCTAGTCTGAAAATAGAGGGGGAAAAAAAGATTTCTCATGTTTTTCCTTTTTGCTGCAGCTTAAACTATATCTCTCCAAGGCCGGACAGTGAGATGGTGGGAGGCTGTTTGTGTGAAAAGCAGGATCCTTTGTATTTCCTCTCATTGCTCCTCCTCCTCCTCTTTTTCTCTTTCACCACAAGCAAGAGCTATCTAGGAAAAAAAAGAGAGGCTTTTTATCGCTGATGGCTAATAGTCATAAATTTGTATTAAATATGTCCTCTATCGATTGGCCTTGCCGGATGAATACAATTAAAGAGACGGCGCTGAGTGCTTCCCACCTGGGAGGGGGGGATGAAAGGATTAAAAGAGGTGGAGGGATGGATGGATGGAAGGACGGAAGAATATGGGGAGGAAAAACAATGAGGCGAAAGTGAGAGCGATGGATGGACTGAATGGAAAGACGAGCGACTTGGTTTTTGACTTCTTCGGTCGCAACTTGTCCACGTGTTGTGAATGTAGAGCGTGTGTGTGTGTGTGTGTGTGTGTGGGCAGCAAAGGTGTGTGAGAGTGTATTTTAGTCACCCTCACCGTGCCTTTCCTCTTTCATTACCCCCTCCCCTCCTTGATTTCCATGATTCCTCCTCTCCTCTCCACTCCTCTCCTCTCCTTCTCCATTCTGTTGGCAAATCATCAAGACGAAAAGGGGCAGTGAAATGTGTGGGAGGTGGGAGGTGTGGAAAAGAGAAAGAGGAGACAGAGAGAGAGAGAGAGAGAGAGAGAGAGAGAGAGAGAGAGAGAGAGAGAGAGAGAGAGAGAGAGAGAGAGAGAGAGAGAGAGAGAGAGAGAGAGAGAGAGAGAGAGAGAGAGAGAGAGAGAGAGAGAGAGAGAGAGAGAGAGAGAGAGAGAGAGAGAGAGAGAGAAGACAGCCACCTGTATGCAATGTTGATGGACAGATGGAGGGATGAAACCAGCTGAACGGAGGAGGGATTAGATGAAGAGAGGAAGCAGTGTGTGTGTGTGTGTGTGTGTGTGTGTGTGTGTGTGTGTGTGTGTGTGTGTGTGTGTGTGTGTGTGTGTGGGAGAGGGGTGTGTTTGTGTGTGTGTGGGAGGGGAGTGTGTGTGTGTGTGTGTGGGAGGGGTGTGTGTGTGTGTGTGGGCCTCCGGCCAACTGAGGTGTTTGCTCGGCTCAGAGTGATCTCCCACTGTGGTCACTGCAAGACTCAGACACACACACACACACACACACACACACACACACACACACACACACACACACACTAATAACTGAATTGTCCTGCTTGGCAGCTGTTGCAGGTCCCTGCAGATCTCTCAATACCAGACTGGCTTTATTATATACTCTGTGTGTGTGTGTGTGTTCAGTGACCACCAGCCTTTTGCATATACTAAAGAAAACCAGCTTCCTCTGAGCTTGTGCTCATGTGTCATCAGGGCTTTGTGACGTGAGGAAGTCTTGAATGTGTGTGAGCAATCGCTCCTAGGAAAAATTATATTTGTATTAATTAAAATTTCTAATTCATTACATTCCTCACACTTGAAACTGATTTTGCCCACACTTTATTTTTGGCGATTGAAGTTACAAAAAGCTGATTTTGGATATTACTTTTTTTTTTTTTCCTAAGTTGATAATCTATTTTTGGGGCAGAAACATCTTCGTCATTACAACTTTTTTAAATCATTTGTGATCATTTTCACCCTAGTGCTGATTTTCAGCAATTACATCACACTTCACAAGCACTATGGCGTAACAACTTTATCTTGTCTTCACTTCATTCTGTCGTTTGCTTCGAACTGTTTGAACGATTGAACGCCACCTGTATCTGAGGAGCGATTCCATCGTGACCGTTTCTATGGATTCATTCATGCCTTTAGTCGATGCTTCCAGTCGACGCTAAGGAGATGAGGCTGCTGATTTGAACGGGGTTGTTCCAGGAAGGTCAGTTAGAGAAACAGATCGACGGGTTTGAAAAGAAATACAGCTGTAACTCTGGAAACATTATCACAGTGACAACGATGTTTTGGCCTGTTGAGGTCACCACTGTGCAGACAGTAGAATTGCCCCACGCGGGTCACAGTTGCCCTGCTGGATTAGGGTGTGTTGCAGGGCCTCAGAAGTTGAGCCAGGGTCATATTTATCGTGGCTCTTCTGCTGAGCAGAATCCAACGTGCGTCGTGTACCTTGAAGAAACCTTACGATTGCAAAGCTGTCAGATTTGGAGCACATTGACATAAAGTGATTTCCTTTATCGAGGTAAACTGTGTGTCTGATAAAGGATCTAATCAGTGAAATAGCTGCGTGAGTCCTGAAGCGAGAAGTTTCTTCAAAACCGACCAGAAGTGACCACATTCAAACACCAACCTGCAACAGATTAACAGTCGGAAGAAAGTTTCTGCATTCAGGGTTTCAAGAAGAAGTCCACAAGCTGAGTCATTGAGAATTGTGTCAGTGAGTGTGTGTGTGTGTGTGTGTGTGTGTGTGTCAGGACCAAGTTTCCTCTTTCAAACCCTTGTTTCTCTCTCTCTCTCTCTCTGCTCACATAAGTGCTGTAATTTGGATGCTCTGTAATTTCACCATGGCGGTTTAGGGTTAAGTGGAGGCTGTCCCTGCCATCATGAGTACCGCTCTTCCAAATGGACACACACACTCGCTCATACACACATGCACACACACTGGATCATTGCTGCATTGCGCTTGGATACTTCTACAAAGGCCAGTCCATTTAATTACATTTATAAACACAGTTTAAAGGCCCGGGCTGTGTCATTAGAACTTTATGAGATACATTACTTTGTCTCTCTCTGTGTGTGTGTGTGTGTGTGTGTGTGTGTGTGTGTGTGTGTGTGTGTGTGTGTGTGTGTGTGTGTGTGTGTGTGTGTGTGTGTGTGTGTGTGTGTGTGTGTGTGTGTGTGTGTGTGTGTGTGTGTGTGTGTGTGTGTGTGTGTGTGTGTGTGTGTGTGTGTGTGTCCGTCAAATGAAGAGAAAGAAAAAAGAAAAAGAAACTTTGTCACACGGCACATATAATGGGTGGCTGGATGGGCAGACACACAAACAAACACACCAGCCCACATGGATGTATGTGCGCCTACACACACACACACACACACACACACACACACACACACACACACACACACACATACTACAGTAGATTACTGGTGAGAGAGTTGTACATAGCACAGTCTGTAGCCCAGCAGGGATTCCACACAGTGAGACAGAAGGTATTGATATATCCCACACATAAACACACACACACACACACACACACACAGGACAGACGGTATTGATATTTTTCGCTCATCGGCCTCGAGTGTATGGCTGTTCAGAGGAATCACACAGATACACACATTCTTGCACACACAGCATGTGATCAGACAGGCTCAATAATCCATTGTTGTTTTTGGTAATTCAAATCCATAGTTTTCTCCTCCATAAAAATAGTAGATCATTATTGTCGGGCCTTTGGGCTTGTTGATTGGAACTTTTTTAAAAGTTCTAGCTGGAATTTAAAATAGCTCCATTGCTGTCGCTGGTGTACTGTGATAGGCAGTCGGGCCTGTAAACAGCCTATTTGATCTTAATCACAAAGTAGCCAATGATAACACACCATGCGATGATGTTTTGAAAGCTTAAGTGAAAGCGCAACCCCCGACACTGGTAATTCAGATAATAAATTGAAATTCAACTGTCCATAAAACGGCGTGGTGGCTGCAGGTGGGATGCAGAAATGAAGCCTTATTTTTTAAAAAGAATTAGAATCATTCCTATTTTGGGGGAAGGTCAACGAACCTTGGCAGGAACCCTTCCCCCGTATTCATGTATTGTGAGGTAGCTTCCGCAGGTTCGTCGTCCCTCTTCATTGACTACACAGCCATTCTCTTCCTTGACATTCACGTGCTCTCCTCACTGCAGTGTTTTTAAGAAGCTTCTTTGATGCAGGCTCCGACTAGTAGCCAGTAATGGAGGCTGATTTCCTTCCAAGCAGAACACTGCCCTTTTGAGCGATTGCAGTCATGTTGTTATTTGTCTGCGCCGCTCTCCTCGGTGAGCAGACAGGACACCAGCTGCCACTGTTTGCATTCCAATTGTTTGCTGTCCAGTTAGTAAGAAAGCTTGTGCATGGAGGAGAACATGATTGGGGGGAGTGCAGAGTCTTCCTGCTGGACACTACTTTTGCAGGATTTAGCGCAGTCCATTCGTAGTGATCGTTTACAAGGGCCCAAAAAAAAAGGATTTACAGGAAATTTTATGACAATTTACTCAAGTATATAACAATGTTCTTGTGTTTTGGTCGGTGTCCCGAGTTTTTTACGAGCCTTAAATTTATACTCGACCACCATTGCGCTTCAGAGTTTAATGAACAGGCTTTTCAAATGGTTTCATGTACGAGCCCAAGGGTCATTGACTTTCCTCCGCTCGCACAAGGACGTGCAGTCTCGAAATTGAAATACGAAAAGAATCATAATTAGGGCAACAAGTTTTTTTTCACATGACAACAATGATATGGTTAAGTGCTTTTGGGCAGTAACACAGGCTGTTGCAATAGAACCACCACTGTTGCACTCTAGTGGGTGATGGTGGAGGACGGAGGGGGGGGGGAGGTGTGCAGGGAGGCTGGGTTACGACAGCAAAGTCGATAATGTCCATGTCCTGCAGAAACCATTTTAAAGTCATTTGCTCCGGTATGGTCTGCTCCCACTCCGAGGGTAGTGCATCAGTTATGGCACAAATGTAAAGTCATGAGATATGAGTAACTGCATGTGTCACTGAAAATATATATGGATTGTTATAGAGGGAGGGGGAAGGGGAGGGCGATAGAGACATGAACAGAACTCATTACCACACAATGATTATGTTCATGTCACCAATGTCCCCATTATAATTACTATCAAATGTGAATATGATAGAGATATTCATATGCCATATATTGCCCATTTGACATTCCGCCAACTCCTGGTGATTTGCCTTATTTGAAAGGAATATTGCGACAATTTTGGTGGGATTTTTATTCTGTTTTTGTGACCAGGCAGGTAAAGAAAATTAAGGAAACCAACACATTGCATTTGTCCTCTAATTGCCCCAACCTTATTTTCTTAGCAAGCACACACTGCTAGTTTCAGGACTAGAAAAACCTGAAAAACCTGCAGCCTTTGCTTAATTACCGTGGCGATAAATGAACATATTCCTCCAGATATATACATATATATATATATATATAAAGAAGCAAATGCCTGGTGAGGAGTTAAAAATAGTGGAAAATGAAATTCTAGTGAAATGGCCAGGTATCCCTTTAAGGTAAAGCAGGATGTGATCAGGGGTGAGCGGTGATGCCCAGATGTAAATATAAGCATCAGGTCCTGAAAGCCTGAGGCTCAGATAGAAATCCCAAATTGTATTAAGGGACATTGTCTCTCACTCCCAGTATGCGTACCTAATCCTGTTTCAGCGATGTTCCATTACCTCAATTACTATCATCTCACCCAGAGGTGGACTCGGCCAAGGACACCATCAGGAGAGCCACCGATGGGTGGAGAGAGAGCGGAGGATGAGGGAAGAGGTGGGGAGGGGATGGCTGAAGAGGAGAGAGTCCGATGTGGCACAAAGAAAGAAGGATGGGAGAAAAGAAAGAGGGAGGAAAATGAGATCAAGTGAGGGAAGTTATACTCTAGAAAGAAATGAGCACAAAAGATAGACAATAAAAGAAGGGGAAAAAATGATAGATGCTTCAAATTCATGCACAACCAGTAAAAAAAATACTGGAAGCCAAAAACCTGGCATCCACTTTTGTTTCGCAGCTGGTTGGAGAGGGATGTAATGGAGACAGCCCAGCTAATTTACAGGACAGAAAGACTGGATGAACAACAGGCAGTTTTTGCAGACTGACATGTTCTGGGATGGATTCACGATTCTTTTACAACGTAAATGTGTCGCTAGATCCGTGTGCTGTCATCTCAAATGTACACACTTCACCACAAACCGGCCTGAAATACTCCAAAACATGTGGATGCGTACACAGTCCTGCACATCGGCAGCTGAACGCGGTGACGTCGTCCATGACATATGAGGCCAAGTGTGCTAGCGTCAACTTTTGGAGGAGGTTTAGCGCATCGAGACACTTGGATTTTGTGTTTTAGATGCTTATTATCTAAATCCATTATCGAGGGGGACTTTAACTAAAAAGTTAAAAAAAACAACAGCCTTTTTTAAAAAAAGTGATGATGACAGTCTGCAAGAATTTAGCATTTATTCCTTTTGTGTCTCACTGGCTGGTTCAAAGTGCTGCACATCCTTGAGAGGGATGGATATGGCCACACACACACACACACACACACACAAAGGAGCCGTGAAACATGAGTCAAGCTGCCTTACTGCCTCCCTCTTCCATCTAGCACATCATAAGTGTCCAGGCAATGGCCGTGGCGTAATAGGACTTAATGCCCGTTCTTGTCACTGCAGCGCGGCTGCTATTGAGTGTTGGGACATTTCTGAAACTGTGCGTGTGTGTGTGTTCTCTGGAGTCTCACTCGTGGCTCTATATGGCTTTGACATTTACCCCCAGGTAAAGAACTGGCTGCTATTATTTCTTCCTCCCTTCCCTCCACCTTCTTCTTCTTCGTCTCCTTACCACAGAGCTGCTGTATCCAAACCCGCAGCAGGTATTTGTCAACTGCGCCTAAACCAAGAGGGAGTACTTCTCTCGCCTCTTTCTTTTCCCCTTCCCGGACTCTTATCTATCTTCATCTTCTGTTCTCCACTGCGCTTTCTCACTTAATTTTTCTACCTCAGAGTGCTGGAGAGTTTGCCTAATGAAGTGGCTGATGGGAGTATATTACAGAGAGACAGAGTGGAGCGGTCGCCTACTCTAAAATCCATTAACCTTACAGTTTCAATCAGCGCGCAGACAATCCTGAGCTACAAGTCAAAAAGGAGCGTATTGCCTTAAGAGTTACACTATTGTACCTCGTGCTTGCGTTTGCTCAATATTTCAGCTGTGAGGACGAATCCTTCCTTTGCTCTGTATTATCATTGTTCTGTCACCGTATTACATTTAATCACAAGTGACACTTTCAATACAGACCCTTTCTATGGATCAATTTTATGCACATACAAATTGCTGACATTTTTAAAGCTTGGGTCGGATTCTTGCACATTATTAGGATGTGATTTCCTAAAGGTTCTGTTGTCCTTCAGTATCAGTATGAACGCAAAAAGGTGTGTCCAGATCATCCAAACAGCAACATCAACTTTTTGAATTCATTTAAAAGCCCTGAAATTATCCAGTAATTCACAAGACAGATAAGCAACGACTAGAGGCAATGGCCGACACATATAATATAACCGAAAGGACCCATTATCCCAGCCCCAACGATTTAGACTGAAAAGGAAAAAATGTATTTTCAGTGCCGTTGGTGTTCAGGATTAGAGTGTACCAACCAGTGGAACAAAGATGAATAAATAATTAAAGTCTCCCTGGACCTGATAACGCAAATGATATTCACAGGTTAGATCCGATGCAGGTGGCTACAATTAGTGGCAATTTGTGCCGATTTTAATGATCCATAATTTAGCTGTTGGTCATGCAGCATAAGCGTGTTTGTGTGTACAGTAGGAGAGACGGGCGGCGACGGGGGGATAGACAGTGAATGCACAAAAGAAGGGAAAATTACAGAAGGTGAGGAATCTCCCATCAAACACTATACAAATAGACACAATAAAAATAGACAGTTGACACACACACGCACACACTTTTACGTGCATAGTTTATGACAAAATGCTATTCTTTTAAACTTCAGCATCATCTTTGTGAATAAGAACATTTCCTTCGTCAATTCAAATTACTAGTTTGTGTATGTTGTGAAGCAAGTGTGTGGAAAGGACATATCATAATTATGAACACAGAGAGAGAGAGAGAGAGAGAAATATATTTTGATGCAGTTTTTTCCACTACAACCTGCTAATGTACAAAAGCTTCCATGTTAACCATGACATTCTTTCAGTATCATTCCTAATTTAGCATGTTCATTCTGTCAGTAATTAGCAGGTGATATGTCCCAGTTTTGCATGTGCTTTACATATTTAGGAAATGTTTAGCTAATTCATTGTTCACGGCACATACATCACAGCAAAAACAGCTTTTTAGTGATTAGCATCAATAACTCGACCCCTAAAATGGCACCTGTTTATTTGCCTTTGCAATATTTTTTTTAGTTGTTTATGTGTTGTATCTTTTGGTATTTCTGCATGTTGATACAATTATTACTATCAACACATAAACGTCATATCTTCATTTGGATCTAGAATTTGAAAGAGAAAAATGTACATGTTTTGTTTTAGAGCTCATGAGTGGCGTTTTCCCTTTTTGTAGTATTTCTATTATACACAGACAACATTTAAAATCTGTTATTGGTTTAAGTGCATTGTGGCCTGTTTTCATTCTAAACCATCAGTGATGTGATTTAAAACTTGAAGTGACAATTTTCGAAGGCTTCAGGCTCTAAACAAGGTATATTAAGGTGTTAACCTTTGATCTTTGTTGCATTAGTGTGTGGTGATAGTCACACAAAATGTCCAAACAGCTGTTTTCAGGCATACTCCTCAGATTGCGTGTCTATCCAGTTGTGTGTCAGTGTGTGAATGTGTATATCTTTTGTTGCTTGTTCACTTTGTCAGATTTACACACATTGCACTGTGCTCGACAGGGGAAGACTCTGAACGGCAGCAAAGGGGTTGTGTTTGTCATTTAATCTTGTAAACGAGCTGATGGCTGTCCGTTCAGTACCGTAATGAGATTACACATGCATTCCGGGTCCCACCACAGGTCATCGTCGCTGAGGCCATTCAAAGGCAATTATTGTTTTAAATGTTCCTCTTGTCGTCGTCTGAAAGTGATTGGGCATGCTGCACTGAGGGAAGAAGCTGTGAGGCAGGCTGAAGGGGTTAGTTTTTCCTTGTCCGCGAGTCGGAGCACAGTGTGCACAAATAAACATGCATACATAATATGAAATAATTTCTGAAAGGGTTTTTACTTATTGGATTATACTTTGAAACTATATCAACAGTCCTAACCTACTCTTGGATATATTAGGGACACAACTCTGGATACTACAGATTAGATATCACACATAAATGAGGAAGTAGGAATTTAAAGGTCTAAAGGATTCCACTCTGTTGCCTCTCCTGTGTGTATAGTGTGTTTGTCAGCAAGGTTCTGTTTTGGTAGATCTATGGCAAGTGGTCGTCCGCCGGGACAGCCCTGTTTCTTTGTTCTCCTGCTGACAATGGAGGACTCACAGTCAGTCTAAAGGGAGAAATTATGTCCCAGAGCAGTCTGGGAGAAGAACAAATGCACACACACACACACACACACACACACACACACACACACACACACACACACACACACACACACACACACACACACACACACACACACACACACACACACACACACACACACACACTACTTCTCACATGCTACTCATGTGGGGCATGACCTCAATAAGAGCTACTCTTGTATTTGCGAAGCATTCAACACCATGTGCCACTTTTAAAAACGTTAGGCCTAAGGTTCAATGGACTGGTTCAGCCAAGTTACAGTTGTTCTTCATGGATTCTGTACATAGTACAGTATATGTGCGAAAAAATTTTTTTCAAAAATGAACAGCAATGCAGCATTTCAAAATCCTTGTTTCAGTCTTTTTTGCTAAACTGATTTACATGGATAATGTGTAATGTGCATAAAGTCTGGTGGATGTTAAAGGTGTTTCATAGATTTTTCAGTTACAACTCCTCCTAACATGATTCTTTCTTCTCTGTCATAACAGGTAAGGAGGAGCCGACCACCTATACCTGCACTACATGTAAGCAGTCTTATGGCAGTGCTTGGTTCTTGCTGCAGCATGCTCAGAACAACCACGGCTTCCGCATCTACCTGGAAAGTGAACACGGCAGCCCTCTCACACCACGGATGGGTGGACCTTCCTCCCTGGGTGGGGGTGCAGATTGCCCTTCTCAGCCTCCCCTCCATGGCCTCCATTTGCCTCCCGATGCAAGCCCTTTCAACCTCCTCCGTATCCCTGGCTCGGGCTCAGGTGGACGGGATAGCATCGGAGCAGGGATTGGAGTTGGCCCAGCTGGCACTGCTGTTGGGGGCCATCATCAGCGTTTCCCTCCCACACCTCCCCTATTCAGCCCCCCTCCGAGGAACCACTTGGACCCCCATCACCTGAGCCCAGAGGAGCTGGCGCTGGCAGCCCACCACCCGAGTGCCTTTGACAGGGTGCTGCGCCTCAATCCTCCTCTAGCCCTGGACCCCCCTGCAACAATGGACTTCTCACGGCGGCTACGGGAACTAGCGGGCAACACCTCAGGGTCCTCTCCTCCACCATCCCCCAGTCGGCCCAGCCCCATGCAACGCTTGCTCCAGCCATTCCAGACAGGAGGAGGAAGTGGAGGAACGGTAGGAGCAGGGGGCAGCAAACCTCCATATCTTGCTACGCCACCCCCTCTTCCAGGCTCTCTGCAGTCACCTGTGGGCTCTCAGACCACTCCTACTACCCCTCTCCCCTCAGCAGGGACAACACCTTCCTCTACCAACCCCCTCAAATCAAAGTGTTGTGAATTTTGTGGCAAATCCTTCAAGTTTCAGAGTAATCTAATAGTGCACCGACGTAGCCACACAGGAGAGAAGCCGTACAAATGTCATCTGTGTGATCATGCTTGTACACAGGCTAGCAAACTAAAACGTCACATGAAGACGCACATGCACAAATCCTCCTCGCCAAACACAGGCAAGTCAGAAGATGGGCTCTCAACAGCTTCCTCTCCAGAGCCTGGCACCAGCGAGCATATGGGCAGTGCAAGCAATGCCTTGAAGTCAGTGGTGGCCAAGCTGAAAAGTGAAAATGCACGCATGCTTCGTGAGAATGGTGAGGAGGAGGAGGAGGAAGAGGAGGAAGAAGAAGAGGAAGAGGAGGAGGAAGAGGAGGAAGAGGAAGAGGAAGAGGAGATAGAGGAAGAAGAGGACCATAGTGGAGAGAGGGCACCCAGAAGAAACAACAGCTATCACTTTGGTTTGAACCTTGAAACAGCACGGCAGCATGAAAACAACGGTGGTATTGGAAGTCGACTAGAAGGTTTGACTGATGAGGGCTCCATCCCTCGGTCGCTGCCTGAGGTGATGCAGGGAATGGGTCTGGCTGCTAGCATGCAGCACTTCAGCGAAGCCCTACATGCACACAAACGGAATGCCATGGCCCAGGAGAACCACCTGCACCACCACCTCAACAGAGACCACCACCACATTCGCGAGATGTGTGATGGGAACTCTGTGCTGGAAACAGATCGTGGGGAGGAGGGCGCTGTCTCAACAGTGAATGGGCGGGGAGCATCCCCCAACGAATCTGCCTCTGTCGGCCTCTCTAAGAAACTGCTTCTGGGTAGTCCTAGTCCACTCAGCCCTTTCTCCAAACGCATCAAGCTGGAAAAGGAATTTGACCTGCCAACTCCCACAATCCCTAACACGGAGAACGTCTACTCCCAGTGGTTGGCTGGCTACGCCGCTTCCCGACAACTAAAGGACCCTTTTCTGAACTTTGGGGATTCCAGACAATCGCCGTTCGCTTCATCGTCCGAGCATTCTTCAGAGAATGGCAGTCTGCGTTTCTCAACCCCTCCAGGAGAACTGGATGGTGGGATGTCAGGCCGCAGTGGAACAGGCAGTGGGGGAAGCACTCCACACCTTGGGGGTCCTGGGCGGCCCAGCTCCAAGGAAAGCCGCAGGAGTGATACTTGTGAGTATTGTGGCAAGGTGTTCAAGAACTGCAGTAATCTCACAGTGCATCGGCGCAGCCACACAGGGGAGAGACCATACAAATGTGATCTGTGTAATTATGCTTGTGCCCAGAGTTCCAAACTTACACGCCATATGAAGACCCATGGTCAGGTGGGCAAAGACGTGTACAAGTGTGAAATTTGTAAGATGCCCTTCAGTGTCTACAGCACCTTGGAGAAACACATGAAAAAATGGCACAGTGACCGTCCTTTGAGTACCGAAATAAAGTCAGAGTAGAAGGCCGAACTATGGGACCTTTTCCCCACAGCTATGTCTGTCATTAGTCCCCTGTTTATTCCCAGCTCCTTGTAGATTTGCCCTAACCCCAACACTCCACTTTCGCCAATCTGGTGGAAGCTTAAGACCATGTGCTCGGCACCAGCACACCCCGTTTCCATTACCCATTGAATGCATGATCTGTATCGGGGCAATACTCTTGCATTGACGCAAAACTTCGAGCCTTTCTCTTGTGCAATAATTTACATGTTGTGTACAATTTTCTTTTTTTGAGTTTTCCTTTTCCATTTTTAAGAATTAGTCAGCATGCATAGTATGTTTTTGCTAATCAAAAAAAAGAAGAAGAAAACTTGTCCCTGGTTGGTTAATTGTTGAGTAAATGTGTTGCTGTTTTTCTCTTGTTCTGTTTTTTTCTTTTTATTCTTCAAAAAGAGAAAAGACAAGAAAGATACATCCATGCTGCATACATTCTGTAACACATATCATGTACAGTTTTGTTTTGTAACATGGTAGGTGAACAGTCTTTACCCTCTTCTTACAACCCTGGAAATGCACTTATCCTGATCTTTCTAAAAGACACCATGTTCACACAGGGTTTAAAAACAAAATCATGCATTAGCTTGATGACTAAACCTAAATTAACGACAGCCTTCAAATTTCTTTCAAAAAGACAAGGGTGTGCTCGAAATTTGTACTATCATTTGGTTGAATAAGAAAGAGTGCCTTTGATATCTCAAGACTGCATTGGCCATAATCTTATCTGGTATATGTTTGGGGTCACTAGATAAAGCTAAAAGGTTTAAGCCACCCAGTAAAGGTCCTTGCATCAAGCACCTGACTGCTCAAATGGGCTGTGACAACTCATGATGAAAGATCAGAGAATTCTCGTTAATCATCATTTAGCTACCTATGACATGTTCAATAGGCTATCTTTGATTTGTGGATTTCATGGCAAGCATGGTACAAGCAGTATTGTGTATATCTGAATTATTTGTAGTTTTGTTTCTGGTAAAGAGGTACTTTTGAGTAAGGTAATCTGTAATGTACAATCCTGATCTTGAGGGATATAATGCATGGCTGAGAAGTGTCATGTATCTGCGTTAGCACAAACCTACAACGCTGCTTCGATATGTCAGTGTGTGGAACAATGCATACAGTAACATATGAGCTCCAAGTGAGGCTAACCTTATTAAAAACAGACAGACAGAGAGACAGACAGACAGACAGACAGCTACACAGAACTGAAAGCTTCATACATATTACGGGGATCAGAGGTAATCTCTTTCACTCTTTCACTTACATTTCTAATATCAAAACAGGGTCATAATTATGAATTGCAGAAAAAAGAAAGAAAGAAACGCAAAAAATATATCTGTATTCCAGGGCTCTTGAAAAGGGTGATCATTTTAATCAGTATGCATAGGCTAAAGCAGGGCACAGGTTTTTATTTGCTGTTTGCTTTTTCACCCAAAAGGAGGGTATTTTTTTCTCTGAGTTTCAGTTAAGCTATTTATAGCATAGCACTTGTCAGGCTGACATCTCTCTTTCATTGTCCCACACTGATGCAATGTTGGTACATGGGTTAGGTCTCAAAGCTCGCTTGACATTTATAGGACATGAAGTGCACTGTTTCAATTTTCCCAGTTTACAAGTTAATGCTGAAGGGGGAAAAATTGTTAACGCTGTCAGATATTAAGAGGGTCCCATTGTTAAAAGCAGTTCAAGATGAGACACAATCTGTTGTCAGCAACTCCAGCCTCATGAACCTTGACCTCTGTACCCTTGCCGTTTCACCTTTGACCATTTGTCAGTTTGTTACCCCATAGAAACCCCAGTGCTTAGCCTGGGCTGAAAATTCACCCAAGCCGCAAGGTCTATAGATTAAAAGGTTTGATATGAGTTACTTACAGTAAGTAGCCAGTGCTGCGACGTGGTCACAAAAGGGATGCAGCTCTCATTTGCCAGAGCAACATCAAACATCCAAATTTTGAAGGAGCTGCATTGTAAAACTGTTGTCACCTCCACCTGAATAATCTATAGACCTTGACAGCTAGACTACAAACACTCAAATCTTGTTGCTTACACTGCGAGAATCTGTTTTTGTATAAATCTTCCTTTGATTATAGATATGAAAATAAACGTTTTTGAAAATAACACTTCACTATCTTTTAGGGGAAACTGTATTTAAGTTTTGTTGTCGTTTCTCTTTTCCTCAGCGTCTTGGTGGTGTTCAAGACTCCGATCACAGTATATATGAAATGATAAAAAAAAAAAAAAAGATGAAAAAAACCAAACAAAAAAAAAATCTGTGATGGTTTTGTATTTTATTTTGCCTCGGCTCTTCACAGCTCTTCAGGTTGAAATACAATTTGCATTGGGGAAAGGATTAAGATTATATATGAATATATAATAAAGAACTTAAAATATAGGAAAATGCACATTCATGTCAATTCCTATGCTTAAACACATTTATGGTCTACTTTTTCTGTATTTCTAGAATTGTATTTGAATTCAATGTTCACTTAGAATAGGCACTATAGTATTTATATTGAGGCTCGTATTTTTAACTGTTGCTTGTGCTCTCTAAAGGTATTTACCATACCTTCTTTTGGTAGTGGAAAAAAAAAATCCCAGACTGCCACAGTATATTTTTTTAATTTGGCAGGATAATATAGTGCGAATTATTTGTATGTTTAAAGAAATAAAAGGAAAAACCACAGAAAAAAGCAGCTAAAGTATGTGGCATTGGGATGTGTCGCAGGCCATAAAATGGCTGCCGCTCTGTTTCCTGTCCACAGAGGTGGTTGTACATATCTTCTTTGGTTTTTGGTTCAGACCTCCTCCTCCTCCCCCTCCTGCTGCCATTCTTGTATGCAGTAATGCAAGCTGACGTCAGCCTGTTCTGTTGTGTGCTTCTGTCTTTCTCACCCCTGCCACCTGACGACATTCCAACATCAAGAAGCGAGAGAAAAAAAAACTTCATATGCAGTACATGGATTACGAAAAAACATCAAAATAAATACATTTAAAAAGAAATTAAATGTTTTGCAGTTTTTTTTCATTGCCAAATACTAAATGGTGCTTTATATTTAGATTGGGTAAACTTTCATATGCAAAGCATATTTAAAAATGACCTGGGGGACGTGGAGAAGCCTGCTTGAGTTGAGACTTTTTTGTAAATGGCAATGCGGAATATTTTGTTATCAGCCTTTTCTATTCCTGTTCTGAGAGCTGTTTGTTGTAACTTGAACTTGAACTTTATCTTTTACTATGGGAGTTACTATTTATTATAACCTACATGCTCTGTTCAAAACAGAGACATGGAATGGATCCTTATTTTTAATTTTATTTTTTTTAATTTTATTTTTTGGGCTATAATATAATTTTTTTTCTTTTTTAATGATGGCCACTGGTCATTTGATAAACATAGGTCTTTAATTTCTGATGTACTTTTTTGGGGTCTCTGTTCAGTTGTACTGGGAAAACCACTGTCTGTGTTTTCTGGCAGATGTCTGCATAATCCTGTTCACACACCCATTTTGTCCCTTTATCGAAAAACAATTAATAAAAAAAAATGAAAGTATAATGGCCCTTGTCGCTTATCTCCACTGTGTATGTGTCAAGTTATCGTACGTGTGTGTGTGCGTGAGTATGCGCATGAATATAATTACAACCTACCCGAGAGCCCCTTGGTATGGTTTACCTGCAGTGTCCCTGCTGCTGACATCTAGAGATATGATAACGATGCACTTGGAAGCACTTTAACAAATAAGAATGTACAAACATTTAGTACAGAGTGCAAAGTCCTTCACTCCTAACTATATGCATTTGTGTGTGTGTGTGTGTGTGTGTGTGTGTGTGTGTCGGCTGATGTTTTCTTCACATTCTTTCTCCTCCACCCCCAACCTCACCCTACCCTTTGGCCCTGTACTATATGTACTTACTGACCTCTCTATGTACTTTCTCTCTGCATGTGTGTCTGTGTGTACTCAATCTGAGGAGGTAGATATGCAAGTGTGTCTCCAGGCACATACTGTACCTATGTGTACCTATGTCACTCCTCAAAGTACAGTACAGTATCTGTTGCTGACACACTCACTCTCTCTCTCACACACACACACACACACACACACACACACACCCTATATGAACACATTCATGCTCATTCTCTCACATAATGTACTCGAGTAAATATGATTATGTCCTTCTGTTTGCTCAGAAGTCAAAAAGCCTCATAAAGCTGTCAGGATCAATCAGCACTATGTCTTCCAGCCATCAGCCCCAAAGGGAAGGAGTGGTTTAACAATGTCTTCTGCCAAAGCTTAGCTGCCCTTGACCAGGCTAGCAAACCCAAACTGCTGCCGAGGAGTGTGGGGGAAGACGTCGGATTACCGAGCAGCTCCCAGGTGTGTGAAGGTGTTGCATTTCTTAAAATCTAAACCAGGGTGTGACTGAAAAAAAATAAGAGGTCTGTCAGATTCCCCTCCTTGAATAAAAGCTACAAAAGGTTACAAAGAACATGCAGAATTGAAAATTCAAGAGCCAATGACTTTGACGTAGTTCAATATTGTGAAAGGGTTGAGTGTGGTGGACATGGGAGGACTGTAAGTCTTCATTTCCCACCTCAGAGCAGAAGTTTCCTCCTGGCTCAAATAATCTGAAATAAGCTAAATAAAAAGAAATCAGCACTATATATTTTTTCATGTCCTCTCTCTCTCTCTCTCTCTCTGCCCCTGTGCCCTCTGCCGATCTCTCTCTCTCGCCCTTTCCATGATAAATTAATTGTGTTATAAACCCAAGAAGTATTCCGGCCCTTCTGCTTTACTGGGGCTTTCCTGTGCCGGTTTATGTGAAAAGCATAATGCATTTGTCACCGTTATAAAATCTATACAACCATGACCTGCAGTCCCCCATAAACTCCCATGGATTTGTCTTTGGCCTGCCGGGTTGTAACAATAAGAGATTCTCCAAAGACTTTAGAAAGCATGTTTTCACACCGCTTTTGTCACTGTATGGCCTTGGCACAACAGTGTTCCAATGGAATCTAGATAAAGGAAAAGAATGTTCGTGTATGTATATGTGTGTGTGTGTGTGTGTGCGTGCGTGCTCGCTTGTAAGAGTGTGTGTTTAGTCTGCCTTTTCTTCCCTTGTGCATCTGTGTTCTGACTGATCTATACCAACGGAGTTCATTTTGTCTTGGGCAGCTTCTGTCTGACACGCAGCGGAGTAACTACTTCTATACATATCGAGTGGTTTAATACATGCGGACCACTGTGGGCTATAGGAACCGGCTGCAAAGTAAATGCCTCTTACTGTAATGGACAATCATTGAACATTACTTAGCACATATAATGGCCACAACGCCGTTCTGGCATGTAAGGAAAAAAAAATGAAATTCCAATCAAAGCCAGCAAAGGAGTAATGCATGGACATGACCGCAACGCACTTAACCCCTTCATTACATTACAGTTTAAGTCAGTGACTTAAGAACAGCAGATGTCCATTCTTAACTGGAGGTGAAAGTAACTGTATACTGTTGTATACTTCAAAAGAGATACAAAGCAAGCAAAAATAGGAATGATCAAAACACGTGAGACACACACTCACAAGAAAAATCCAAAGAATCTGCGAACCTCTCGGAACTTGAGCGATTTTCGCTCAAGGAAACTTTTTTGGTCTTTTTTTTATTTTTGGTAATCTTGGCCATCATTATTGTCGGATATGAAAACCTTGCACTTGGCCCAGTGATAGATATGGCTTTCGCCCAATGTCAGCTGGGATTGGCTCCAGCCCACCTCCTTCCACGGCCCTCAAAAGGATAAGCTGCATGGCTAATGGATGCATGGATTGATGGATGGACGATAACCTTGCACTCATCACAGTAATTGCTGAGTTGTAGGAGCATGGTGACATTGCTGCAATCAAGTCCGACGAGACAAGTAGCACAAGCAGCCAGAATCATACAGGTTGTAAACAAGACAGATGGTCTAAAACAATTTGATGTAAAAACCAAATCTGTTATTCAGCGTTCGCCTTGTCAAGTGATTTATCATTAAAGTTACATTCTCTTTCATGTAATTTGATTGGCCAACACTGGACCTTGCCAGAAGATGTTGGTACAATTTAATCCAAAATTCAATTTTTTTCTTAAGGTTTATTGTGGTTTTGCTGAGGTTGCGTTGAGGTTTTTGTCTGTCTGATACCATTTGATCTTGTAATGCTGACCTTTTCCCATATTTCACCAACTGGTGAGTAAAGATTATTTTAACTATCCAGAACAATGGTTAAACTATAAAGATAACTAAGACTTAAAGGCTGACCAGATATGTTGTTGTCACAGGGTTAAGGTGGATATATTTTTATCCATGGCTGAAAAACGAGATAATCCTGTTGGAAAAATACACCTTGCAGAGTTGTGACAAAGTGCCAAATTCCAAAGACATTTGTCATAAGTGGACTGACAAACAGAAGAAGAAAAAAAGCTCCAGGTATGAAGAACAACTTCAGCTTACATCGCATACCTAAGACACATAACAATGGAATGCTTAGGTATCCTGCCAAAACACTGTCGACGGGGATTTCACCAAGTCAAGCTGAAACTACAAGCTGAGTTTTCATATGAGTATTGACTTTAATGGAGGATTTTTTTCCCCCCTGTCTCATAAGCTTGAAAACTGTTTAAACACTGAAGACGGCTTTAATCCTTTAACAACAGCCAGGGCAGCGGTGTGTTTTCACGTCAAACACACGACATGTCACGACGTTGAGGGTCAGAGTTGCTGTGTCTACTGCTCTGTTTTTGTTTTTTAATCTGACCTCGCTGATGTTATGTCATGATGCAGCCACATGATCTGTTTAGACTATTCAAAGGAAACGCTGCAAAACAGTTATTTAATCTTTGGTTGTGCCCTAAAATCGATTTTCCTTCCGCCAGTGCTTTGACTTGTCTCTCGGCCCCGAAAATGATTCGGAGAAGTTGAACTTGTCACCCTGCATGTTGCTCAGACACTCACGCTGACAGTTAAACTGTCCAAATTAGCAGTACTATTTGAATCAGTGGTAAGAGTGGAGTAGTTATGCCGCCCAGACAAGCGCACACATGGTTACACACATGAGTATAAGAGGTCAAAGTCTATTGATAGGAGGTCAGTGCTGGAATGTAAGGTGTAGAAAAGACAAATCAAATAATGGTGATTTATGCCCATGTATTTTTTTCTCTTGTCTCCCACCCAACGTTGCTCCATTCACACCCTTGTGTCTTCAAACCAGAATACTGTATGTGTGGTTTTGTAAGTGAGAATGTGGAGGGTTGACGAGGCCAGGGGAGGGGCGGGCTGTCTGGCCCTGTGCAGGTCATAAGGTCAGAGAGAAGGCTTAGGGGAAGAAAGAAAGTGCCCCCCCCCTCCCTCCTCCGCTCTTTTCATTCTGTCCCTCCACTCCGAACTCGGCCTGAAGTTCAAATTCATTGTCAAAGTGAATGCGAGTGAATGAAAGGATGAATGAATGGGGGTGGGGGGTGGGGGAGGGTCCGGAAGGGGAAGAGAGCAACATGTGTCAAATGTGCGTGTGCATGAGTGTATGTGGTTGTTAGTGGTCACATATATTTGCCCTCAAGCTTCTTTTAATGTAGGGGGAATTACATTTTGAAGCCAATTTGTGCTAAACTGATTTTACATGAAGTTTAAAAGCCCATTCAACCCCGGTTAATAAAAAAACCCGAAAAAAACAGAGAATATAATCAGAAGACAAGTGTCACAAAATGAAATTAATTTAAGCTTTGTGTCATTAACTTTGCTCTTGTCTCATAAATGATCTCACACCCATAAACATTGTGTCTATTACCTCCTGTTCTAATCATAACAATTATCTGGCAACTACAATGTGCTTTTAAACTGTTTATGACGTCTAATGAGTGCCACTTCAAGGACACCGCTATGTATTGGTCATTTCGACTTCAGTCACGAAGAGTCATTAAACAGCAAATATAGCCGCGGAAACTGCCTTTTTACGCTGTGCCTGAGTAATTTGACAAGAAGAAAAAAAAAAGCACACGCACCGACTTCTAGATGATGTTCAGCGTTGTATTATCTTCCTTGACTGCATTCTAACCCTCTGACCTCACGGCGCACTGATGGCAGGCGGCTGTAAGGGGATGTACAGAGCTTGGATCCTCCAGGGTCATGAAGGGCCTCCCTCTGATCTCTGACCCCAGAAAGAGGCCTCGCCTGGCCAGGCCAATGGAAAATCCCTGGGGCCTGAGCTGGATAAAAGGATGTCCAGGAAAGACATGGATTATCAGTGCCCATGTGTGTACGCGTGCGCGCCCGTGTGTGTGTGTGTGTGTGTGTGATGACTGTCTTGTGTAACAAAGTTCAGGACGCACACATTCTAACACACATATGCACACAGGGGCTGTGTAGGTTAATTGCAGCTACACAGATGAGGGGGTTGGGTCACCTTTGCCAGAAAAGTGTGTGTGAGAGGCAGAGAGAAAGAGAAAGATGAGACACGGCATGAACTCAAGACATACTAGTGTGTCTGTGTGTGCGTGTGTGAGAGAGAGAATTTGTGAGTGTGCATGCGCAAAACAGAGACACACACACACAAGTGGGTGAGGGTACATTGTCTGTAAGATTGTTATGTCTGGAACCAATGTGTATATGTGTCTGTGACCCTCCTGCATGTCTGCAAGCCTGATACCACACACACACACACACACACACACACACACACACACACACACACACTACTCTCCCATCCTTTCTTTTTCTTTTAATGTGTGTGTGTGTGTGTGAGTGAGTGAAAGGTGAGGGGTCAACCTGCGGGTTTGAGGGTTGGGTTTCACGTGACTGAACACCTTTGTTGCTCGCTGTGAAGTGTGTGTGTGTGTGTGTGTGTGTGTTGTGGGGGGGTTAGTATGTTGTGTCTCGTCCCGAGTCACAGTGGACACTCACAACACTCCACTGACACATGTGAAGAGTCCAGCTGCAGGAGGGGGCAGATGGTAAAAGTGCAGTGAAACCAGACACACTTTGCCTCCAGGAGCAGAGAGCATTTCATTCGTCTGGGTTCCCAAGTTTTAGAGTCCCATCGTGGTTTGAATGCCAATTAGCAAACATTAACCCGCTAGCATTGAACGAGGTAAACGTCATACTAGATTATCATCCACATGCTAGCAATGTCACAGTGAAAGGAAGGGGGAGAGGCTGTGGACTGAAGGTTTCCCGACGGCTGATATATGCATATTTTAAGAAAAGAGGCATTTATTCCAAAATTGTCATAAATAACTAAAATAAGAAAATGCAAATACTTACATACGCTCTGTAAATATAGAACTTGAATTAAGAAAATAAACTTTCTTTTCTGCATTGTTTATTCTGTGAAATACATTTTTTTTATCTACGCCCATGAATGCCGATACCGATTTGTCTGTGAAAGGCTCACATCCCCGATATTATCGGCCAACCGATATATTGTTAGTCAAGATATCATCGTCGTAGTAGTAGTAGTTTCATATCGTCTGAGCTGCTCGCGCTGCTCAGAAATGACATCCAACTGGCCTGTGAAACTCTGAATTCACTGGCCACAATGGTTGGTTGATTAAAGTCCGCTGCGGCTACGAGTGCTGTTGAAGTAGTTCTGTTTTTTTTGTTGTCTTTTTGGGCTTTTGTAAGCAGAGCGAGTATTTATCTTTTCAACCAGCTCTATTTTTGACTTACAGGTGGAGGGTGGAGCTGATGAGGTGGCTCTTTCTCTTTCTGGGTCAGAGAGCGAGAGAGAGAGTGAAGGAGAGAGATACATGCACACTGTAAAAAGAAGAAGGTAATACAATTCCTTTGACTCTTGATTGGGACAAGCGTCCTGACATTAATAAGCTCTGCTTCTGAGATGCTGATGGGCAGCTGGAAATATTTCCTGCATTCTGACAAGAATTACAAATGTCAGAAAAGTTTTGTTCATCAAATGATTGTTCATTTTACTATCATTTTCAAACTTTTATTTTGTATTGCACTTGATTTTTTACAGGGCAAATTTGCCTTAAAGGGCTAATTTTCAATGATGTCCCTATGCCAGATATCAAAGGGCCCCTGGTGGTTCCAGGTGGGATCGTTGTTTGGTCGCTGACGTGAAGACGGCGGTAAAGACGCAGGTACTTTTCCCCTCTGAGCTCCTGAGGAAGTCGTCAACTCCACTTTGGAGATAATGGAGGAGAAGGACGAGCTATGTCCACCGAAGCTCCTACGCTATTGTCTGGCTCATAGCTTTAACTAACGGCAGTGTTAGCATCGTGGCTAACTTAATGCCAGCAGCCTGCTATTGTCCAAAGCAGAAAACATTAGTAAAAAAAATAACCTTGAGATAAACGTCCGGTAGTATTAATAAGTAGGGTGGTTGTGTTACTGATCTAGTAGAAAAGAAGTCAAACCGCATGTCGTTTTTTTTTTTTTAAGCCTCTCAAGTCTTGGCACTCTCTCCACGGAGCGAATGCCCGTCCAAGGTTCACTCTTCACTGTTCCTCCGTCAACAAGATTCTTTTTCTCTCGCAAGGTCGAGTTGTTTTTGTCAAGTCGGCTGTTCCGCCGTCTGCCATTTCCATCACTGCGGATAGATACTGGGAGAACGCTATTCTCTGTTTGTTTTGGTTATGCAACGGGTGACAGTTACTTTGTGCCTCAAATTGAGGCGTCATCTTTCCTTTAAAAACTGCATCCTGGCGGCCAACATGGTGAAAGCAAGGCTTGTAGAGGCCCAATATGAGCAGCGATGGGGTTGTTCTTCTATCTGTTACACTGTGCAGTCTGTTTTAACATGATAAGGAAAAGTTTAAGACAAAGGACTGTCTATTTCCACTTTAAATTAGTGATTTTAAAACTAACAATGAAACAAACAATATGTAAATCCATAGCAGGAGAAAGCAGTTGAACAGAGAATAAAAAGTTACGAGGAGTAAGGCATGTGACTTGCAGAGAAGGAAAAGAAGAGTACAAGCAATACACAATACAACATACATAGACACGAAAGGAGGAGGCACAACTATGAACGTTTATTGCTTCTCAGTAACTGTGTGTTTAATTTTCTGACTGTAGACTGTAAAATAAAGTTGACTCTTTGAGGCAGATTGGAGAAGGCTTGTTCTGGCCCCAGCACCAGTTTAACACAGATTAACACCCTTATGGATTATACTGGTTTGCTCCAGGACTAAATGGTTTTGAAAACTGCCGTGTTTCTTTCACAATTTAAGAGACAATGTCAATATCAACCCCCATAACATTTGACCTGGTTAAATCCTGGCGGTGGTACCTCTGACTTGGGCATGACAATACAAACATAGGCTTTGTGTAAATGCATAATCCAATTCACAAGCAAATCATAAACTATTAACTAATGTCAATGTTAAAAATCCGGAGTCTTAACGTTGACATTTTTGCAGTGCAAATGAGAGAGTGATGGCCAGTAAAGAGGTGTACGTTTAAGATATTCTACCTGTCCCAAACCCCTCCGGCTGGTTAAGTTCCATATGCTTGCTTGCACACACACACACACACACACACACACACACACACACACCTGGCAGGGTGCCAGTCGTCTCTTCATGTTCCCGAAAACTGTCAAAGAGACACACATACACCTCATGCCCCAAAGCAGTGGTCTGATTGACCTGTTCTACTGTTCTCACCACACATTTGTATAAAGACCAGCATACACACACACACACACACACACACACACACAAACACACACACACACACACACACACACACACACACCTCTCTTATCAACCACACCCGCGGATGAGCAGTGTTGAGTGACATTGCAGGGACATTGAGACATACACACACACACACAAACACACACACACACACACACACACACACACACACACACACACGCCCACACACACCCACACAGCTGCATCAAACTAGCTTCACCCAACAATTACAGGATTAGTCAAGTACTGTACATGTGTGTATTATTGCCACTCTAAGACTTGTTTGTGTGCTTGAAGTTTATCGCCCTTGCCGTCATCTTGTGGATGATTGACGGCCTTAATATGAGTCCATTGTGCTGCTAAGGGCCCGGCATGTTGGAGTTAAGACAAAGAGAGAATTTGATGGGACTCTACACACGACAGACTACAACTACCAAATAGAATAGCGGTGCGTCATCGATTCACCTCACTCCCAAGCAGGTACACTAACCTTCACATCGCAGGCCACAACAAACAACAAAGTCTGTTTCAAACACAGACCCACGAAAGCGAATCACACGGGTGATACGGCAGTTAATTCTTTCATGGTTGATAGTTTTTTTCGTAGCTTGAGTGACATACGCACAGCCCTGACACGCACGCACACACACACACACACACACACACAGAGACACAGAGGGAGGAAGTGATCTCTCTCTTCTTTCCATTCATCCACCCCTCCAGCCTGTTAAAACAACAGCAGCACAGTAACGATAGTTTGATGGCAGCCTGAGTTGATTGTGTATATTTTCCTCTGTGCATGTGAGTGAACAGCGAAGGAGTTGAGGCCGCGGCTCCACTAAACTGGGCACCGTTTCGCTGTAATAACAGTGAGAAATGTGGCTCATTTTAAATAAGGCCTAAGTGAGTGTATTGTCAGGCTCAATCTCTCTTCCTGGTCGGGTCATGCAGATACATACAAATACATCTGTGTGTGCCGTCTGTGCTTAACTCCTTCGCTATATTCATGCCTTTTGCCCGGGTTGTTTTAGCCTGCAGAGGCTAAGACAACCCCCGGAGAAACAAAACTATTTAACATTTTTCCCAAAGCAAACACAACGTTCTGGACTTTGTATATATTTTCACTTCATCATGACAACCATCCCTTCATACTGTACACTCTATGGTTCTGACCTTTCAATCTCTTTATCCTGTGCTATTTGTTGCATCTCTTGAAATAAAAGTCCATGATATTCCCCCTTTCTTTTAGTTTGGCACTTTATATTTTTAGACCCGCAAGAGACAGATGAAAAAACTGGATTGAAGCAGGAAATATTCTGACAACAGTGGATGTGGATACAATATTTTTTGCAACCTTTTCTTTGCTAACCCCAAATTGAAGTTTATTTTGGCTCTTTGATATGACTTGTCTCTAAGCTAAAAACATCATCACAGGGGATTTTTTAAATTTAAAAATTCCCCTACAGTTTCCCTTTTGAAAAAGTTGCATAACTCTACACTAATATGCCACAATATAGTGCTTTATATATGCGGTACATAATGAAGTTTGCATATTACGTACTTTAAATTGCAAATGTCGAAAAAACACATTGTAACATTGTGCGTGTGTGTGTGATGTGAAGGTTCCATCTCAAAACCCAACCCTGACTGTAATCAGCCTGAAAGCCGAGCACAAGCAGGCAGCACATTTTCCACTGTTAACGTGTGTTGATATTTCAGTAACAGTAATTTAGAGTTTGAAAGGGTTGAGTTGTTTTCCCCACTGATATATCTGATGTAAAACAGTACAAGATCATAAATCTTCATAGTGTTTATTTTCACGCTGATGTTTCACAATCAGACGAAAAAGGTTCACTAATGATTCATTCACTATTGATTTATAGATGCCATTAAAAAGAAGAAGCTTTGGGTTGCCAGATTGAGGGAAATCCTCCTCCAGCTCAACGCGTTGAGCGTCTTTTTAGTAACTTCTTTCACTTGTTGGGTGAATGGATTAATTTTGAGAGATATAAGAGTGGATGCTGGGACAAAAAGAAAAAGCGCGGCGAAAGCTTTGTGTGTGTGTGTTTGTGTCTGTCTGTGTGTGTGTGTGTGTGTGTGTGTGTGTGTGTGTGTGTGTGTGTGTGTGTGTGTGTGTGTACGAGTGTTTGAATGTGTGCGTGATTCAGGAGTGGTCTCAGTGTCCTGAGGGCTGGGGAGGTTTGAATGTCAGTTTCTCTAATAACGGGAATCAGTGAAAAGGTCAGCCCCAGTCGCCTGACCACAACGAGGGGATGTGTGTGTGTGTGTGTGTGTTTGTGTGTGTGTGTGCGCGCGCGCGTGCGCGGGTGTGTGTGCGTGAGGCAGTGAAGAGGGCTTCGGCTGTGCCTGGGGCAGAAATTGATTCTCCGGCGAGGGAGAGGAAATGAGGGGAAAAGAAAAATGGCAGAAGGTCGCGAGGTGTGAGAAGAGCAGGAAGAAAGGAAGGACAGACGGGGGTGAAAGGAGAGGGGAGAAGATGAGGAGAAATGGGGAAGAGGGGGTGTAAGGAAGAGGAGAGGTGTGGGAAAACAAGGGGAAGAAGTGTTACGACGGGAGAAGGAGGAAGAGCAAAGCATCAGAAGAGAGGGGAACGGGAGTGAGGGAAGTGAAGGCGTTAAAGAGATTTAAAGGAGAAAGAAAGAAGCAGGAAGAGCAGAAAGATGATGAGGAGATGGTGAAGGCAAAGACCGAGGAAAGATGAGGAAAAAGTGCAAAAGCAGGGAAAAGAACTCGAAGCTGTGAGAGTTGAGACGTGGAAAAGGAGGGGGAGATGAAACAAAGCAAAGCAGAAGGGAAATGTGCTCACTTTTAAAACACCAGAGTTATTTGAGTTACTCTCTCACACTTACATGCTACATGAATCATACATTCATGATACCTTCCCGGATTAGCTGGTGAGGGGTACGCGAGGGCAGAAATGATAAAAAGTTAATTCAAAATTCTGTTCTACGTTCATGTGTTGTGATATTTATGAAATCATGATGATCAGCGGCTCTTCTTCCTCTATTTTGTTGTTGTTGTTTTTTGGTCGGAGGTGCTGCTTGGATTTGTTTTTGTGGACCCACATGAGAAACTTTGCAGCAGTTCCAGCAAATGGCCTGATTCCTATCAGTCCTGCGGTCGGGCAGCGGTCTGCTCCTTAATGTGAAGGAGACACAAAGGGGGGAGATTGCATTAATATTTGAAATAATGAAGCCATGTGGTCATTAGGCTGGTCTCCTCTGCTTCCATAGCAATACATTAAGCCAAGACAAGCGCCATGTATTTTGCATGGTCCTGTCAATGGAAAAGATGGATCCTGCGGCATAATGACGTCCTCATAGGAGCTACTGTAGGTATAAAGACAGAAAGAAAGAAAGAAAGAACGAGAGACACAAAGAAGGGAGGATGTGTGTTTGTGCGCGCGTGTGTGTGTGTGTGTGTGTGTGTGTGTGTGTGTGTGCGTGTGTGTGTTTGTGTGTGTGTTGGCATCAGACGCCAGACTGCTGCCTGCCCCCGGGTCACATGGCTGACCCGATTTGCCTTCTAAAGCCTTCCCGATTTAACCTTCTGAGGGAGTGCATACTCGCATACAAGCTCGTTCTGTCCCCAACATACAACAACAACACATACTGTACGGTACGCAGGCACATGACGCGCGCAGACAGTGCGGTGGCCTTCGCTTCACCTTTCACCGCGATCAAGAGTTTGGCCCAAATCCCTTAATGTGGCACTGTCTGGGCAGGCGGACTGCATGTGAGTGGTCATCAGATCCTTGACCAATAGCGATGGGCCACTGTGTGCAGTATAGTGTGATGTCAGCTATGTGTGCTTGTGAGACAAGGAAACAGGAAGTACAGTGAGGTCCATTATCAGTCAAAGGGTTATTGGTTCCTTTGACCAAACATGTTTCAGATAGAGAGGAGGAGAGAACACACGCTGTGTCTCAATCTGCGTACTTCTGTAGTTATATTTAATATTTTCAGTGTAGTAAGACAACATGTCAGATGGCACCCTCAAAATGTGGCTGTGTTTGATTTGGGACGTTGCTGCCCTACGCCGCACCAGTGAGTATAATGTGTACGCGTCGTGCTACGTGTAAGTGTGCTGACCTGAAGTTTCCAAGTTTGAGACGAAGATAAGTTTGTGGGGGGGAAATGTGTTAGCATGTCCCACAGTGGAGGACGTTAATGCTTCTCAGAGGGAACCGAGATCAAGCTCTGAGCTTTTTGAGGCTGCGGCAGATGGTGGAGAGACAAAGGGACAATTTTCCCGAGGAAGCATAAATCCTTTTTGCTGGAAAACCCGGCAGGATTTATGTGTAAGGTGGTCTTTATGAGAGACTTTGATTCATCAGCAGTTGAAAAGATAAATTCACCATGTTCTGCTTCAACTGACTGCATTGTATCTTTATTTACATTTTACAATGCACTCCCCTCCTCCTTCCCCTTAGCGTCCGACTGTATCCTTGCCTGGGTCTGACAAGGTTATGTCAGGCAATGTGCTCAGAGGAGCTATTGATTTCCCCTCCAACCTCTCATCCCTCCCTCCTGCTTGTTTGCAACCTGGGCAGTGGAACACACACACACACACACACACACACACACACACACACACACACACACACACAGACACACACACACACACACCCGCACACTGTCTTTTCTTGACAAATATAATAATAATCAACACATCTTTTTGTGCACTTCTGAAAAAAAAGTGTTCCTCCATCCCAATGTCATATAGTTGTGCTTTCTTCAAGTACAACTTGCATTACTTGAATTAAGAAATTAAGAACCCCTTGAGCTCCTATCAATTCAAAATTTGCCTTTTCAATTTTTGCTTGAGAGAGGATCGACTAAAACGGAATAAACCTTTTGAAGAAGTCATGATATTATCATCCTTGACACGCTTGAAGTGACCTGTTGAGTCCAGCTGCTAGTAGTTAAATTATGTCTATACTGTATATGCAGTATTTCATGATTTCTGTCAAATGGTGATCTTTTTGTTTTGGCAGGGCCAAAAAAAGTGAAGGTCCTCACTTTCATGAATATGATACCCATCACATATCTGTAGTAAATGTTTAAATCATAGTGACATTTCTTCCTAATCTTAACTGTTGTGTAGATGCCATATGCAAATGTTGTCTGGAGTTTTGTCTCGTGACAGGACGTGTGAGTCGTGTGAATGACAATGTCTAAGGTCAAGCTTACTGGGCTAAAGTGTTGTCCAGCCGGTGAGGCTGCGTATAATTGAACAGAAAGTTGAACAGAAATAGACAGCTTAGTCTCTTTCTGCCCTCCAGATGTTAGAACGGCAGACGTTGCCACAGTGGCAACACAAATTCTTCATTGAGCCACTGAAAGGATTTTGTTGGGTTTTCGGAGTTTGCGGCAATAGTCATCAAGGACCTTTGGACACGGTTAACAAGGATCTGTTTCTGGACTCTCTTAAGGCAAAGTCACAAGTTTAAAGAGAAGATGATGAAGACAGAAGCAATTGGCCTGCACAGCAGGTCAATTGCAGATGGCAACGTTGAGTTACCAAAGCTGGGCTTCAAGTAGATTTGCTAAAATTAAACCTTTGCAGTTACAAAACACAGATAGTGACCTTGAAAAATCTACATTAACTCAATCCAAAGTCTAGAAACAAAAACTTTCCGTCTCAGTGATCGACCAATCCCCCAAATCTCACCCTTCTCCCTGAACCTGGCCTGTTTCCATGAGAAAGGGCTTCGCTAATGTGATTGCTGTGGTCATGGGCCTGCACTGATCTTCTTTTTATGAGGGAAAATGAGGTCTGATTGTTGGGGGGCGCGTCTTGTGTCGAGGTCCTACAGCTACACAGACAGACAGACCGGCAGGCAGTGGTGAATGAGTGGCGGTGTGCCAAAGCCAATAAGAGGCAGCGGTGGGAGCTAGGGGGAGGGGAGACACTCATGTGTTATTCATAATTATTCGAATAATCCCCAGACAGTGGAGTGTTATGGTCTGTGTGAGTACTCGTGTTTGTGTGTGGCAGTGAGTTAAGGTTAAAAAAAATATAAATATATATAAATATATATATATAAATATATATATATATATATATATATATAAATAAATAAATAAATAAAGTAAAAGATGGATTATAATATGGACCTCTTGGCTTTGGGACGTTCACTGTCAAAAACACTCAATATGCGTAATATATATGGAGAAAGTATAAACACAACACAGTATTGCAGCCAATCAGGGCCTATTGTATCACAATATTTAGGGGTTCAAGCTTAACACATACTGGAACCCTTTTGATATTGTTTCATTGCGCGATGTGGAGACTCTTTTTTTTTTTGCTGTTGTTGTTTTGTTGAAATGCCTAATGATATCATATGATCAAGAATAATTTTCTGATCAATATAAGCTTTAGATTGTCTGTCTATTGTTTGTGAAGAAACCTTTGTTTTATGACCATATCTTTGTTGACTGATCAGCCCCTAAAGTTAATCATCTGGAGATGTCCTCCCAAGTAACATCCGCACCAAGTTTGGTTCAAATCTGTCCATGCGTTGTTGAGTTATTTTGTACACACACACACACACACGCGCACACACACACACACACACACACACACACACACACACACACAATTCTGGCTATGTTGGCACGAAATATGTAAGGTATTAATGCTTCTGTGTTTGCATAAAGAACTGAAATACCAGTGATATCATGGGTAGACAAGGGTGGCAGTGTAGTCAGTGCTCTCAACAGTTCTCCAAAGTGAATTTGTTCCAACAGGCCAAACAAGAAACACACAAATATATCACTTTAACTGTGTTCCCGTTTGACTCACAGCTATACAGACCAACGAGGAGTCGAGGATGAACGGAGACAGGAAGAGAGAAACTCAAGCAAGACAAGACCCTGATTCCATTGTTATGCTAAACCGGGGTCAGTTCTTGGAGAACCACAGCTCCTTCCCTGACTTTAGATCTGGCCCCTTGTTAACACACACTGCCATTATCATAATCAACTGGTGCAGCTCTGGCCTCTGCTCTGCAATCAGCTAAATCAAGGACTCTTTACGGGAGGGAGACTGGAGCATGGATACATTACACCGCAGGATTACGTTCAGTTTCTATGACTACATGTTCTTACATGCGTAGCAATTTTTACATTATTACACATGTTAGCTCCTCCAAAGGCAGGGAATTGTAATTGATTGATTAGAATGACTTGATTGTTGTTGATTTTTCCGCTTAGTTACAAACCCATCTGCCGCCATCATTCCTCTTGCACCGTAGCGTTTATCCTGCACATCACCTTAGCAACACAACTTTTCCACCTGTCACGCCAATCACGTTGATTTGAAATCCATCAGAACCTCACAGTGTCCGGCCTCGGTATCAACATCATGTACTAGTATCTTTCGTCATGGCTGTGTGAATTCCGGCTTATTACAGAGTGTGTTGACGGGTTCATTTGAAAGTGTGTTGTCCTTTAATTTACACGCGGGACTGCAAGGCCATTTTTCATTTCACGAGGCAGAATCTGCTTTGTGTCACCTCTACCTCTGTGTGTGAGTATGTGGGTATAGATGAGTGCATATACATGTATATGCATCTGTGTGTGTGTGTGTGTGTGTGTGTGTGTGTCTGGTCTGAATACAAGTGACATTTAATGAGTTGAGGGGATCGGAGGATCCCAGTACAGCTTTGCCAGACACACACTGACCTTTAAGCCCAGACGGGGCAAAGGGGAGGTGTGTATCTGTTGCCGTGTGTGCTTGTGTGTGTGTGTGTGTGTAACTCATGCTGTAGGGACCTAAATCAGTTTACACAGTCACATTTTGGGGACTTCCTTTCTTACTTAAGGAAAACAATCATAAAATTGTGTCCACCGTAGCCTCTTGTTTTTGTTGAAATACAAACTATCAAGCAGTCATCTCTGCAGGCAACCCCCTTTGTTAGAGGATGACCATAGTGCATTGACTCACCACATTGAAGCAGAAAGCTAATTCGAAATTTAAATATTAAATAAGAATTTCGATTTGCACTGTTCATGTAACGTTATTGCTGAGCATGGGGGTGTTAAAGGACATGATCTCTCACAGTTTGTCTAGATATTCTCAGCTTAGGTTGGTGAGTTGACGCAAAAATTGGGGAATACCCAATAATTTCTGAAAACACACCAAAATTAAGATCTGGAGTTCTTCGGCAGGTGGAGTTTGTCAGGTGTCACAATGCCCAAATCTTTTTCTGTCCGTGTTTGCTTACAAGTTGAGACTGAGTGTTCATTCTTGACCTTGAACAGAAGTAGAAAAAACATTATCACAAGGTCCATTTAGAAGCTGTTTCTCGGCCATGTTTCCCAGTTGTCATGGAAATGCAGATGTTCACATTTTCCATGTCTCCGAGCACATGTTCCTTACCAGTCAGTCCACTGAGGAAGAAGTGTTATTCAATCGAAAGATCTAGAACAGCTTTTAAATGGACCTCATGTAGGGATCCTTTTGCCAACTACTGTTTCCAGGGCTCAGCTTCCAATCTCAGCTCCTTTGGATGCCTTGAATGTTATAATGTAAAGTGACATTAGCGGGGATCGGGCTCTGTGCTGAAACCTAATACTAACCTAGCACATTGTGTAACAAAAGCGTAATGTGTGCTCAGTCAGTAGCTGTCATCGTGATATTTCATAACTGCCTTCGACTATTGAAAAAAAAAAAACCCTCTCGTGAAGGAAACCTGAGCAACGCTAACTCATGTTTCTTATTGAAGCAGTACGTCTTTGTGAATAACACTGATGTCACATCGCGGAGGAGCGTTCATTTAGAGGCAGAACAATAGACAATGCATCACTGTCCAAGTGTGTAAGCAGCAGTTTTGCAAGTCTGCATGCTCTTACCGGCGCTCCCGTCCCCCTTAAAATGAGCCGGGGATGGGCCAGTTTCTGCAGCCTCCCTCCCTCCCGCCTTCCCTCTCCCTCTCCCTTTCTTTCTTTATGTGAAACGCCTCGAGCATCCATGGTGCTGAACTGTCTCTAATCGATTTGTCTGTGAAGGCAAAGCGTCACACTCAGAGTACCACAATGCAATTCTCTCTCACTCTCTCTCTCTCTCTCTCTTTTAGTGGCATTGTGCCCCCGCCCCGAACACCTAAGGGAGCCTGCGTGGTGCTGAGAGACTCTTGTGCTGGGATTAAGAATGGGAAGATACTTCAATCCACCCATAACAACAACAACAACAACAACAATCTCACACTATTACTGATACAAGTATTATAGCAAATACCACAGATGGTGCTGTTTTCACTAGTACTTCTAACAATACTCATGTCACTGTAAACACATAGTATGTTTAGCTTCCACAATGATACAGTGAACTGATCAACCAAACCTTTTTTTTTTGCATTTTAGTAACATCCAGTAACATCCACATTTATTCCCCCCAACTGAAAGTGTGGGTGTGAGGGTCAATGAGTAATCACAATACCCCTGTACACCAGCTCTTACACAGAGTTACCTCGACACACACACACACACACACACACACTGGTGCTAATCTTTGTTCGTGCCATGCTGAGTTACACAAAGCCAACACTGACCCGCTGTGTACAGCCTGACCTAGCATCTGTATGCTCCTGTTTGTGACCACCCGCTGTGAGCGGTGTTGCACGTGTGCGGGTGGGTGAATTCTTTTGGAAAAGTGTATCTCCTCTCACACAGCAAGGTCATATATATATATATATGTGTTCATACACACACACACACACACACACACACACGTATATGACCTCGCATAAACATGCGCTGGAGATTATCCTGCTGTTGTGAACGTGTCTGACTCGGGAGCATGTCCGGACACGATTCTGACACGATTTTGGACATTGTCGGGAGTTCATGTCTAAAAACAGATTACCCTCATCCGGTGTTTACCCTGCGAGATTGGCTCCCGACCCTTCAAGGATAAACGCTGTGCATAATGGATGGACGGTTTACATGGAGAAAATCCACTGGACAAAATGGTGAACAGTAAATGTTACGGTTATCTCTGTAAACATACAAATACATTTTTTAATTCTGAATGTTGTTTTTTCACTTCCCTATCAATTCTGACTGTTAAGCATTTAAACCACATTTCTAAAACAGTCTTTGCACAATACGTCCTGCAACCCATTAGTCCCAGTCCTATAAACTGCCTCAGCTCTTCAAAGTTTAGTTTGCAGACGTCTAACTTCTATTTTCCGTTCGTAAGCATCGTTCTAACTTTTGCATTTTCTTCTCCAAAATAGAACAAAGGCCTCGCAATGCATCAAACAAAGTGCTTGTCAGACGAGCAGCGTCTGAACCGCTCTCTGAACCTTTCCCATGTTAGAATCGACGATTGTTGCCAATTTTTTGCAATTTCAAGACAGAAAATGCAAAATGCAAAAATCACACACACATTTTTTTGCGCAGCGATTGACCAGATGTGTGGAGGTCTCTCAAGTTCTCCTCTTTCCGTTCCTCACACGTTGACCTCTACGACTTCTTGAGCGTACTTAGCCGAAACACCAAGAATGCCTCAGAGAGGAGACTCTGTGGAAGTGTGCACCTCTACACCATTAGTGCATCCTAATGATGCCGTCCGAGGGAAGCTTTGGCAGACTCATGGCCCATCCTTACGAGCGTGGCCATCCAGAACGGCTACAGACACGTTTGCCTTAAGACGTGGTTGGACGACACATTATTCAACCGAGTCCATGTCAACGATGTAGTGGGCCTTTTAAAGCTATCTGTCATTGGATCAGTGCTCGCCCAATGACCTCCTCAAGTCACATTCAAGCCAACAAACAATTTAAAGTTTTATATCTCAAAAGTATCAGACTTTTTAAACGTGTTTCATATGGATACACAGAATAACACAGAGGGGAGGGCAAGGAAACAGAAATACAGAATTGGGAATGATTGCGAACATTGACCCAGCGCTGTATTGAAGTGTCTCAACGCAGAATCATTCGATTCGTCTTCTCTTTGACCCTCACATTTGACTAAATGCATGTAAAAAGTCACATTGGAGGTTTCACAACAAATTTTTTTACAAAACTGTTCTAAAACCCTATTTTCTTTTCAACCCTAGACCCTGTTTCCTGCTCCCTCTTTAAGGAGTCATATTTCATGAGCCGGTGACACTGTCTGGCCACTGTTTGTTCTTTTTACTCATAGGTACTGTTAAGTGCAGGTGTTGGTTGAATACAGTAGCACACAGGACTGGGTCAGGGTCTGCAAACTCTTTTTTTTAAGTCTTGTTTTAACCTACTTAGGTGCAAGATACATGTGCTGCCCCAACACAGGTAACACCTACAGTGTTGGGCATTGGAGAAATGCATTAAAGGACATCAGTCGAGTAAATAGGTCAAAGTTCATCTACTTTAAAATAGTTAAAACTTTCTTTTAGCTCTTTTGATTTTAGAAGTGTACTTGTTTGCACTTCACATATGAAAGAAACCCAACAGGAGATTGAGTCAGACGAGTTCACAATCAGCAGGAGTATTTCTGGAACTTTCAGGTGAGGGGTGAAACTTCCAGAGATTTCCCAGCAGTACTCTCACATCTGGATATAAATATCTGGACTTCAGTGCACGTCTGAAAGCAGCCATTGTCAGCTTGCTTTGCGACGCATGTTAGAGATGTGTCTGTATACCGATGAAGGAAACGGGGGAAGAGACACGCAGAGAGAAAGACAGAAGTGACGGACAGGGACAGTTGGAGAAACCAGGGACACGTGCTGCTCAAAAAAAAAAAGCAGAGGGGTGAGGTGGATGAGAGAGAAGGGAAGAGAAAGAGAATGGCGGCGGAGTGAATAGGAGAGAGACGGGGAGCCTTTAATTGCTTGGAGGGAGCATGACAATTGAGAGGAGAGTAGAGGGAGGAAAATCTCCAGCAGTATTGATCAGTCCGGCTCTTCCATTTCAGTTGCGCTCCAACCCAACCCCCTTCTGCGTCTCCCCCTTCACCCAATTTGCACCCCGTAATTTAAATTGGTGTGTGTTTGTGTTTGCACACATGTGCGTGTGTGTGTGTGTGTGTGTGTGTTGAGGTCATTTTGCACAGTGTTTGTCCTTCACTGTGTGCCTACATCTCTTTTGTATTCATTTACTTGTTAATGCGCCTGTCTATCACGCATTAATGCAGAGGAACCTCTGGTATGAACAGTGCAGTAAATTGAGTGGACACCGGCGGAGTGCGTGCGCGTACCTGTGCGTGTGTGTGTGTAATTTCTATGCATATCAGGAGCGAAATCCGTTTACGCGAGGAACCATACTAGAAGTACGTGCGTGTGTGCTTTAGATGTTTGTTTGCGCGTGCGTTGGGCTGCAGGAGTACAGGATACACAGCGTACCTGGTCTGGTGTGTTATCTGGGGCAGGTGACGGGCACGGTGGCGGCGGCAGCAGTGGTGGGGTGGGGGCTGTGGGGTTTCCATCCTGATCGATCTGCTCTCTCCTTTTGGACTGACCCTGCACCTCCTTCTGCGCTTCCTCCTGGTCCTAATTAGACACTCCTCATCATGGGACCCACACACACACACACACACACTCACAAGGAACAAAGGGGGAAAAATGCGTATGAATGCAACTGTCATGGGCAGCATTTATGTAGCATACATGTGCAAACAGAAATGATATATCTCGAGATTTTTATAGATTATTAGAAATGGTCGTAAAAAGCTGTTCACTGTATACAAATTCACAATCACTGTCTCAGCTGGTGGGGGTGGTGGGCGGGTCACAGTCAAGGGCTACGACCTTACACCCCTGTCTCAGTCCCAGACTAAATCAATTCCTAACCAGACAGACCCCCCTCCGATTACCTCCCCTCCCTCCTTTCCCAAACACAATGACCACAGCCCTGCTGGTTCGGCAAACAATAGGAGGAGCAACCAGAACCTTAAAGGACAGCGAGTCCGTGCGTGTTGGCCTTCTGCGTGACGGAGACAGAAAAAGGTGAAAGGGAGCACGTCTTGTTAAGATGCTTTCAGACGCACACTGAGAATGCAAACGTCCGGAGTTCCTCCTGCCAGCTCCCTGGAATGATCTCCGGAGAGTATCTGAGTGAGCCCCTGTGAGAACGACACACCAGGGGAATCTCTGGAGGATTCACAGCGAGCAAGTGCTGATGACCGTAAACGAAAAAACTCTGCTTTCGGGGCCTCCCGCATGCTCTACGCAGACCCCGGAGGTTGAACCCGGCTGTGGTGAATGCGCCTGACTCGGACAATCTCATGACTGGGTTCCTTTTTTTTCATGTGAATGGCCAACTCCGGAGAACGTCGGCGCGCAATTCTGCGGACGTTCTCCGGAGTTTCACGTCTGAAAACAGCTTTAGTGAGGCACTTAGATCCAACACACCATTAGAGTGTCCTGCTATCGTGGTATCGTTTGTCGTCCATTAAGTTATCAGGGAGCTCTAATTCACTTTCAGCCTACGGTGTGGTATAAGGGAAGTGATGGTCACCGGCGTTCAACTGGCCAGTGCTTGTTGTGAATGTACATTCCTGTTTCCCCGGGGATGTTTTTCATAATCCCTTTCATGAAAAGCCGACCTTTTACCTCGCATCACTGTTAGGTCACGGTTTCGCCTTGATGATCCCCAGACTTTTCCTCTGGCAACACCGTGCGGTCTGAAACTGCTTGACCTGTTTTACATATTTATGGATTTGGGTTTTTTTTTACGTAAACCATTATGGTACTGTTTTTGTTGACCACCTTAAAATGGCCGAGCCCCTTTAAAATGAATCAGTTGGAAAAAAAACAAAGAAGCGAAGAGCACTGGAAAAGGATCTGCGCAGATACACAGTCGACTGACAGAAAACATCACACATTTAATAAACTCACCATGTGTTGGCTGTCTGCTGCAGTCAGCTTCTTTTATTCGTCGTCTGACCAAACAAATCATTCCCGCATGGTGTGGGAGGTGATTACATAACGGGGTAGAAAAAGTTGCAGTGAAGACTGTCTCACCGTGACTTAGGAAGGTGCTGAAATACTGAGAACGATGTCATCTGTCTGGTTTCTGGACAGTTTTAATGTCCCACAATGATTTAAACCCTCTTATTTTTTTAAAAATTTTTTTTACTAACTTTCCAACTGAGCACAAAAACAGATCTTGTAGGAAAAACAGAATCCATCTCGGAATTTGTTTTATTATTTATCTATTTCTTCGCCCCCCTCCAAAATGGCTCATTGGAAATATTGTATATCGACCAATACATTTAAACACTGGGAGCCTTGGATCGAAAAGTAACAACTTAATAACGTAGTATCGGTTTTGAGCATTTATACAGGTGATGTATAAATGTTAAAATGGCATGTTGTGTCGTGTCGTTTGGCATAATTCTATCTTTCTTTTTATGTCACGCAAGAGGAACATTACTGTGAGGACCTGGAGAGTGGGCTCAACCCTGAGGTCACAGAGGGCCTTGTGTGTCGGTGTGTTTTGAGCACCGCTACACAATGTACAGAAGACAGTGTTTGACGTGGTGTATTCATTGGTGCACATTCATAAAAGGGAGTAGGGGGGAAAAAAAAAAATGTTGTGCTGTGCATGGGAGTCTGGGTGCTTGCTGCAGAACAACTATAAGACCAAGATAAGCCAGACAGAATGCAGTTGCTTATTCCACTCTGAGAAATGTGAATTTCGAGGACTACTTGATTCCAGCGGGAAACGGAAAGAAAGCCAAACTACGGTTGATTTAATGGCGACAGAAGAATAAAATGAATCATGTTAAATATTGAAATGCACTATCAGCTCAATAAGTGGAAGGTCGCGGAGCAGCGACGGCATCAGTCCTAAATGTTTCATGCCGTTCACGGTTGTGACTCGGCTTCCAACATCGGGGTTTTGTGACTACAAAGAGAGATTTATTCCAGCAGGAGAGAAGTCTATTCCACATTGAGCACCTTTCAGCAGCCTCTTTAAAATACTCTGGCCCTGTTAAACCATGCAGTACCTGACCGCCCTCCTCAAACTGTTTATTTGACTCGCTGCTGAGAGCGCTGCTATATGTGTGTGTGTGTGTGTGTGTGTGTGTGTGTGTGTGTGTGGCTGAGTGTTTGTGAATGTGCGCATGAACACCTGCTTGTATTGTGTGTATTTTGATAAGTTTATACATGTGCGTTCAAGCTTGAGCAGTCATTCTGTGTATGTGTGTGTATGTGTGTGTGTGTGTGTGTGCATTCACAGTGGCGTTAGTTCTTGCTTCCTTCCTTCCTGTTCAAGGGGACCTGGTCCCTCTAGCCACAAACGCTTCTCTCCTCTGGGACGGCAGTCAGTTTCAATGTGTGTGTGTGTGTGTGTGTGTGTGTGTGTGTGTTTGACACTTGGCTGAGCAGGGTGGTCCTTAAGGACTGGTCTATCGGTCTAGTTTCTATTTCTCAGAAACACACACACACACACACACACACACCTGGACCATCACACCGGCCCCAAATACAACCCAATATAACCCACACCATGTGATACACACCGGCTGACCCACTCTCTCTGTCACAGCTGTCCTTCCTTCCCTCCTTCCTTTCTTTCCTTTATCTTCCTCTTTTCACTTTACAAGAAGTGCTCCGTCCCTTTCTCAGTTACTAAATGATGAAGTTACTTCCTTCTCGCATGCACACACAATAACAAAATGACGAAAAACACACCCACTCTCCCTTTCTCTCTCCCTCTCACACACACACACACACACACACACACAGACACACACGCACACACACACGCACACACACTCGGAGTTGTGAATTTAGTTTGTGCAAGAGCACAGGGATGGCTTCTATATTGCATCATTGGGATGCGGCGCGGCTGTGTTTGGGGTCAGAGCGCTATCATGTTGCCAATCAGCAAGGCAGCTCAGAGCCACTCATCAGCTTTTGATTGCATTTAGAATGGCTAATTAAATAAAATATGACATTATGTAAATGTCTGTGTCTCTGCCATATGGCCCCAGGCACGAGCCCCCTCCCCACCCCCGCCCACCTCCGGCACACCAGGGGCAACAGAGTGCGCAGTATACGTGTGTGTGTGTGTGTGTGTGTGTGTGTGTGTGTGTGTGTGCCTACATTCTGTGCGGTGGCGATGATGTGCTGACCACCAGAACCTGCTTATTTAGACAGCGTGTTATAAGTTTATCTTTATTTTCTTTTTCGGTTCTTTCTGTCAAACTCTTTCATTCGCAGTGAATTGAAAAGCATTTCAAACTAAATAGAAGCCCGGTGCATATGTTTCGGCGTCCATCGAGTCTCGACGAGAGGGGTTGAGTAAACTGAGGTTTTCTGGCCCCTTCTGGCAAAGATGTATTCAATCAGAATGAGAAATTAGAGAATGTTTGAAATAAAGCAAAGCATTATTTTTTTTACCACTACCATAGAGGTTATGTGTTTTGTCTCATGTGTTTCAAAATGTCCACCATGTGGGTGAACTGACTGGATGTTTTGATGCACAACTGGATACAGTATCACAAATCCCCAGATTCAGAGGATTGTTAAGCCTTAACCAAATGTATAATACAATAGATTTTTCCCTATGATGCTGTTGTTATTATGATTTTTAACGATGACCATCTAGACAGTTTGCCCAACTTTCCCCTTGCCCGCCGCGCAGCTGACAGCTGAACTCCTCGTTCACTTTGTCAAATGTAGCCGAACGTGACCGCCGGCAAAACAACAGGTGTCACGTGGAACGTGCTCCGTTCCCGGAGCTGCTGGCGAACCACACGAGCGCTTTTCAGTCATGACACCGTCCTCGGCGCTTTTATACCTTCCCGGTTACCGTATGTGTGCTCAAGGTGAAGCAACTCACTGATCGTTTGCAGGTTTTCTATACTGCTCACTTAGTGTGTGCGTGCGTGTGTGCGTTTGCGTGTGTGTGTGTGTGTGTGCGTGTGTCCAGGGGGTTGCTGTCTGTCCCAGTGATAAGGTATATGGAGCAGACCCAGTGTTACCAGGCCAGTCACACATACAGATAAGAGCAGATAACATTCACTGGGAGAACTGCTTTAGGCAGCACTGTACACAACACACACCGCACAATAATTTGTGTGTGTGTGTGTGTGTGTGTGTAGCAGTTGTGTTTGTATTTGTCTGTGTGCACATATAGGCCCATAAGCCGTATACATCTGTTCTCATGTGTCTGGGAGCAATCTTTTGCACATGTGTTTGTGAGCGTGACTTCCTACTGAAGATTATGAAGGGTTATTACTGTAAAAAAAAATCAAAAGAAACGCCTTGTGTTTGCAATTCACTCTGCTGCACCCTGCTACTGATACAGTGAGGCAGCCCCGCACCGACTCTGTACTTTGTTAATGTTTGTAACCTTTATTTTTTTCTTTTCCAGGGAAATTTAAATAAGCACTGTGATCTGGATGCTCTTCGACACTGCCTTGTTTTATTTTCACATTCTTGGGCACATTTGGAGTTCGCAGCTGCCCAGTCAAGCCGCAGCTTCTAACGGTGATGATGGAGCAGTTTGTTTGGAGGGGTTGGGGCTTTTAGTACCTTGCTCAAGGGCACCGTTTAAGGATTGCAGTATTTATTAACTTTTCTGACTCAGATTCTTGGTCCTTGATTCAGAAAAAACACCTTAGAGCAAAAAAAAAAAAAAAAAGAATCTTTAAAGGAAAAACACTGGAAAAACTGTGCAAGGGGAATTGGTGTAAACACATTTTGCTTTCATTCTGTGCAACTGAGCACATTTCAAACACTGTCATGGGTTGTGTGTAGGTACTTATTTACAGTCATGAAAAGTGTAAGGATGCATGTTTTACTCAAATAATTATAGTTATACTAACACTCTTTGGTTTGGACATTAAACCCCAAACTACCAGAAGTTGGATTAGAGGTCGATGCGTCACGATCTGTGTGGGACCTTCCTGCTTGGCCCAAGAGCTATAGGTCAGAGGAAGCAGCAAGGAATGTATAAGATATTTTTCATGCGTAACTAGGCTAATTACCTTATGGCCCCAGCTCTGTAATTGATGCATCTATCTCTTGACAAGAAAGCTAATTGAGCAATTTCTTTGGATGTGCATTCGCTGAGTGCCATACTGAAAAACTGGGGAGTTCCTCCCTCCGCTCTCAAACGGCCTCAGTTCTGTGTGTCGTGGATTCCACAAGACGTTGGAACATTTCCTTAAAGATTCCGCTCCACGCTGACAATCACCTCACTGCTGCACATTCGTGCCGCCAATCGCCCCTTCTTCCACAAAGGAGTTCCACTGGGTTCACACTCGGTGACTGTGGAGGTTCATGAAACGACAATGTCCCGGTGGCTGTGATCACATTTTTTTCCTCCATCCTGATATTTGGTGTGAACATTAACTGAAGCTCATGACCTGTAGCTGCGGGACTTTATACGTCGCACTGCTGCCACGTGATTGGCTGATTGCATTAAAAAGGCAGGTGTACAGACGTTCCTAATCGGAGGCTTTAGGCGGAGATTGGTTGAGTAGAAGCATGGTCTACTCTTATCACCTCCCCTGGATAAGGGATCTAAGAATTTAAACTTTCTGATCGTAAAACCAGATAATCTCACTTTCACTCTGCACTGTTCCAAAGCAACACACATCAGGACAGAAGCATGTGCATGTTGAAACAAACCTCACTTTCACTCCTTCCCTCCAACCTTCCCTTTTTTCTTTTTTTTTTCCTCCTCTTCATTTTTCTCATTTTTCACAGCCATAGGTCTCTCTCTCTCTTTCTCCATACACCATGACCAGACCGCAGAAGGGGCTGCTGCCGAGCGAGAGAGGTTGTGGTTGGCACACACACGCCCAGAGGGGCCCAGGCCTGTCAGCTCAGTAGCCCCACATCTGGAGCCTCCCGCTGGGCCAGTAGCCTCCCTCCTGCCCCCCTCCTCCGCCACCACAGCCGCTCCCCAGAGAGCACTGAACATATATACCACACATGCACGCACGCACGCACGCACGCACACACACAAACACACATTCATTACAAAGTCTGGCAGACTTAGACATACATACAGTACATACATACATACCTATATGTAAATTCACATTTCACGCACCTACTGGCATGCATGCATTACAGTCAGAAACATACTCACAGTCTAACTCACTCACACACACACACACACACACACACACACACACACACACACACACACAATTTACAGACAAACACGTTAAACTCTAAAACATTATACTAATCTACGGCCGGCGGCAGAGGATGTCACTCTGCTCGGCCTCCTGCCAAAGACCCACGCATTTTGATAAGATTAACCATGAGGAAGGACAGAGAGAAAGAGACCTCAACTGGACAGAAACACCTACTCTCTCTCTCTCTCTCTCTCTCTCTCTCTCTCTCTCTCTCTCTCTGAGGCTTAATAACGCTCCGAAACATCCACTAATACAAACACAAATCACAATGCCATCAGAGAGCCAAGTTAAATATCCAGGTCACACTTGATGTCCTGCATTAGTCATATCTGCCTGTAGCAAGGAATAATAAAAAAAAAGCGGTATTCAGCTCATGTTTTGGGTTTGATAGATATGGATCTTTGAAGGCCATAACCAAAATAAAACAGTACAATCATTCAAAACCCAGAAGGATAATACTTTTGCAGTGTCTAACAGAAGATGTTTCACCCACTAGCCCACATTTGACCAATAGACCAGAGTTTTACTGGCCCTTTGTATATTTTCACAGGCCTTGCAGACATAAAGATTATTTTATTCCCCCATGATTTAATAATCACATACATTAAAAACATTCAGCCTGCATACTAAACCTAAGCATGTTTTGGGCATGTTGAATTTTCACACTAATAAAGTGACATCAATCACATAAAAAGTCAGTACATTTGTTTGGGTTTACTAATACTAACTATTATCACAAAGAAAATCGAAGAGCAATTTACAGCTGCAAAAATCAAAGTAAATTGTGGATGATCAGGAAACACCTTCAGGAACAAGAGGACCAAGAAAGACAAAGTATTAAATCTTTGGAAAAACATTCAGCTTTTTCTTGGTGAGGATTGATTTTCAGTACAAACAAAAGCCAAGTTGTGGAACAAAAAAAGAGCACTCCAAATATTTTGGTTGTTACAATCCCTCTTTACATTGCAAAAATAATCTTTATTAATTACTGCAGAACAAGGGCGCTAAAGGGTAAACAGTAAGAGAGATGGCCTCTGATAACCTATGAAGAATGACCCATCTTAATAAACAAATATCATTTGCCTTTAATCAAATGCAATTGAAACAATTTAGTGTGACACGAATCACTGACAGAAGAAGAATTTAACGACAGAAATTATTGTAGCGTATGTGCGACGGAAAAACTGCGAACAAACTTAATGGAGCAGTGTGTAGGATTTAGTGACATCTAGTGGTGAGGTTGTAGATTGCAAATGACTGAATACACCTCCCCTCATCCGTTGGCCTCCAGCTAATGCAAACACTCTAGAGCCAGTGTTTGGTTTGTCCATTCAGGGCTACTGTAGAAACATGGACGTGCAACATGGAGGCATACTTAGTTTAAAGTGATTACACACTAATTGAAACGATAATTATGAATATTCTATTCAATTTTTGCCAAACATATGTAGATCCCGATAAATCCCTACAAACTTGGACCTTTTTGGACTATCATTACATAAGTTGTTGACAGCATTAGGAAGTGAAGAAGTCAGTGTCCCAGGTCGAACCTGGAAGTGTCCGTTCACACATTCACAGCAGTGCACGAGGGGTGGAGGCAGCCAGCTGAGGGCCAGAGCAAACTCATTGCCAGTCAGTGTGGCATTGTGTGATGATAATAAGGATAACTTCCTCCAGGATAATGGAGCCGGAGCATATTCAGGCCTGTGTGCGCACTGTCCCTGAGGATGGCCCTGTCTGCTGTGAATATTCTGCATTTAAATGGTCCATTAGAAGCCAAACAAACACAGACAGGCCTCCATACTAATGACCGACGGGGTCCAGGGGTTCGGCAGGGCACCCGCCATGTCTCGGTGTGTGTGTCTATGTGTGGGGATACATGGGAGGGATGCAGATAGTGTGTAGCAGGGTAATATGGTGTGTTGACAGGGAGACTCGAAGTGTGTGTGTGTGTGTGTGTGTGTGTGTGTGTGTGTGTGTGTGTGTGTGTGTGTGTGTGAGTGTTGGACTGGGAGGCTGATTGTGTGTGACATGGGTCAGGAGGGGTATGGGGGGGTAGGGGTGATGGAGAGTATGTGCTTTCTGGCCAGAGGGGAATCCTCCCCTCTCTCTCCGTCCCACTGGGTGTCCATTTGCATGTCAGTCCAATTTGTGTGTGTGTGTGTGCTTTCACATTAGCCATCTTCTAAATAATATGTCTTTGGGTGTGCTTATATGGGATGTTTATATTGCCTGTAAGTGTGTGTGTGTGTGTGTGTGCGCATGCGTGCATGTGTGTGTGTCTGACATAGAGAGTCGCAGGGGTTATTCTAATAAGGAGATGCTAGTTGAGGAGAAGCCTGTGCAGGCTGGACACATGCTCTGTTCTCTCAGCACTAAGCCTCTCGTGAAGTGTGACAGCACATGTCGTCACCACCCTTTGTTGTTCTATCAAAACGAGGACTGGTGATTAAGGAGTCTTTTTTTTTTTTGAGCCTGAAGTCCAGGATCACAAACCACCCCCCTCTGATACAGAAGTAAGAATTTTGATCGAATAACTAACGCTGTTGGGATACATTCAGCAGAGAACTTTTTGCTCCCTTTATCCACGCACATTTGACCAACGATCAAATGATCGTGCAGTCTGGGATTGTTTGACAGGAGCTGTAGCTAGTTACTATCAAAAGGTGGTTTCATGAACTCCGAGAGAGAGAGAGGAGGTGAATCCACGTTGCCTCCATCAGGGAGGAAAGAAGTCTTGCCTGGTCTCTCAGCGTCGGCCGACTTGTAGCGAGAGAAAAGTTTCTGTACTTAAAAACTTTAAGAGAGAGAAATCTTTCAGAAGGCGCAGGAGTTATTAACAATTCAGCAGCGGATCATGTCATTTTGGAATTGTTGGTGATTCCAAATCCGTCCATCTGACTAGCATTATTATTATTGCATTATGTATTTTCCATTTCCATTGCTAATCTCAATCCATCGAGGGAGCTGGGCGAGGAGAGAGCTGTATCAACTGCGCTAACCGTATTTATAGACCATGTGAGGAAGGCAGACAGACAGACGGACGGAGGGACGCAGGGGCAGTTGTTTGTGCTATTAATTGCTAGAAACAAAAGCAGAAGTTCTTCAAACAAACGCTCACTTCCCCCGTCATATATATTTGCATATTCATATTCTCTTTCTGATGTCTCTGCTGTTCACAGCGGGGGGCGGCGAGTTTGCGAGGGTTATTTGTTTCTTGTGACATTCTGGAAGGTTTTTTCCCAGAATGCCAGCCACCCAAAATAGGCTGACCAGGGTTAACGTGAATTAAAACGCACACACACACACAGACACACGACCCCACACAAACACATTTTACTAAGAATACAAAGATGCCAGGTTGACTAAACTTCCTGAGAGGTAAAGACCACCCTGTGTGCCCTTTGATTTTGGATTGGATGCCACCTTGTTCTTTTTCTTTAACAGATATATACAGTATACATATATACATACATACACACACACACACACACACACACACACACATATATATATATATGTATATATATATATATATATATATATATATATAGAGAGAGAGAGAGAGAGAGAGAGAGAGAGAGAGAGAGAGAGAGACAAACCACAAAGTGTACAATCAGATAATTTTCCCATAACTGTCCATGTATTTGTGTACTCCTGTTCACATCTCTTTATTCATATTACAACCTAGACTGAAGCATACTGTACGTGCATACACACTCACAAGCTACTGTACCGCGCGCACGAGCACACACACACACACACACACACACACACACACACACACACTACAAAAGACAGGGAAAGTAAGACAGCAAAGTAACAAAACGCAGCAGCAGCAGAAACAAGCAGGCAACAAAGCGAGGGCGTGTTATTAATGGAGCGTTGTCGAGGCGAGGTGTTTATTTTCGACATGTGTGCTAGTTAACACCAACAAACACTCTCTGTGTTGTACATGGGGCCAGAACAGCACGCTCGGGGACCACACCAAGCCAAAAATAATGATGTCTTTTTTTAGTTAATCGTATATTTATACAAAAGGAGGACCACATATTAATGCATGCGGGCACCGTGGAATGCGGAGATGACGGAAGTGTGTTTTTGGTGAGATTAGGGTGGATGTGATTAAAAGTGCCCTAGTCAATAAAAGTCATCATTTAGCCATTTGTTTTATCAAGGCCTCAGGGAGTGAGTCTACTTTTGAACTTAAAAAATAATAATAATTGTCACAGTGAAAGCCAATTATTAAGCAAAAAGTGAGACAAACTTGTCAAAAAGAAATCAAATCCAAATCCGGGAGCATCCAGGGGTTGATGTTCAGTAAATGGTTGCGATAAGTGAACTGAAGTTGCCCACAAGCTCTGCACCTTCACTGCTGATCTGCTGACAAAAATATGCTCAGCAAACGTTCAAATGTACTGATTTAGACCAACTGTAATGAACCTGCAACGGTTGTAATAATTAAATAATTCCTGTGGCTGCTTCACAGTAAAGAACAAAGTCAACTCTCTTGCTTCAAGGCTTTTACTGTAAAGCAGCTGCAGGAAATTGCATCAATAGCATCCTAACACGAACGAAGAATATTAGTGTAGCAAAACTATATTTTACATCGAACAATATACAGCTAATAATATATAACAGAAGCTCAGATCCCTTTTGGCTTGTCACCCCTTAAAACGCAGCGATGTCAACATACCACATCTCGCCCGCTCGACGGCAAAGATTATCGTCAATATAGTACATTCTTATGCATTTTTTTTTTCAACAAAGTAATTGTGTTGCTGTGTCCTGACAATGCATTATGATTACCAGGGATGGATATTTACTCTAGTACTTTACTGAAGTACAAGTACATGTGCTTGACTCTTTTAATTTTATGCTTATATATATAATATAATAATTATAATATTTTAGTGTTTTCACTACACGTCAGGGGAAAGTAGTCTTTTTACTCCTGTACATTTGGGTGATATCTTTCAAACGGATATTTTGATTAAGAAAACACGAGACAAAGTTTTTGTTAAATTTTAGACCAGTAAAGTGAAACTTTTGTCTTTACGCATGAGTATTAAGCGTCTAATAATGTTATATACACTGTAAGTCACGGGGGACATTTCACTGCATAATCAGTACTTTTTCCAACCCCAAGCAAACTTTGTTTAAAGCATAAAAACAAGGAGTGTTAACACACAAAACATGCATGTTGTGATTTGGCGCCATTGAATTGAGCATCTCAGATTTAATGTTAGGACACCAGCCTGTCAAGTATGTGTTTTACTGTATCGTAATATACTGCCATCACATGATGTTTTTTGCAGCAACACAGACTATACATCTGTACATATATAAAGTATATATACAGTCTGTCTGTATGTGTGTGTGTGTGCGCGCGCCCGCACCAGAATGAAGTTTGAGCCTTATCGTTGTTTATTCCTAGATTTTCAAACTAAGACCCAAAGCTCCCACCGTTCAAACAGGGGAACCCCCCTGCGGCTGTGAGATCCAGCCTCCCCACCTGTCAATCTCCACTCTGCCCCAGGGCCTGACCAAGTCTGTCCGGGGGTGGATGTGATATTAACAGTATCGCAAAACCTTTTTCCCACCCCTAAGTTGTTTATTTTCATTTTAAGCTGACATTTTAATATGCCACTGTGCAGCTTGTCTGATCCTTTGCCAAAAATGGAGGGAAGAAGAAAAAAAAGATCTCCCCTCACACGCCTGTCAGCTAGAGGCAAAAAGGGCCGAATCGGAGGTTTGACAAAACAGAGGACCGTAATGATCGCTAGCATCTGTATGGCTGTGTATGTGTTCTGAGTGGTGGGGGTAGAGGCGTGTGCACACAAATACGCGCCTTCAATGTCATTCTGATTACAAAGTCATGGTAACTTTGGGGTAAATTGTCAGTTTTCTTTGACTAATGTGGGTTTTTGAAGGCCAGCACCAACATTTTGGGGTTGGTCGCCATCATTGGCAATTTCATGACGACAAAATTAAAGTAGTCAGTATTTTCCCACGATTTTCTTCTCATGATGAAAAACCCCAAAACAGAATTTAGACCAACTCTTAAAACCTATATTAGAGGGTCAGTTTATTCAAATTGCCCATGTTTCTTTTAGTCATGCCGATCATTTTAGGTTTACTTGTCCAGGCTTTGTAATCTTCATGTCTGAGATTTCTGCCTCCACACCAGTGGAGTGGACCATTTGAAACTACTCTCCTTACTAAGAAATACCCTCCTTGAAAACCGTGTGTTCTGTGAATTGCCCAGGGGAACGTAGTCTTTGATTTTCACATGACATGTTGTGGTTATTGTTTTTTTCTTAGCAGACACTTCAAAACCTTTCAATTCCAAAAAAAAAAAAAAAAAACTGTCCCGATGTGATAGACAAACCCATAGTTCATCTGTGCAAGATGCTCTTCAAGACCCGTAGTTACATTTTGTCGTCGGGCAATTGAAATTATGATGGGGGTAAGGGAGGAAGTTAGGTGATGTAATATATACAGCGACAAAGTTCTCGGTGTGGGAGGAGGTTGGGGAGAACAGATCGTTTGGCGACACGCGTGACTTCCGCACAGGAGAAGCTGACGAAGACATGACAACTGCCCAAAAAGTGGCTGCATCGAAGGGAATAAACCTCGCCCCTTGTTTGTCTGTTTAACTGGGCACATCAACATGAGCTGTTTTCAAAGATGAACTCTGGAAAATGTCTGAATGCGGCAAGGGGACAGTTCTGGTCAGACACGTTCACGACAGCAGGAACATTTTCACAACACTGTCTGAAAGCAGCTCTGCCCTCTCTGCCTGGATGTGGATACATGACCAGTTAAGTGGGTAAGTTGGTAAGTGACATATTGATGCTCCATGGCTCCACACCAGAGGATACAGGGGCAGATTTCCGGTCCGATTCGCTCCTCTAATTATGGAGTAGCTCCCGTTTTAAGACAATATTTAACAGTGACATTGTTTTCTCATGAGCACATGCTTCAGCCTCCTTCTTATGATCCGTCGTGTCTGTGCTTCTCTTTCAGTTTCAGATCTTGAAGAACACTTCTGCTCATCAGCTTTTCCGACACAATAAAAAGTTGAAAAGTCTGAAATCTGATAAAGACTAGTAAAATGTATCTCGTGGCTGCATCCCCCCCCCCCCCCCCCTTGACATTGATGTACCACTAAGTGCTTTAGGTCATCAATACGTACACACGCACATTTGCCCATGATCACACGGACGCACTCACAAAGCAATCAGTGTGACCGGTGAACCTGTGACCTTGCGAGTGTTAGTCTTAGGCCTCTCTGTCTCTCTCTTCAAAGGCTGGCTAATTCTCTCCCTGCGGGCAAACACTGGCACAAACTGGCCCCCACCGCCATTTTTATTCTGCGCTCCTCCTTCGCTCTATCCTTTTCCCTGTGTTTTTGCTCTTCTCCTCTGCTACTTGGCAACTCCCTCCTTATAAACAATTCCCAAATCCTCTTTTTCTCTCCCCCCCCCTCCCCACTGCCCTCTAATATCTCACTCTTTTTTCCTTTCTTTCTTTCTGTCCCTTCCATATTCCCAGCCGTGTTCTCTCATCCCCTCCCGCCCTCCCTGCCTGCGCCCTCATCTTCTTCCCTCCACTTTTTGCATGGTGTTCGGCGGGGGAGCCACGGGGCAGAGAAATAATTCAAAGTCTTTGCATATTGCAGGCGCTCTGGTCAGCGGCAGAGCCCCGTTGCACTGACACATTGGTTTATCTGGACTGACCCAGCAAACAGCCTGCGCCATGACAAATAGCCTGGATGCTGCTGCGTGCACACGCATACACACACACACACACACACACACACACACACACACACACACACAAAGAGGGAGGACAGGCATATGCAGAACACACACTCTGCCGCTGTCTGTGGGCTGGGAAGCATGCGTGCCTGCGGAGCAGACAGCTTTAAAGAAATCTCCCACTAAAAAAAAAGGAGGAGAGGGGAAAAAATGAAAGCAGCGAGGGAGAGAGGGAGTAAAGATAAAGATAAAAAAAACAAAAAAAAACTAGAGCGATGTACTGTAGGATCCCTTTAGGTAACAGAGTGATTTTCTGCATTGTTTAATTTTTAATCATTTGCCTTTTCCCAACATTCCTCAGCTCTTTCTGCATATTCTATATATAAATATATAATTAATGTCTGAGAGGCTGATAAAAGAAAGAAAGAAAAAATTCTCTCAAGAGCATGTGAGAGTCGTTTGTTGTTCTCGAGAACAAATTAATGCCAACGACAACAAAGTGGAGTTGCTGAGGCCATGCTTTTTCACCCCCCACCCTCTCTCCTGTTTCCCCCCTACAACTATTGCACATCATACGTTTCTTTGTTCCAACAGGCGAAGCATCGCTGGTCACTTTCCGTGTGTTCCTGGAGGAAGCTGTGTCCCGGAGGCAGACGGGCTGCAGACTGGCAGCCGCTGTCTCACACCACTGGGAGCACTGATGGTACAGTGAGCTCCGGCTGGAGCTGCCGTGATAGCGCTGCTACTGGGAATCTACCGGGTGCCAGTCAGAGCCAGCCGCATGCAGGCGGCATAGTGTGTAAATTCACCCATTTCAAAGACAGGGACACATTTCTATGCTTCTTCACTGTCTTTTCTATGAGTGGATCACAGTGTTTTACTTATTGTACTGCTATGACCTGTGCTGCTGTATAGCTGCACAAATCATAAACCAGACCAGTCGTAGCTTGAAACGATTTGTAAATATGATTAACTTATCTAGAAACTAACAATACAAAGTGATCCTTTGTGTCGGCTGTTTTTCTCTCTATGTAGGGTAAATGCGTTCTTCCCAGAGATCGCTAAACAAACCCACGCGTACGAATCCCTTTGGATGTCCCATGTTATCGATTACCATGTTACAGTAAATGTTGTACATCCTCTTACCCACAGGATTTGTGAAGGGCGGTGGTGCTTTTCTGCGTTTTATTAAAAAGGCACTGGTTTGGGACGGTGATTTTGTACATTTAGAAAAGAAGCATATTCAAACACATTGTTGACAACTTCGCCTAGATTTGCGCGTGTCAAAGAGATCAATTTCATTGGCAACATATATAATGTACTTCCATAATGGTGGGGCACATTCAAGAGGCAGCTTTTTCCTTAATGGTCAAAATCAAAGCAGCAGAAGCCAAGCGGGCCTGCCACTTTTTTTCCTTTCATCAGATTTCCCAGCAAGACATTCGAACTCTGTGCCCTGCAGTTTATAATGCAACTTTTCTTTTTAATAAGACCTGGTCAAAGCCTAAAGTAGTGGTACAGGCAGATGTGTCGGGGAGGGAAAGCCTGACCTTGAACTCGGGGGGGGGGGGGGGGGGGGGGTCGTAGTGGTAGTTTAATCACTATCACTATTTTTTGTTGTTGTTGGTAAGTCACAGAAGAAATGTGAAAGGCCGTAGACAGCTCGGTCGCAGATGTACACGCCAATACATTTTGTAAGAGCTTAGGCCAATGGGAAAAAGTGACACACTGACCAACTCGGCATTCATAACCCCAACCCCAACAGCTACTACAGACTCACAGTAATGTAGTACATTTTGTTTTCAAAGATTCTTGGTAGCCAAACTGAATGTGAGCCTTCTCACTGTCATTTACTTAATTTCCTCATATATATTTTTTATATGAATGAAGTTGTCAGATCTTTCACAGCTACTACTGTGCGTTGTGGCCCTAGTGCATCACGTCCGTCATGTGGATTCCACCTCAAAAAGCTATATCGCTACACACACACACACATGAAAACCAACATGCTCCTTTCCCTTCCATTCCTTTCCCTTCCTCTCTTCCACTCTTTGAACTGTTCGAGCAGCGAGGCTCAGGGTGTTAGCGGGGAATTTGTCCGACTTTGACAGGGCCGAGCCGTTTTTCCTCAGCACTCTTTGAAGAGCGGCCGCTTATCGACACCAGGGCTAAGCGCCGGGCCTCTGAGCTCGGGCGCTCTGGCACCACTGGGAGTGCGGTGAGGCTAGCCGGCATGATCTGGTCACACACACACACACACACACACACAAACACACACGACACACATCTCACGCGTACACCAAGAATCAAAAGCAGGCACGGACGTCCACATGTGCATGTAAAGCAGACACACACATGCATTCACAAATCACAAGAAGACATTTGCAAGAAAGATGTAGTGACATTTGGATATGTGTGGAAAGAGATAATAGGGTGATGGAGATACGGGGCACAAGCATATGCACACGCTCACACAGACACACGCACACACACACACTAACCTTTTCCCTCGGCATACACGGGAGGAAAACATAGTAACGCCTGCAAGAGGAAGATCAATGGAGCTTTGTGGCCTCGTGGTGCGAAAGAGGTGAGCTGAGGAAGGTGGAATTTCATATTGGGATCTAACATCCATTGTGGAGTATTGACCACTGCTCTATTCTTTAACTCGGATTCAGCAGACATAGAAAACATTTCCCCGTTGCGGTTGTGAACCTCAAACTTCTGCTTCCTCTTTCCAACCAAAATACATTTTGGCTGTTGAGCAGTTATGGGCCTACTTTGGTGACGACACCAACGTGGGTCCAAATCGGACAACTTTAAAGAAAATCACAAAACGTTGATGCTATGGTGCTTAAGTGGAAGATGGCCAGAGACACACACAGAGAAAATCCATCTTACACTATTTAAACACATCAGCAAACTTTGATGATCAGGCTCAGTTCTTCTTGGCTACTATTACAAGTGTGTCCCTTTCCTTGCAAGGGTTTCACTTCACATGCAACAACTCAATAACTTAGAAGAGTTTAAATCCATATCAGCGGCTCTGTGAGGTTGTATTTGAGCTAACTGCTAGTGTTAGCATGCTAACATCCTCACAATGACAATGCTAACGTACTGATGTTTAGCATGCGCATTTTTACCAGGCTCTGAGCTTAGCATGTCAGCGTGTTCATGTTAACTAATTGGCACGGCACCAAAGTACGACTGAGGCTGATGGGAATGTGATTGGTTTGCAGGTATTGAGTAAAATATTGGACAAAGACATTTTAACCTGATGAAAGAAGTTAAAATCCTCAAAGTTCCCACGAACATTTGCGACCAAACATCCTATAACAGTTGTCATGTTTGATGTAACCTTTAATACCAAGCACATGGTGGTGTTAGGAATAGTTGTCTGGACACAATGGATGTCTGGGCCAGATTTCTTGCATTGTCACCCTCTTAGTGGCACTGACGGACAAGATGAGGTATTTCATTAGATGAGTGAAAACTTTGGGCTGGTGCCACCAAGTGAGAAGTCAGTAAAGCTGCTTTCAGACATGCCCTGAAGTCGGAATATTTTCCTGATCTTTTCTGGAGGGTCTGCATGTAAGAACACAAATGTCGCTCCAGACATTTTCCAGAACTTTTCCTGCCTGGACATTTTCCAGAGTTCATGTCTGAAAACAGGTTCATCCGGAATGACATTCATCATTTCAGTTGTCCCCCATCACATCTTTTCACAGCATAAAACAAGCACATGCAGAGACATGGAGCGACTGTAAAGAAGTCTGTTCCCGGTATCGAGCTGGCACAATGGCAGCTCTGTGTCAACTCTGAGAATTTCCAACTTTTCTGAGGTCATATCTTTGCACATGTTAAAATTCTCTCTGAAACAGTAAAACCTTTGCAATGACCTCATATCTAAACAAAGTGAACCATATCTTTGCCGTGCGGCCTAGAAGTCACATTGAGTCAGCTGGCCTTGGCTGTAAAATGCTAATAATGGAATGGCTTAGTCTATCGTCAAGAAGATTAGAGTCCAAGGCGAAAGCCAGGAGGAAGGCCGTTAACATTTGATACGGACCGAGTGGAGAAAGGCAAGGTAACTTAAAGAGGGGTTGGTAAGAGAGCGATATCTGAGGATTTCAGGGAAAGATAAAAAGCCAGGGATTGTCAGAGAGGAAAGACTAAACTAACTATCATTGTGGAGGAATTTAAAGCAGATAAGGTTGAGGATTTCACGCACTACTGTCCCTCGTCGAAGCCACGTTGGAAATATTTTGACGGCCACTGACAGACGACTTTAAAACTTAACTTTCACCCCCTAATTGCAGTCTTGTAGCGTCTGACTGGAATGATACTTTGAAGATAGCGGGCCCAAAATGAATACTTCATTATCTATAATCTGTTCCCATGTCTACGATGCCAGTGCAATTTGAGCTAAATCTGACTATCAGAAGAAGGACACGCAGGAAGAAAAAGTGCAAATGAGAGCGACAGAAAATGTAGAAGAGATAAAAATGTCCGTACGTTTCAGAGGCCGGCCAGCTTTCCCTCTCACTTCCAGTTACTCTGTGTCTCTCTCCCTCTCTGGTTCCAGCGCTGACCCCACTCATTAAAGCTGATTAAAACTTTTCCAGCTCACGCTGTTTGCCCTCAGAAGATGATAACCTCTACAAGGCAGCTACATAAAAGAATAATAGTTGACTACAAAAGAGGGTTGGACAAAGAAAGGGAAAAAAAAAAAGCCCTTCGCTTGGGCACAGAAAGGCCCCAATTGGAACATTTTAGAAAATTAATGAAATTTTAGATCAAATGAATTATAAATTAAGGAGAGGGAGAAAGGGGAAAAAAAAGATGAATAAGTCATAAGAAAATGTACTCTTGCTATCAAGCTGTAGGAACATGTTATCCTCCACCAGGCTTGAAGAAACAGGGTCAGGTTCAAGCCATGTGGATTGGGAGGAAAACAAAGGTTCCCGCTCGGCTCGGCTTTGAAGATAATTGTTGCAACTGTACTTGAAAGGGGACTTTGGCCCCGGCCCCTACTGAGAGGGATCCACTTTGACTCAGTCGCTGTTTTTGTTGTTCTGTTGTTTGCCGTTGTTTTTTTGGCAGAGCGGCAGTGGGGATTTGCTACATGTGGGAATGCTTCTTTTTTAACAGAAATCACATCAAATGGAAGCAGAGGCTGTATGTGTGGCACTTTGTTTCTGTGTAATTAATAAAATCCCCTTTAATGTGGTATTAAAAATAAAAAAAGAGGAGGCAGGGTGGCAGAGGATACATGAATTGGTTTCGTGCAAAGTTGGAAGCCTTTGGAAAAAGTTGCGGTTTGTCATTTTTCTTTTTTCCCCTCTTCCGTGTGCGAGTCGTTGGCTTTCGTGCGACGGGACCAACACGACATTATCAGAGAGGCGTGTGACTCCCCTCGATACTTGTCATGTTCACGTTCAGCAGCTGTCAAATGTGACTCTGAAAAATTCATAAAAGTGGAGAGCTCGGCCCGTGTCAGCTGTCACTCTGCGCTGTTAAGTCTGAGGTAACATGTTGTTGAAGTGTTGGTTGAGGTACTTAACAACAGCGCGGTCGGTCTCACACACACACACACACACACACACACACACACACACACACACACACACACACACACACACACACACACACACACAGGGCATGCCACACACTAACACAGCTGAAAGGGTGTTAAATGGATCATTAGCACTGAGCTGAGGAGGCAGTCGACCTTTCTCCGGCAGGGGTCAGAGAGTCACGGACCTGTGAAAACAAACCACTGTGTGATCAAAGGGCACCAACACTGGTCAGCCCCACTGACTTCATTCACTTTTACAAGCTCGACTCGGCCTGTGTGTGATTGTGTGTGTGTTCAGAATGGATTTACAGCCCGACCCTCTGACTGGCCATTAAAGTCACTCTAATGTTTAATCACTTAACTTTTTCTCTGCGTTTAAACTCTTGTAAAAAAAACACTTGGTCTGCATTCTTGCGCGAACTCGAAAAATCCAGCCCCGACTTCTCATTATTAATTATGGGAAATGATAATAAGTTACAGTTAAATATTAATGTAAGAGAATAATACCATCCACTCAAGCGTCTTGCTCTCTCTCAGTTTGATCAGCGCATCGCTGTCCCCCACTGTATCTCAATGCTGCGTCTGCGGAGCCTCCGAGGCCCAATCCTCTAATGAAGAAATAAAGAGTTTCATTTCAAAGAGGGGCATTGCTGGGCAATGATAATGCAAAAGGGCTCACTGTGTTTGACCATGAACGCTGAAATTCTCATCAACACGAGCAAAGAACTATTTTAAGCCACAGCTCGCTTCTCAGCCTTGATCAGACGAGGTTGTTATTGTCCTGTGGATATGTCACCACCACAGCCAACCTCCTGTCTAACATTTGGACTTGGATTAGTTGCCGTGGATCGTTTCTGACTGTGGCCGCACCGATTTACAGTTCAGGAGCTGAGCAGACCAGCAGCAGTAAGACGATGGGGGCTAATGAGACTAGGAAGGGTTAGATGTCATCAACGAATGATTCTAGTATACATTTTGTTCATGAAAACTGTAGTTCTGTCAAATATTGTTTTTTTTTAATTTTCCTGTGAAAAGGAATTGTTGGCAAAGGGAATAAAAGCTGTGTCTAAAAGAAAAGATGTAAAGTGCAATTTAACAAATTATTTTAACAAGGTATTTTATGAACATTTTTCGATGAATGTATATGTGACTTGTGACTTTAGGCCCATCAGTGGATTCAAACCTTGAATAAAGGTCTTCACAGAAACAAATGTATTGACTTAACTTAATCAAGACAAACATAAAGTATAAAGCATTTCCAGTGCTGGCAACTAAAAGTCACGTGAAATACTTATCTCGGCATTTTAGCGTTAACTTTTCTTAAATTGTAAGTCACCTTGCAAAAAAAGAGCAAAGTAGAAGAGAGTGCCACTGACACAATTCAACAGGAAAAGGAAATATTCTTCTGATCCACGAGAAAACGACGACTTCTTCTTCATAATTTGCTGACCCGTAGATCATCCACGCAAGTTGCGGGTCTGAAGGCCGCGCTCTCACCTTCTTCTCCCCACTCTGATTCTCAGTGAAGGGAGTGAAGAGCAGCCAGCAGCATGTCAGCCTTCAAAGAGGAAGCTGAAGTGAAGTACAGAGGCACACAGGGAGCGGTTGCAAACAGACGTTTTGCGCTAGCAGGTACCTCGGTCAAAATCCCCCGAGGCTGACATGTTATTCCGCTGTTTGAGCCAATAACTTGCCCTTTGAGCCGCCCGACTATGTGTGTGTGTGTGTGTGTGTGTGTGAGAAAGTGTGCTGGATATTGTGTTTGTGTTGGAGTATAACATAAAGCCAAAGAAAATATCCCCCTCCCGCCATACCCTGACAAGTGTGTGTGTGTGTGTGTGTGTTAAGAGAGAGTGAATTACAGTGGATACATCGTTCGCCCCTCTCATAGCAAGCGTGCGCATGTAGACGGGGCAATGAAACGAGGTTAACAATAGCTAATCGGACATGGGTCTTTCGCTGGTCTTCCTTGCAATACGCCGTCACGAGCGCTTACAGCTTGTTACCGTATGCCGCTCAATAATTAATGTCCTACTCCCTGGCTGCTCCGCTACACACCAGGCTTTGATATAAGGTTACTGCGCTTAGGGTCCTGCCACAAGAGGGGTGGCTGCTCTAAGTGTTTCATGTCTTCCTATTTCAAATGGCCACACAGGCTCCTCAACAGCTTGGCCCCGGGTGCCCTTATAGTAGCAGGTCTTGATCAAGCAATGATCACCGCAATATATATATTTTTTCTGTGGAGAGTCAGCATTTCTCCTTTTCCTCTCTTTTTCGCGTTTCTCTCCAGACACAATTAGAATGTTTTGGTATTTCCCCGGCGACTTGCCGCTAATGGCGCAGGTTTTGGAGGATTTCATAAGAGTTTATTTGGAAGGAGGTTAGAAATGGAAAAATATGAACACATCATTAGCAGTGGAATCGTTAGTGGTCTGCAGCCATGGAGACAGTTAAAGTAAAACATGCAGCGCAACGTGCAGCGTGGGTCTCAATCAGATCAACGATGTGCCACAAATCTAAAAGCTGTGTTCATTTGTTTTTACTCCACCAGAATTGTGTCTCTGTACCTCAACTAAACTGGATAAATATATTTACAGCAGCATGGCAACAACCGTTAAAATGATCAGTCTGCTAGGAGAGTGCCGTTAAATCACTTCGGTTAACATATAAGCTTGGAATAATATGAGTCTATTAGAATGTACCATTTGGATACAATTGTTTTCTTTTTTCTTTACAATAAAAGAAAAATAACATAAAAATTGTCCTTCACTGTGGTCCCTTCTGGCTGTATGCCTGTGAGGTCACTGTCAAGGTGAAGGAAACACACAAAGCTGAAAAGTGGGAACAGAATGTTGCACTTTACTAAAGAAATGGACAAACAATTTGTTTTTTTGTTGAGGTAAAAGACAAGCAGTGCGTCTGGTTTATGGAATGACAAGGCCATCTCGAGAGTCATTCCTACTGGAAATATGCAGCTATACTGGATGGATTGCAAAGACAAATGTGCTTGGATAAAGTTGGAAAGGAGTTTGATTGCTCAACAAGCAGCTCTCACAAGACAATATTCTGACAGAGACAATGTTGTGCAGCCAAGTTTTCAGAAGCTGAAACCTCATTCAGAACGAGAATATGTGAAGGAGCCTTGTTACAGTTGTGGAGCTGCTGGAACGTAAAAGGTAAAATTGTTCCAAAATGTCAGTTTATTACAAAGAAAGGTCACGGAACAGATTACTGTTTTGGCACAACATGGAGAGTTTGATAAAAGAGAAGAACTACTGTCTTTGCAAGCTGTGGATGGTACCACCAAATTGAGGATTGGATTCGGCTGTTTGTTGTTTTGGCTAAAACCAACTGTGAGTTGCATCATCATTATCATCACTACCATCTGACATCAGACGTCTTGCCAAAGACAAGCAGTGCCCGCCACTGCTTTAGAGAGGTTACTGTGATATATGTGTTCAATAATTGAGTATGACCCATAAAGGATTTTACAGAAACTGAAATGGGAAAGGTTCCCATTGAAAAAGGTTCCCCACCCCTGATCTAATGGAAATCAGCGCGAACTACATCAGGCTACGCTACCTAGCCTCCACTCTCCGAACAGAACATAAATAGAACATAATTGTCCACCATTAATACAAAATATACTCTTAACTGCACAGTAAGGATCGCGGTGTGGAGTCACGGTATATCGGAGCTGCACATGCCTCAGTCGTCAATCATGACTTTTCACCCCGTTTTTATGGCATCAAATAACTGATTAAAAACCAAAGATACCAGAACATTTTAAAATTCGTCATTCAACTTCATTTGTCATTCAAATGAAGTCATGGAAACACCGACTCACACACTCACGACTGGGCTGCACTTTACATGTGTCCAAAAATGTTGTCCTCTTTTCTTAAAGTATGCATAGATATAGATGTAGCATTTTTACTATATGTTCTTTACAGCAGCATTTTACCCAAAGGCCCACAAATAGACTGCACTGAACTGACCTTTTGGCCATTGGGAAAAAATAGTTGGAAAGAGCTGCTCTACAGAGAGCAAGTTTAAGACAGACTGCTATATAAAATGTGAAAAACTGAAGCAGGAAGTTGGCAGGCCCCTCACTGTTCTGACATATGCAGAAACCCCCCTACGCATTGGGATCTGTCAGTCAGTTTCAGGGGCACAGCTGCAGCAGGGCATGGGGAGAATTAGCCCCCTACTGTGCCCCCCACACCCCACCTGTCTATCTCCACCCACCAACCTTCCACCACTCATTCTTCAGGCCCCCCCCCCCCCCCCCCCCAACCAAGGGGCCTTCTTTTCCTTTGGTCCTAATCATGGATTTTCTCCAAATAATGTGGTTTATTTTAGTAATGGCCTGGGTGGGAGTCACGCTCGTCAAGGCTGTCCATCCACCGCCACTAATTCTTACTGTATGTGCTGCAGGGAAATTATGTGACAGGAAAATACATGTCTGATGGTACTGTACCAGAGCAGAGCCAGCGCTATCCCTATTTTTTTGGCAGTTTATCATTGATTTTCTTGGTTGGCTCCTCTGTTCCATATGACTTAAGTCTTGTAGTTCATACAGTATATCCCTCTCTTCACACACAGTTTGTAGCAGTGGGAAGATGGAGGGATGACTGACAAGCGAAGAGAGAAGGAGGATGAATATGTAAAATGTGTGTAGTGAGGACAGCAGTGATGATTTCCCCAGTTTGTAGTCCTAAGAGCGAGGGATTGAGTGGCCATTTCTTTACACCAGGGATTATGTTGGTCAGCTTTGTGTGCGGAAGGGTTTAGGGTTTCACACCAGATTAGGGACTCGAGGATTAAATTAGGGGAACTTCAAGAAAATCCCTCAGACGCCGCTCTGTTTATCCCTGTACAGGCAAACAGCAGTTTAACTCACCCTTAAAACTGTCATGTGTATCAGTGGTCAGAATACATTAAGTACTTAAATACTTTTAATTACCAGTGAGGGCAATTTGATCAAATGATATTGTAAAAAAAGTGAAGAGGAAAGGTCTCTGGAATCTTACAATGTATTCATTCTGCTAGTACAAGTTGGCAGACTGACAGAAAATTTATGAATTTTGGGTGAAATATTGATCTATTTTGTCCTAAACGAGCATGTCCACATCTGGAATGTGGTGGATGAAATGAAGAAAAATTCCATGAAATGCAAATTTTTTTTGTAGTGTATTGAGTTAATTTGCAATGGTACAAACTCGCCAGATCAACCCCTAAAACCAGAAAAACAGAGTTTATCGCTCCCTGGGCTGTTGAAAATAAATACTAATAAACTAAAATTATGGGGGAGGGAGGGCACTATCATAACATCATGAATTTATGTTTTTTATTGTTTTTGCACTTCACCCGCTGCATGTGTCAGGCTTTCAGAGTATCCACTTTCCCATCGACGCTGGGAGCTCGTGTGCGACGGGCCTGTTACTACTTCTGCATCCAAACCCAACATTTCCTTTCATGTATGGCCTCACACCACATGGCTGACCACAAAACAGCCTCCAAGAAATCTCCAAAATAAACATCTGCGTTCTCTTTGAGCACGTCTCAGCATCCATATGTGGGGCTCAGGCCCGTGCTTTACTGAAATGTCCAGCACCCTTAATGACCGTCACATCTTATGCTCGGGCAAAGAGGATTAAACCTTAACGTTTCATACCTCTGCTTATTTTTAAAGAAAGCATCCGTTCCCCAAATCAGAGGGTGAAGGCTTGCAAACCCAAACACTGGACCGCATAATGACAGCCAAGGCCCCTGGCAAAGAGGCCACAGAGGTTGTAAAATAGTGTGGGGAGAGAGGGAGTGGGGAATGACCAGCGCTTAAATATGGCTTTCCTTATGGGTTATACATGTCTTTAAGTGTGTGCAGGCCTTGTGATCAGCGAGCCCCAGAGTGGAACGGTCGCCTCAAATAGAGTGCGACAAGCGGCACCGTGATTCGGAGCCTGAGAACCGTGTGACAATCTGCCGCACGGTGGGAAGGGAGGTGATGCCGCACCGGTGTCAGGGAGGACGCGGGAATCGCTTCGAGCATTTCCAAAACCACGCTGACCAACAAGTTCGTGACAAAATGCACGTCAGGTTCGAGCAAATGACAAATTGCAAGCTCTTCCTCTCACCGTGGTTAACATTTGCCCTCTGACACTCACTTAATTTGAGGGGAAAATTTTTTGAATGACATTCAAGTCGCAGGGTTTGGCAATTTGTGATTAGTGTCGGCGGTCAGAGGTTACACAATCCTTTCCTCCAGATGTCCATTACAAGAAAAAAAACAAAAAAAAACACTTTGTGGGTATCCAGATTGATGTTAGCTTTGATTCACTCTCCTCAGTAATATAAATATAATAACATAACAGCACAGCTATAGTGCAGGGGTTTAACCATGGGATTTTATGGACGAAGAACGCATAGACCACTACCAGCTGGCACAGTGGTGCTTGTAATTCTGGCTTTTAAATTAGGCATCATATGATATTTTCACACTCACACACTGTCATTTTAACAGTAGGGGACTGTACAGTAATATTTTCAGTGTGAAAGGGTGGCTGAACTGTGTGTCGCTTCAAAAATCACGCAAAAGTTATTAGGTTAAAAAGCGGCTTGAACAGTTTTTATTTTTATTTTACCAATAACCTAATTTAAACCTGCACTGAATGAAAAAAACAAAACAAAATCAAATCCATATTTGCTGTGACCAATCTTTGCCTTCAAACCAGCACCAGCTCTCCTCAGCACACCGGTAACGGCACAGCTTTTCGAGGTACTTGGCAGGAAGATTGTTTCCAAGCATCTCAGAAGAAATTGCCACGCAATATTCATACGGTCCCTAAGTGATGTTTATTATTCAGGGAAGCTGTGTATTGTTGGAATCTATGCATAAATGTATGTGTTTGCCATGGACATCTATGTTATGCAAATGGAGGTGCATCACGCCTAAATGAAGAAAACCTTCAATGTGCCTTCTGTTCCGAGCTCACTTAATAACCACAAAAGCTCCTTGAGTGGAAAAACGAAGGACAGATTGCGCCAAAACCAATTATTGCGCCTTTGTTTTAGCGGTTGTTAAGTCCACAGATCTCCTAAGAGCCGGGGTGCTGTTTTGATGTCTTTGAGGCAGGGTTATTGGTGGATGGCATTAGCCACAGCTATAGCTACAAAGAGCCAGGCGGCAATGGGGCCCACGCCTCGGTCCAGATGGCACGCTGCCACCACGACCTTGTCAGCACCTGCTCCCCAGGCACTTTGTCCGGGCATCGCCAGAGGGGACTGAGACGGGCACATCATGCCACCCCATCGCCCTGGCAGCTAATGAGCCCCGTGCCCGCTTAATTAAGGAAACCAGCTTAATGCAAGAAAGAGGGGAGGCGGCGGGACTTTAAAAAAAGAAAAGAAAAAAAGACGCAGCATATGCTGGACCGCGACCAAAACAACAGAAATAAATAATTAGCCCCCCAAAACAGGGAGTGATCGCTAGAGCCAGAATATCATTATAATTTGAAATGTAAATCTCCTTATCAGCCTCCCAGTGTCACAAATTAGCACTACAGCTCGATGCATTAAATTAAGGTTGAAAATATTCAATTAATAAATGAATGAGTGGTGATGAACTTTGGATTATTTTGGGCTCCGGTCCAAGTGTACCTTATCAGGGAATGTCACCTTGGACTAGGCCTCGCTGGTCTGTTAAATAGTGTCAGCGCATCCTTCTTTATCTGCTTATTTCTTTCTGTCTTTCATAAAGAGCACTCCATATCGCGGAGCCTCTCCACTGAGACGGGGGGCTGTCCATGTTTATGCCTGATTAGCCAAAGCACCACAACATGCTCTTGCTCTTGCTTCGGCAAAGCAAAAAGGCAATAAATCATTTAGATTTTATTAAACTCAAATTAAAGCCGCGCGCGTGTGGTGGAATTACGCCATTTAAAATGTTACATGTCAGCCCCGCCCCTGCCTTTGATACGCACACACCCACATGAGCCAACACTTTCTTCCTCCTCTGCTGCCCTCGTCGAGTGCGCGCGCGCACACACACACGCACGCGCACACACGCAGACACACACTAACACGCGCACACACACACACACACACACACATACATAACCCTACACTCCACTGCGCTTATAATTCAGGACGAAAATGTCCCTCCAAGAATGTCAGCCAGTTCCCCCCCCAAAAAAGGGGAAGGCACCAAAAAAAGGGAAGGCAGTGTCCCTCCACATATGAGGGCCCAGAGAGCGAGGGAGTGAAGGAGAAGGAGAGGGAGGGAGGGGGGTGGGGGTGGGGGGGCTAATGTGCAAACTTGTTTCCGTCCTCTACGGCTCGCCCATCATTTATTCAGCAGCTCAGCGCTCGAGACGGGCCACTCGCATTTGCTTGATACTCAATTATACATTAGTGTACATCACTTGGCAATCTGTTCATATCAATTTAATTGGATTTTAATATTGCCTCAGATCTTGTTGTCCAATTAACAGTGCTGGCTGGCAATAAAGCAGAACCACACACTATGTGACACCTTTGATCCCCGCCATATGGAGCCCTTCCATTGATTACCGGCACCAGCACTGAATTTCACTCCCTCAATATGGCCTGTGATGAATGGAGGTGGAGGTGGGGGGTGTGTGTGTGTGTGTGTGTGTGTGTGTGTGTGTGTGCGTGCGTGTGTGTGTGTGAAGGGGTGTGGAGTGTGAGGTATGTGTGGAGGCATCATCATCATGCCCTCCCTCCCTCCACACCTACCCAACCACCACTGATGTGATAAAAATTTCACTTTGCCGCGCAACTTCATTTATTCTGTTGACATTCGCCTCTGATTAAAAACAATAAAAAGAGAGAGAGAGAGCGAGATGCTGTGGCCATGCCCTGAATACCATATGCAAATCAAACCCTGGGCATCTATCTCACTGAAGCCATGGGGACTGACTGACTGACAGACTGCCTGCTGCCCACCTGGCACACTGGCACTTGCCTTGACAATGTCAACACACTTTAAAGAAACACATTTTTCTTACGTTTTCAGGTTTCTTTTCACCTTTCGTCCTTTGTCCTTTGTTTCTATCCTTCTTTTTTACTCCTCTGCCACCTCTTCTCTTCCCTCCCTCCCTCCTCCTCTGGTCTTCCATTTTGCCTCCACCCATCTCGCCCACCAGGGACTCGCGGCGAGGATTGGCACTCGTAGCGCAACAGTCCGCAGGGAAGGCGAAGAAGAAGGGGGGGGGGAATAGAGGGATTGACTGGTCCCCCTTTCCATACAAATGAAGCGGTGGCGTAAGGCAGGGGGGAGAAGGGAAGAAAGAGGAGGAGAGTGGGCATCCATTTTTTATAGGGACTTACATGAGTTGTCAAAGTTCTCAACAACAAAAGCAGGGTGGAAAAGGATGGAGAGAAAATGCTGAGCAGAAACAAATAAAAAAAACCTTGTGTGGAGGTAGTGTTGTGTTCAAAGTGTTCAACCAGTCTTGTTCACATGAAGCTGGAGGGCAAGTTGAGCGGGTGAGAGAGATGTGTGAGAGATGGGGGGGGGGGGGGGCTGCAAGGACTGAGGAAATGGGTTGAATTGTTTGGAGGGTGCAATGTACAGACATGTGTGTGTGTGTGTGTGTGTGTGTGTGTGTGTGTGTGTGTGTGTGTGTGGCCTGGGGGCAGTGGAGAAGAGCTGATGTCTGGTCAAGTGGTCAAGGCCTCTGCAGAGTCGATTCTGCTTTGGGCTATTGACTGACTTACTATCATCTCTGCACTGTAACATGGGGATGTCTTCCATCTATCCATCCATCTATCCATCTATCTATCCATCCATCTATCCATCTATCTATCCATCCATCTATCTATCTATCTATCCATCCATCTATCTATCTATCCATCTATCTCTCTGTCTATCTATCCATCTATCTATCTATCCATCTATCTATCCATCTATCTTTCTATCTCTCTGTCTATCTATCTGTCTGTCTGTCTATCTGTCTGTCTATCTATATGTTTGTCTATCTATCTATCTGTCTGTCTATCTATCTGTCTGTCTATCTGTCTGTCTATCTATCTGTCACTCTATCTATCTGTCTGTCTATCTGTCTGTCTGTCTATCTGTCTGTCTGTCTATCTATCTATCTATCTATCTGTCTGTCTATCTATCTGTCTGTCTATCTGTCTGTCTATCTATCTGTCACTCTATCTGTCTGTCTATCTATCTATCTATCTATCTGTCTGTCTATCTGTCTGTCTGTCTATCTGTCTATCTGTCTGTCTGTCTACAAACACCAATAGAATGTGGCACATAATTACTCACTGCAGCTCACCTACTTTTAAGATGCCAAAAGATTACACCAGTCTTTTATCTGTGCCATTCTCTCTCTCTCTCTCTCTCTCTCTCTCTCTCTCTCTCTGTGTCTTTCTCCGTGTCCCTGTGCAAAGCACCGCTGAGTGCTGGTCTATCATTAGAATAATTAATTGTTCAACCAAGAGGCGTTTTTCAGCGGGAGCCACTCGGGCAGAAGCAACAAGACAGCAGTTAGAGAGAAGGAGGAGGAGGAGGAGGATGACGAGGAGGGTGAAGTCAAGCGTGAGGCTACAGAACACAAACAGGTTTTCCTTTATGAGCCTGAGCAGGCGTGAAGAAGGGAGAAAAAAAAATTTAATAATAAAATAAATAAATAAATGCAATGTGTGTGTGAGACGGCTAAATTAATCAAACTCGTCTTTTGACCTTTTGAACCCACCAAAGTGGAACTGCCTGGAGAAATGACACGGACATTGTGGGGGAAAAAAGAAAAGAAAAGATAATGTACCATTTGCTCAGACAGAACAAAAAACTGTCCAGAATCAACGTTAAAGATTTGTCAATTCCCCCCCAGAGAAAAGTAAATGACGAAGAACTCTCTACACAAAGTGGCCACGGTAGAAAGTTGTGAAATGCATATGATAACAGAATAAATTACATTGTGTCCACAAATAAGATTATGGAATACATAACCCATATGGGAAAATTGGATGTCCGTCGTTCAAAAGCTAAAGCTTGTAAACTATGTACTGAGGTTACACTTCATCTAGCTTTCTCAAGATTGAGTTTGCTGGTTTTGGGAATGATGACTTGATGTGCAGAGAAGACGCTTCTTTATATTTCCCACTTCAAGTTTAAACATCAAACTCAAGACATGAGCATTATGCATTATGAGAAAACTTTGGTTATATACTATTTACATATTCAAAGCACTTCTGTATTCAGATGTGCTCACTCTGGCAGGAAAAAGTTCAAGACAATTACCAGGACAACATTTGTAGACATTTTCACATGCAGTCCTACATACAGTCTACCAAAAACACAAAGAGGTAATCTGAGGTGAGCACTCCCCAAACTCTCCTATGAACTGTCCATCCTCATTTATTTTTTGCATTTTTAGCCGTCACATTATTTCCTTTCAGCCCACTGCTGCCAATCCATCGCTGCTTTGTTCCCCGCTCCTCCTTCCCAGTGATTTGCTCTTTAAACCTCACACTCAGGACTTGAAATGAACTCTTAACATTTACATTTTCTGTGCGACTGGGAAGTCTGTCAATCTCACAGTCGCTCTGGCAATAATCCAGCTCCTGTTCTGCATTCTCTCTCTGTTGACTCCGTACTCTCCATCTGCCCCTGTGTGTTCGCTTATGGCTTCACCAGCTCTCAGCTGAAGAGGAATATTTTGAAAAGAATGGAATATATATATATATATATATATATATATATGAGATAGACAGTATATACAATTATATCTTTAAACTCACCGTACGTTAATGTACAGATATATTCTGGATCTTATGTAATAATCCGTCATTTCCAACGTTAAGATGTGAGAAAATCAGAAATGAGAAACCGGTGTGAGTGAGTCTGACTCCCCGTTCTGCTTCACCCCCTGACTCCCAGTGCGACAGCATTTTCAAGCGGATGGACGAAGTCTATTACTTTGCCTGGATACTATCTGAAAGGGGACACAAGGTGTTGCTAACGTCGCCATCTTTCATATTCTGCCAGTGAAGTCCATCTCCACTCTGTGATTATGTGTCACTTCCCAAACCAGACTAATCAAATAACTGGTGACTGGGCTCTTTACACAGTGCTCCACTGCCGCCGGCCGCAACTGCACGAAGCAGATACAGATGTACGGCTTTGCAATTATTTGTGATTGTCAGTGTCACAGTCTCTGTCATCAACAAGGCTGAGACACTCAGTTGTGATCAAGAAGAGGCTGAGGCAGTCGTACGAAGTGCTACTTGGATCCGACGGAGACGTGGCTGAGACAAAAAGCCCTACACAGTTGGACATCACATTATCCATCCTTCATTTGTATTTATTAATCCTGTATTAAAATGTGATATGAAGTATTGTAGTAGATGTAATCAAAAAGTTTTCAACATGTTGCATTGCTGTATGTCAGTGCAGTATTGTGGAACAATAAAGCTTGAAATGCAGAAGTTGCCTTGAGGGTCATTTTAGAGCCCTAAGTGTTGTGGCGGGGTGTTTGCATTCACAGCTATTCAGCTATCGAACTGTACCGTACATAAAAGTTGAGCTTATAGAGCTTATAGAAAAGCAAAGTATGGAAAGGAATACAGACAGAAGAGAAGCCTCATATCTGGCATCCACCACAATATCATTCGCCGAATTTGTTCCAAATGTGAAATCTGCTGTCGTCGGGTAAAATGAGGTTGGATCTGACGTAAACAGGCTGCAGCGGAGTGCTTTAAATCACCTCATCTGTATCACACAGAGCAGGGGGAGGAGGGCTGGCTGGTGGGAGGTCATGGGGTGCTGTGGAAGGGCGGGAGGGGGTACTCATCCTTTTCTTATCTGCCATGTTGCCCAGTTGATAACTAGGACATCTAGATAAGGCCTCGCAAGGCTTGTGCGCGCAGCTATCCCACCGAACCACTGATGCGCGCACACACACACACACACACACACACACACACACACACACACACACACACTTGTGTCCCCACGACTTCAGAGGGCAATACGTTGACTTACATTCATAATTGAACTGTCCCCATAATGTAGCTGTGTAAACAGATTTAGGTCCTCACAAAGCGGGTAATAACGAGACCACACACATGCACAGACGCACACGCACACACACACACACACACACACAACTTCATAGTCAGCAAAGAACGCTGTGCAGCCACATGACCTAAAACACCCACCACATGCACATTTGCACATTTACACACACCCACGTATTTCCTCTGTCCCGCAGTGTCGTGCCTCCTAAATCACCCTCCCAGCAGCCCACAGGACAAGAACCTAGATGCACATTTCTGATCTGAGAGCAGCAACCGCTGCAACTCCCCCTGCCCTGCCCATCACTTTGCCACGGAAATCGTTCGGTGTGCCGTGGCATTTTACGCCTGATTGGCCGGCGACTATTTCCTCTCATGGAAGTCACATCTGCTTTCTCCATCCACGCTCCCACCATTAGGGTCCCGGGCGGCGGTGTTAAATTGGGGAACACTGCGGCTTTATATGACGTTACGAACCAGTTATAATCTGGCTGTGACGTGACCCTGAGACCCTGTAGAGAAAGAGGGGCGGGCACAGAAAGCCAATGAATGTGTGTCTCTCTTTATTTGGAGGGAGGTTTATAGGAGGGAGAATATCAACTATATTCCACTCGCATACTGTACATTGACATTTTTAATCTCATTTTGATGGTGCTAAGGCAATATCTCATAGGAGTTCTTTTTGATCTTAACCTGACATTCAGAGCTGCTCTGACTATTTCTCTTTACCACCTCCTTCCTCCTCTTAGAGCTCTTTTTCTGTTTTCCCTTTTTTTTTATATCATCTGTGCAGCTTCTGTGCATTTCCACACCGATGTGTGCGAGTGCGAGCTGGGACTGCAAGTGTGTAAGTGTGTGTGTGTGTGTGTGTGTGTGTGTGTGTGCAGCTGGATGACTGGCCAAGGTCTTTGAACACTAAGACCTGGATGAAGGATTGAAAGGCCCCTTGAAGCACCCTGGAAGCCCCTTCAGCCAGCGCTGACACCCTCCAGGGGCTGAGGAGCTAGGGAGGGGAGATCAAAACCGGAGAGGGGAGGCCAAGAGGTCGGCGTGAAGCGGAAGATCTGGGGAGCATCTATAGTCCAAGGAAGTATCTGTGGTTTCTGCAGAATTTCTAAAAGGGTCAGCGCAGTGAGCAAAAAGGCATCAAAACCGGGAGGAGTGCTGTATGCTGCTGCGAAACGCCGCTACTCCAGAAGGAGAACAGGCTGAATCGTCGCCCTGAGGGGCTATGCCAGGCCCAATGGCACCCAGTTCCTGCGATGGTGTCAAAGATATCACGCTTGAAATGTTTTTCAGACGCCTGTTGAATTCTTGAATCAGTGCGCAACACTGTAGAATCACGTCTGAATGGGTTTGTTTCTGTTTGGAAGAAACATTTTAAGTCATGGTTGAGGGTTCATGCTATAATTTGGCCCCATCATTCATCAATGCCTCTCACGGTTGCTATGCAAAGTGTAACAAAGTGAAGTGAAGATGAAGTAAGATTCGGTCTCTTCGCCTTGGCCTCTCCTTAAAGTGTTCTGCTAAGGTGCCAACTGTTCAAAAGCCTCTTTCAATTGCCTCCCACACGCTACCTTACAACTCAACGAAAAACAATTAAACAAGTGAGTAGCCTTAGCCATGACACCGAAACAATGAATCACTGTGATGGCAATCAATAGCCAGTCTGCGATTCACCACTCGAGGTCGGTGAACTTAGCAGCACACTGTGTAGGTTAATGGTCACTGAATGCTGGTCTGAATTAATCCCTGGATGAATCCTCTGGTAATAATCTTTAATTTCTGCACCAACACTTCCAGCAATCAGTTTGCCCCGGCCCCATCCATCACTGGCCAAGAAAACGGCACCTGGGGCAAACAGGAATGAAAAACAAAACATCAATAGAGCATTTCTCATTTAATTATTCTTCCATTATTTCGGTAAACAGATGCACGGCTTGATAAATATTTTGTCTGTAATCCAGGGACTCTCTCGGAGTCTCTGGATTCTGCTCATCTGCCTTTCTCTCTCTCCTAACCTTCATCAGTCCAGTGTGGCGCAGCTGAAGACACATATGGGCATTGATTTTCGCCCAGAGCCATGTGGGCTGAACTCAAAGAGAGCTTGTCAGAAGAGTCAGAGAGAGGGGAGAGCGAGAGAGAGCGAGAGAAAGTCGGAAAGAGCGGCAGCACGGAGGACGGAAACATCGCCAAACGAGCGTCTGACAAAAATAAGGTGCCGGCCTGAACCGGACTCACCGCCTTTGACATGTGGAACCTCGGGGAAAAAGACAACAAAAAAAAAAAAAAAAACAGCAAAACAAGAGGAAAGAGACAAAAATAACACAAGAGAAGAAAGCTGCCTTCTCTTCTGCACTTTGCGTTTGCTGTTTCCACATTTTCAACAAAGAAATTAATGCCCATTTCGAGTGTGTCCGTTGGGCCACAATCTGTCGGCGGGCTTTGATGTGCTCATTGCAGCGCCCTCTGAAGTCCTGTACGCCAAGTTCCTCTAACAAAGGGAATAAAATAGGAGCATGAAGAAAGACGAGCGAGAGAGGCCTGTTTTTGTATTTGGCAGGGAACCGCTTGTATTCCTCGCGGACACTCAGCCTTCAGCTCTCATTCCTCTTGCTCTTGTTCCCCTCTCTGTCTCTCCCTCTTCCTCCCCTCGCCCGCGCCGGTCCCTGTTCGAAGGTATGAGGTTTCGGAGGAAGCTAATGATCAAGCAGGTAAATCTCGTTTTCATTTGATGTTTATTTATGTCTCTTCCCTATCCCCGCAGCATTCTACCCAAGACCTCACGCAGGTTTGTTCTTTTCTTCTGCTTCAAGCGCCAAAATGTTGTTACGCCGTCAAACTTCCTTACAGGTGTGAATACTAATACACCCAATAGACAATGATGTAAACAATGCACTACGTTAATACAGGTTTTGGCCGTATAGAGGCAGCATAAAATCTGTAAACGCAATATTTTCATGGTATTTTACGGTAAGTCTAACATGTGACTACTATGCAAAGTCCAACATTAACTCATCCTTTTATCTTCTGTTTGGTCCCCACCAAGTCCTGAGGGAAATACATATTTGCTGAAGTGCTAATTTTGTCTGTCTGCGGTTTAACGCTGGACCGGCGGCATACAGTTTTATTATTATTAAAGGTTTTTCAGGGAAAACTGCGGATAGAAAAAAAATGGAGTTGATGAGAGGGAATCAACAGCAGGAGAGCAGAGTAAGTGAGAGTTAGGAGCCATTCGCTACCTTTGGAACTACCAAATGCGTCTCACTGTCTCTCAGCAGAGTCTAAGCTACATCTGCTGAAGAAGACCACAACATGTTTTATTTTCATCTCAAACTTATTTGAAGTTTTTTCAAAATTCTAATATATTTGACCAGAGTCTGGAGCACTAAGCCTGCCTCATTCGTACTTGTTTGCATACTAATTATTTTTGAAAACTTACTTAGGTAACAGGTTGAAATATTCTCACTGCACTGCCAGGTTTAATAAATCTGGTTTCCATAAAAAAAAAGAGAGTTTTTGAATAAAAATGGTTTCTGGAGTTCAGCAACCCTACATAAAAAAAAAAAATGCTATTGAAATGATATACTGCAGGTCTACTTGTGCACAGCTTGATCTCTTGTCTGAAATCAATCACCGCCCTCAATCTGAGAGACATACACATATCCCTTGCTTCACATCAAAGGTGTGTCTGTGTATTCTCTGTTGTGTAAGCCTGTTCTTATTCTGTACACTTGACCTTCTGGCACCGAGGCCCAGTTATGGCTGATAGAGACAACAAACAAAGAGTGATCTCTGTCTCCCAGATCATTACGCAACCAACGCCGGGGAAGGCAGGGTACAGAAATAGCCAAAGGGCAAGGTGGTCGGCCCGTCGTCAGGTCTCATCTTTCACACAGTCTGTACACCTGCATGCTGACACACACACACGATGCACACAGACAGCAGCGTACATTTATCGTGCACACGTGCAGCGGTTGTCGTGTGTAAAAACCTCACGAACAACGAGAGGGTATGAGTGGGGGGAAAAGTACGACCCTTGAGGCTCAGGGAAACCTTTCAAATTGCATTGGATGAGCTCAAAAAGACGTGGAGGTCGAGCTAAAAGCAAAACTGTTGTGTATATCCTGAAAAACTGACCTTTTGGAGATAAGAGGTTTTCTTGGGTAACACACACACACACACACACACACACACACACACACACACACACACACACACACACTCTGCTTGCAATGTATCTGCCTCTGCAAATAGTCAAAAGCACGCCAAAGAATCAAGCTAGCATGCAGTATGATAATTACAGTTTATTACCATTTGGCTGTGGTTTTCATTGTTGTGACTACCAACAAGTTTAAACCGAACCCCCCCGAAAAATTAGATGGGGCACTGAACATTCCTAAACATACAATTATTCCGATTGTAAACAAAGCTGCAGGAAAGCCAAACTTATCGGGCTGAAAAATGATTACCGAAACGCCCCCCTCTTAAATCAAATGTTCTTTATTTTTCAAATACAAGCGTCAGCCATTGATGCCATGCCACTTTAATTCACATACACAAGTCTCACAACGAAAAGCACATCGCAAAACATCACAGCAGGTTCAGCATAAGCTTCTTCCCATCTGCAGTAAGCCTAAATGCCAAGGACATTCAGGCTGGAGAAAGCAATCTCAGCCCACAGCCCATCTGAACCGAGCACTTCACCCTGGTACTCACTACAGGGGATGTCCCTGTTTTTCCCTCCCTTATCTATCTGCCCACACTGAGTACGATAGTTATGTGAATAGTAAAATAAACATGTATCTGGTACTGAAATAACAGGTGTAGCCTGTGTGGCACATCTTGTTTTTCTTAGCTACTTGATCCAAATACTTGAGGTCCTGAATCCAAACTTTTCACTTGAAGCGGTTATTGATCAAAGACAACTGAAGACAAAGAATAGTACGAAAAAGTGAAAATTGGGTTTAGATCAGCTTCATTTCAGTGGATACTGACCGATTCGGAAATGAGCCGATCTGCCCATATAACGATATTTGGAACATCCACGCTCACAAAGTCCAACCTTGAATAACCTGGAGCATTCATCCCCTTTATCCGGACTTATTAATATACAGTATCATGTACATACCATTGACATACTTGCTAGAATTCCGATGCCTTTGTCCAGAGGAACTATTGCCGACATTTTAGGTGGCTCGGTTTCAGTTTGACCTCCCAATGAAAAGGTTTAGCTCAGCTTGCTAAACCATTGGCCTATTTTCAAGCTGTTTGACTGTCTGTCTGATATTCCCTTGTTCAATTTGACTTTTAATAGCAAAGTCCCCATGTTACCAGATCCCAGGAATTGCTTTGGTAAGTATAATATGATCAGAGCCAATAGAGACGAGGCCTGAAGTATGGAAATAAGACCAAAGATGCAAGACATTAAGGGTATACTTTTAACTGAATGTCGGCACAGTAGCCAGCAACACCATTCTGTTCGGGGTTATCCATTTGTTTATTAGGCAGTGCCCATGGCTGGCTACCACCCGACCATCAAAGGCTTTGCCCCAATACCACAGAGCCATCACTAAAATAAAGCAGAGTTTCTTAGTTCTCCCTCCCTCTCACAGTGCCATCTCTCATTCCTCCCCTCAGGGTTAGTCTATGAAATTAAAGTGAATGAAGTTACCCTTTGAAGAATGGACAGATAGAGAGAAAGGGCTAAAATGACAGAATAAGAAAGAGACAAGGGGGCGGAGTGAACAGTCGGGGGCCGTGTGGAGAAGGGGCGAGTGAGGGGCAGTATGTGTGAGAGAGAGAGAGAGGGAGATTTGCGGGGCTGGGGGGCAAGTGATGGGAGTGCAATTAAAAGTGCACACACCGGCAAAAATCTGGGTGCTTCCAAGGCAGAGTAGCCGCAGACCTCTTCAGGGAACTCACTAAGGCAGTGTGTTTGAAGATGTGGTGGGCTCCGCTAACTGACGGTTTAGAAGAGTCCAGGAGGTACTGGAGCCCTCTGTTAAGCCTCTGTGAACCCCCTGCGTTTCCTTCTTTTTCCATTCTCTCTTTTCTTACTAGTTGGTGCCTTGGCCAAGTGTTGAAATGATTGGGTCAATTTAGGCCAAGACAGACGACACGAGGGGACGACTTGACCTGAGGCTTCTCCAGGACCATTCAGCTCTGATGAGTTAACAGATATATAATCAAGTTACACGTCCCCCAAAGTCTATCTTTTGATTGGGAGACACTTGGCCTAGAAAGCTTACCATGCGTCTGTAAAGCTGTTTTCAGACATGAACTTCGGAAAATGAGTTTGCCGTTTATATATGAAGAAGGCAGCAGAAGATTGGAAAATTTCCTGGACATTCAGGCGAGGGGTGGCCCCTGGGTAGGGCGCCCACTTGCTCGCCATGAATCTTCTGGAGTTTTTTCCTGCTTTATTCTCACATTGGCTCGCTCAGATATTTTCTATATATGTACAAGGGGGACAATCTCAACTCAGAAATGTTTTTATTAAGTTGAATTTAAATGGAACAATGGCTGGTTGGAACATACTGTGCATAGGAATGGGAAGTGGAGAAGTGGTTTAGGCCTCAGATTTGTTGTTTGTCGCTTTTAAGTAGATCTCATCAACTAGCTTGGGCAGCTTTTTAGTGATGAAGACAACAGTGAAGACAATATTCAGTGATTTTTACCTCAGGGTCTTGAAGATGTCTCATGATTCTATTTGTTCAAATGAACACACAAACTACAAACTTCCCTTTGATCTAATTGAGCTACTTCTTGGTTCAACTTTGACCTCCTGTACAATGTTGTTCTCCCACGGGATGGTTTAGGTTTAATTTGATTTTGCATGCAACCACATCCTTGCAAGTGTCCTTCAGTAAAATATATAAGCACTTGCCTCCTCCACTGGCACCGTATTAGCCGTTTGAGACTCCATTCCAGAGGACAGACAGTGTCGGGGTAATGCACAAAGAATATGAGCTTGTTTGCCTGCTCACTTCCCGGCTTATGGGCACATCTGTGTCTTTTATTTGTGGTCACAAAGCTGTCGGACAGGTCCATGTGTGTGTGTGTGTGTGTGTCCTTACAGTATCTATGAGCCATTCTCTCCTTTCCTCACCTTGTGGAAGTCATAATAGCCAGTGATGGATCACAGGGCCGACGTGCCTAATTGCATTGCTCTCTACTCTGTTCTGTAATGACAGCTGTTTTAAGGGCACACTTCACCCACTGTGAGTGTCAAACAGTGTACAGCATTCAAGAAACACACACACACACACACACACACGGACACACACAGAAAGTTTGATCAAATGTAAGTTTTGCAATCCCTACATAGCCAATGTTGGCATTGACAGCTGTTTAACAACCCGACTAGCAGAAATGTTGTGACTTGAGAATCACATGAGTTGTGGTCAGACGCAGAGCCAGAGGGTTAAAAAATAGAATGAGAAGAAAGAAGGGTTAGGGAGAGGAAGAGTCATGAAATAGAGGAGAGCAAGAAAGTATAAAGTAGGAGGTATTAGAGGAGGTAATAAGGTAATGAGTGGATACAGGAAGATAAATAAGTAGAAAAGAAGAGGAAGATGTGAAAGAAGTATATTAGGGGAAAGTAATGAGGGAAATAACAAAAAACAGGAATGGTCAAAGGAGTAAACGGCAAGGAATGAAGACAAAGTCAGGCAGGGGAGAAGAGTCGAGAGGACGGGAGAGAAGAGGAAAAGACAAAAGGCAAGGGGAAAGGGGATGAGACGGGAAGAGAAAGGGGAAGCACATGACAGAGGAGGAAAGGGAAGGAGAAAGCAGAGGGGATGGGAGGAGAGCTGGCGTTCTTTCATGTCATATTTAGTGTCCATGCCATGGAGATAACACATAAAAGATGGCCAGGCTCGCGGCTGTGGACAATCACAGAGCCGCCGTGGCAGAGCGAGGTCTGAGAGGACAACTCAACAGGCCATTAGTGCTCCATAAATGATAATTTATGCGTCCATGTTGAAATCTGGCCATGGGAGCTTCATCACCGGCTCCTTCAGAGTGTCTTCTGCCACTAATTACGGGGTCAAAAAAGCAATTTGTACCATCCGAGACCAGCCTCCGTTCTTTCCCACATTCTCTCCCCGTGTCTGTGATGAAAAAAAGATGAAAAACGCAAATAAACACCTCGCACATTATGCAAAGGGACCAGCTGCTGGTAACACCTCCCCAACAGGCTGGCGAGAGCGCGAGGAGAGAGAAAGTGGTGTTAGTGGTGGTGGGGGGGGGGATCATGGATGGCTGGGTTGGAGGGTGGAGAGTGGTGTAAAGGTGGGCAGGAGTGAGAGCGGCAGAGGGAAGAGCAGGCATAATGAGTGCTGTTATCGGCTTTGTTTACCGGCCAGGGTGGAAAAGTTGCGTTGGATTGGATTGGTTTGGTGATGGTGCCACCACAATTCTTATTCCATGTTTATGTGACCCACACACGGAGAAATGGTATTATACCAATTTTTCTTTTTCATGAAGTCACCAAACTTACAAACATACACACACACACACAAAAAAAACTATTCTTGAGAGTTGCTTCCAAAACTGTGCAGGCACTCTGCACAGTTAGTGCTCACTCCCTGTAGCAGGAACTGACTGCAAGACACATTTGTGCTGGATGCATGATGTGGCTAGGGAAGAGGTTCAGTGGGTACACACACACGCACAGGCTCACAAGATTTGTGTTTGCGTGCTCTCCCCAGCCCAGCACACGGTGTAAGGGACAGGCCAGTGCTTTCAGAGGCATGTCAACTGGACACATTAACTCATAAAATACCCCCCTCTCCATGAAATATGCAGCGCCAGGCCACAAGGATGGAAGTTGACTATCCATAATTGATGTAAATGAGGAGCTCTCCCACGGCAAACACTGTGCAAATCTGTCCATGTGTGTGTGTGTGTGTGTGTGTGTGTGTGTGGGTGTGTGTGTGTTGCAGGGGAAAAAGACTTGTGGGCTGAATTTTAAGTCGACAGAGGTAAGGTCATATCTTGTATCATCATGCATCCAAGCTTCAGAAGACTTGCGATGCAGTTACGGACAAAACCAAGACGACGTAACACACGGTGTGAGTGAGTTGTGCGCACGATAAAAACAGTGGCAGAGCAAGAAAGGCAGAGAGGAGGAGAGAAAAGAAGTGTGAGCCAGCACACTGACACAGGGACAAATTGAAATCTTCCATATTGACCTTGTATGAATTGATAACATCCTGGCATTCAATAATGGATGCAGTTTTCAGTTGCCATGTCTGCCAAGTAGCTGGATGTTTCACTTGACTGGCCTGCAAGCAGAATGAATATTTTACCGTGCATAACCGCCATCTCTTTCTCCATGAGCATCTCCGACATGCAAACGAACATGACGATCGCGTTCACGCAGGATAAGTGAGGTGAAGGTGATAGCACTTTACTGATGAGCTGATGCCCCGCTCCCCTCCACCCAATGTCTTCGATTCCTCAGTCTTTCACTCTGCCACCCGTGATCACGTCTATATGAGAGGAGATCTGTGTTGATAAAAATGTTGATGTGAATGTGGTTCCTCCCAGCAGTGGTTCCAGGTTGTTGTACTGGTGATGGATAGGTGAACTATATACGGTCATGACTATGTCGTGATCAAAAAGCTTTGGGCAGAATCCTTAAGATTGGCTACAATCCATTTCCGTGTATATGGTCGCGTGACCGAAATTTTGGACTTACGTCAAGTGGTGACATTGAATGCCATGGGATATGGCTGAAAGCTTAAAGGTGACATTATGCTCATATTCAGGTTCATATTTTTTTAATTTGGGTGACCATTTGAAAAGGTTTACATGCTCTAATGTTCAGAAAAGGCATCAGTGTTCTCATGCTGCCCATTCCTGCAGCTCCTCTTTTCCCCAACAGTCTAAAACGCCTGGATTTCTTTTAGCTCAGCCTCCCAATAAACCCCAGTCTGCTCTGATTGGCCAGCAGGCCCACTCTGTTGTGATTGTACAACCGATTTCAAAATGTGTATGAAATGTCACGCCCCTTCACCACAGAAGTGGAGATTCTTAGATTGCAGGTGGGGTTGCCCCCAAAAGAGCCCGACTGTGACATCAGAGTAGGAGAGACATCTAAACCAGTTGTTCAAAGCCAGGCTGTAGGGTTTAGCCAGCTCACAAAAAAATGACAGTGTTTTTTTTCCACAGTTTGTTGGCTGGCAGGCTGCACAGATACACACATTTATGTGCACAAACATTGAAAAAGTGATTTTTGCACAGTTGACCTGTGTCCCTATAGGGGAGACACAACTCTCCGCAATGACTTAGATCCCCAGTTCATGAGAATAGACTGTTGAGAGAAAGTAGACAACCCATTACAGACAAGGTGAATTGCCAAGGATGACCTTTTCTCCCTCTGTTTTGTGACATTCAGCCGTCACAAGAGACAGTCAACCCCCCCCCCCCCCCCCACAGCAATCATCTGTATGTTTAGATCAGCCATGTCTCCTGAACAAAGCTTCCAGCCATTCTTCTTCACACTCTTAAAAATATACGTTGGAATAACACACGGCGTATTGATCCAAGTCATACCTGGGCAAGCTGCTTTAACAGTGACTGCCGTAATGTTTCAATGCCACTTTTTGCTCGTCTATGTTCCAAACAAAGGATAATACAGTGTATAAAAAGACTGTAGATTTTTCCAAAGAAACAGTTGCCAGACTCCCCCTCAACCAAGCCATGACCATTAGGAGAGACATTTCACTTAGTTCGATCCTACATGTGCTCAAGTGTATTTTTTAAGAGTGTAATGTGACAGTCACCTAGGCCTCCTCTCCCCGCCTCTTCACGGCCAAATCAATGGCCATTGTTTCCATCCCCTGACCTTGTGAATGAACCAGGGGACAGAGCTGGGATGTAGTTACCGCTGCCTCTCTCCTGTAAAGACTTCAAGGTCATTATCTGATTTATGCCGAGCAGTGGAAGGAGCACATAGCCTCTGGTTTTTCTCTTTCTTCTGCCTAACCTTTTTCTTTCCTCCTCTCTCCCCTCTCATTCTTCCTCCGCCGTGCCTTCTGTTAAATGGCAACCCCTAATCAAGCCTTGACTGGAGTCTTGATTTTAATCACCCTCACATACTCCCTTGCCAAATTCCTACAGGCAAATAGCCATGAAAAATTTACCAGCAATTCTTCACCTTCTGCTGTGCAGCGATTTGTTGTCCGGCTTTAAACTGTGTAAAATAATATATTATTGAATTCCGGGGGAGGAGAGTAGAGGGGAGGCAGGAGGAGGGAGGGCAAGGCACAAGGGAGACCAAGGTCGGCTCGTTTTGCCTGAGGAGCTGTCGATCAATATCATTTGGTCAATAACTTCTTTATTACTACCACTATCACTCCGAGCAATATAATTTTGGAGTTAAAACACTTTTTTCTCTCTATATCTCTGGCTGTAAATACTGTTCACATATTGAGCGGTGTGCCAAGTAAAATGCAAGGTCCCATCACATAAAAGCCAATTGGATGCTTTGCTATTCTAATGTTTGCTATTCAAACATATTCCTCCGACTGCGAAAGAAACGAGAATGTGCTCCATCCCCATATTATCATTTGTCCTTATTTCATATTTCACATATTGATTACGCCTGTGCATGCATAATTATCGATTGAGGGCACGACTTCCCAGTGTCTGATGATTCTTTAATAGAAGCATGAACTCAACATGTGAAAGTGGCAGCTTTGGAGAGAACGTTGCCCGTAACCCCTCGTGGCTCGGTGAAAAGATGTACACAGTCAGAGAAAATTTTCACAGATGGAGCCAAAGTCAAGTTGGCATGATGCACTGATGCCACAACAAAAGAGGAGAAAGGTCTTGGCAAGATTCAAGATTTCATCTTTTTTGTTGCTGCACATTTATTTACTGCTCCCTCTTTTAAAGTTTATATTATTAAATTATTATGGATTTAATTTATAATGTATGCACATATCTGCATCATAGTAAATTCCAGTTAACTGTTTGCTTGTCCGGCTAATTCTTACTGCTGTCATATTGTCTTTGTGAGTGACAGCAGAAAGACAAAATGAACAGCTAGCAGTAAACACAGGGGGGCATTAAGCAGCCAAAAAGCCACATATAAGAAGCACAAGTTGACGGGTGCAGACGCAGAAGTTGCTCCGTAGCAAAGTGGTGCGACTTGAAGATGATTCAGTGCCACGGGTAGCCGGTGACCAAAGAAGTAGTATGTTTCTGGCCATTGGTAGAGCTGAAATCGTCTCCGCACGCTCGACCGTGTCTACAGTGATACTTCTTGGATGTCAAGACAACTGTAAGATACAAATGTGACTGACGGACCGGCCCACTTGAAAAATTGTAACCAACCGATTTTAACACATTCTTAGTTTGAAAGAAAAAGGAAGGGGAGGGAGTCAATATTTCACTGCAATCATAGTAATTTCCTGCGCCTTGTCATACGTTCAGTTCACTTGAAGAAAGTGAAAAAAGGGCAAAGTTATTTAAGAGCACAGGGAGAATGAGCCTACCGGGCTAAGAATCGTCGCATTCTTTCCCTGCCACAGAGACAGTCGTCATACGCAGGGAAGCAAGTCGCTCCCCAGAGCCACACTGTCAGTGTGTTTTACAACTCCATCTCGATGCTTATTGCTGAGCCATTCTTATTCTGCCCAGCCGCGCCCTGTCACACATACTGAACGACCAAACAAAGAAACAACAATACAAATGCAAAAAAAAGAAGAAAAAACAATAATGCATAAAAACTGTCGGCACATTCCCCGGACCCTGAAAAGGGGAAGGGGAATACATTACAGCCTCATATAAAACACATTCAGAGTCTATCATTTCAAGCACAGATGGGGGATGACAAAGGTATTTTCCTACCAAGCGTTCAAAGTTTTTATACTTTATACCGAGATGCATGGAAGTTGTGATGTTCCCAGTGAGTTCCAATCGAGCACCGAGCGCTTAAGTGGATTTGAGCATCTGTTTGTTCTCTGGAAATTGCTCTAAATCTGCCATGTTTCAGAGTTTCAGTGTGATCATGAATACACATATTTAAAGCAGATCTGAAGTTTTGGTTGTTTTTTCGTTACACCTTGATTAATCTGCAATTCAAACAGAAATCACACTTACCAAAAAAGACTGTTTTTGTTATAATGGTATGAATAATGAGTCGCCATAAAACAAAATTATGTTGGTGCTTTTTCTTAATCCTTCATCAAGGCATGCAAATTAGGATTTTTTTTCTTTTCATCATTCCATGGTCCCAACAGATCAGAACAGCCTTTGAATTTGGATCTGGTGAGTGCGAAACACAGCAACACTTCTCACTTCTCTAACATGGCAGCGTTCATGTTTTGTTTTCTAAAATAAACATCAAGCGTTATATATATATATATTATTTGAAAATGTAATTTGTTACATTAATATAAGTTTAAGGGGTTTATAATACAAAGTGTTAAGGCTACAAAGGCAAAGCTAAAATCAAATAAAACAGACATAATCCAGCCGTTGTACAGAACTTAATTGTAATAATTATGCTGTGACAGGCTGTGAAAACAGTAGAGTTAATATATAACGTCTACAGGGGTCTAGCAGAGGCCTCCTCTTCAGTTAAAACTCTTTGCTTTGGAATTCCAGAACTCGGATTAGACTGACCTGTGACATGTGACCTCCGGTGACTGTTGTATTTGTTGACCTTCTGGTGACCTTCAGGTCTGGCCCGGGCTGGAGTCCCTGGAAAGGAAAAACAAGGAGAGAGAGCAATAAGCAAATTCAGAAGGAGAAAGGACGGGAGGTACAGACACAGATGGTGACAGAGATGTGGGGATGAGAGAGAAACGGCAGGACAACAAACTGCACGTCGTCTACTTTTAGTTTTGTCATAGAGCTGATATTGACGGGCCAATCCTTCTAAAGGTGGTTAAAAACTTATATCTTACTAGTAAATTGACCGGTCGAATAAGTGCACTGTACTAAGTACAACATTTGCCTCTCAATGTACGTTGTGTAGTGAAGGTATTAAGTGGCATGAAAAGGAAATACTTAGTGAATTTAAGATGATGAATCGGGGTTAGATGTCTGTGGCGAGCTGCTGCTGCTTGTTTCACTTTCAGGGTGAAAAACAGTTTAATTCAAATACACCCACTCACTCACACAAAGCACATACAGTGCTACATATATATGTTAATATATTGATGTACACAGACACAATTAACACATTAAAACTAGAGTACACACACAAACACACACACACACACACACACACACACACACAGATATGCATATGAACATACAGTATACACAGAATACACAGACACGTATTTACACACTATTTGCATATTAAAGTGAGCACAGAAAAAAACAAACATGCAAATCCATACAGAAGACAAAACCAAAAACACAAGCAACATATTCAGACACGTAGACGCCGCGGAAAAATACCCACTAAAATAATTGCAGACAATCACACACACACACGCACACACCTGCCCATTTCTCGGAGCCCCCCCTGTGGGACTGAAGGCCTTAACCTCGAAACTCGAACTCAGCGCAGAGCAAAACGCTTCCACATTTTCCAAATATCCACAAAGGCGCACATATGTTTTCACAGTGGGCCTAACGGGACAGGAAGGGCCACTGACCCCCAAGTCTGTTTGTATCACACCTAGTCTTTAACACACCGCACGGCATCGTACGTTCACACTGGAGATACGTTCATTTCCTTTTTCTTCTTTGTGGACTTGAACTTTTACCTAAAGTATTTTTTAGAGTACTCAGGTTTTGTGCTTTGCCACGATCCTTACAGAGAAAAACTAAACAAAAGACACACGGTGAGGTGGCTGTCGGACAAAAACAAAAGAGAGGAGTTCAATCAGGCGATGCTGCAGAGAGGAAGCTGATGTCGTGTCTCCGGTGGAACTCGCTCCTACACTGGGTTTCTACATTGAAGGTCCGACTTCAACACTTTCTTGTATTAATCATGGGGAAAATATAATTTATCTGGTAAGGCTTCGTGATGGTGAATTTCTCTTAATTAAGGGCTTGTTTGACCAATTGTTAATTTAAAAAAAAAACAATCAATGCAGCTTTAAAATTTGGCTTTTCTAAACGTTTACATTTCATTTTGTACACTATTAATAATGTTAAAAAAAGTCCCAATAGGTTGAACAGTTAAAGCAGTCTATTGAAGTAAAATTGCGCGGATAAACTTACGTGCGGATAAACAGGAAAGAGTAGCACTGCAGTTGTACACATTTCTGCGTATGATTAAATTATCAGCTTATCAGGAAAGTGTTGCGAGGGATAATAAGCACAATACAAATACATTTTTCTCACTGTCTCTGCCAGTTCTGCTTGTACTGTGTGTATGGACCAACAGCCTGTACTAAAGTGAAATTTACAATTTTCCACTGTATTTGTGATCAATAACACCCGTCGTCGGGTAGTAACTCAACATGATCACACAGAAATGATTGTGCATTTTGGCAAAAAAATGCCCACCGCCCGTCCGACACAGTTTCGATTGCAGCGCCTCCCCAGCTCGCGTTCACTCGAATCGCTATCGCACAACGCTGCCACAGTCATACTAATCCTTCTCTGACAGGGATAAAGATGCCAATTTCCATGTAAAAAGGCCTTCATTACAACATTAGGGTCTCTGGCAGTGTGGTTGCGAGGTTCCACATGGCTAATAACAGCCCCAAATCTCCTCAGGACCCTGATCTTTTATTCAACTCAGCCCTTGTGCAGTCCAACAAACTTCATTTATATTGCATGGCCTAGTCAGCAGTATGGAGAGACGCATTAGCATACAGAGTCGCGGACACAGTGATTACAGGCTGACAGGCGACTTACACGCCCCCCTGCGAAGAGCCGAACATGTCTTCATTTCGTTTTTTCCCCCCCTTTCCTCTGTCCTTCTATGGCCCGGAGCAGCTGATACACGGGTTTCTAATAGAGCAGAACACAGGAGAGACGGGGCGAGGGGGAGCTTTAATAATGAATGGATGACATTGGTGATGGGAGAGAGAGAGGCAGAAAGTTAAACGGATCCGGAGAGTGGGAGCGAGCTTTGATTAAAGGAGCTTGGCGGAGTATTTTAACATCAATAAAACTACAATATTGATGCTGAGACATTAGCCGTGTCATGGTGAACAGACCGTCATCAGCAAGGTTAGAAGCCGCTGCTACTGTACACGCCAGGCTGTGTTTCATGTTGTGGGCTACGGGGGTCAGGTTTAGTGGTAAATATGCTGGGTTTGTTGTTTTTTTTACTGCACAAAGGGAGATTGTTGTATGGATCAAACAATGCAAACAGCCAAAGTTTCATGCTAAGATCCACTTTGTGCCTATGGTGTCAGCGACAGATACAATAATGTATCTCGCAGCTTCGTGTTACTTAATGTCCTTACGCACGACAAAGTCTTTGCTTGAGTTTTGCCAGTATTGCCTCTGTGCCGTGCCACCGGTGGGTGTTGGTGGTAAAACTCAGAGCGACCCGTTGTAGTTGAACTTCTGGAGGATCACTCATGAGCACCAGTCAGCATCCACTCTCTGGAGTCAGTCAAGTCGTGCTCAGTCAGTCCACAGCAGTGTGTGACAGTCACAGTCTTTTCATTTGTTTCAGTGAGCCACAGCGGGGGGCCCACCCCAAAGGGCTCCGTCAGAAAAGGAAAACAAAAGGGCCCATGTCGTCCGGCGAAAGAAAAGTTGATCCTTGCTTTACTTTTGCTGAAAAGAAATTGGAATATCTGTAAGCAAAGCTAGGGTAGCCTGTTTGAAAACTTTCTAATGTGAGTATCACATTCCTATGGCCTCCAGTTGAATGAAGGACACATGTCAGAGATAATAACGCATGATCTTGATGTAAATTTGGTGAAATTGGTCCCAAGTTGTCAAATCCCTCCCAATATCAAAAATGGCACTTCAGTGTGTTGACGTCTCATGACCCTCTGAACTCATGGAGCCATTAGCCTGCACACACTGGCCTTCCTGGATCTTATTTCTTTGGCTTACTGGATCTTGAAACCACCCGACCAGCATCTCCATGCCTTCGCAACACCCGCAACCAGAACCATTATGTTTTTGACTCGCAAGTCAATCCGTCCGTCCGTCCATCTCACTCACGTGATGATCTAAGGTCAAGGTCACTGTGACCTGACAAAACAAATCTATGGCCTTGTGGACATGAAATCTTGGGGAACACCTTGAGGGAATCCCTTCAATATCTGGCACAGATGCAAGCTTGGACTCAAATATGAACTGATCAGAATTTTGTGGCGAAACGGCAAGAATGCCTACAGCGAATATCATTGTGTTTGGCACCAACATTTCACTCAGACTCCAGGAAGACCGGATTAGAATTTAGTGATCAACGGTCAAGGCCACTGTGACCACATTGAACACGTCATTTGCCTCATTAATGAAATATCTCCAGAATGTCTTGAGGAGATTTCTTCAAATGTAGCCTCAAGGATGACCTGATTAGAATTTGGTGGTCAAAGGTCACGTTGACCTCACAACAAATGTCTTCGGCCATGACTCAAGAATACCTTCACTTTATTTATTCAATGAGTCTGGGGCTTCTTTATTCTTTCAGTTTAATGATCGTCCATGCCCTCCCTGGCTCTGTGAGTCCTCTCACGGTGCTCCAGTTTCCTCACAGTCCAAAAGACATGTCGCTTTGAGGAATTAGGTACTCGGCACTAAATTGCCCATACGTCCATGAATGGATCTCTATGTTTAACAGTCGGGAGTTAGTGAGCTCATCTCTCTAAAGCCAAGGCCACCACTTCTTCCACACCACTCGATCGCCTCCTTCACTTTCTTGTTATTCTCCATCCTTGTCACATATTCCTGTTTACTTTTGGAATATTATTTGTCTTAATTGTTTACTGTTTTTTTTAATGTTTAAACTATTCTGCAGAGAAGAGAGGTGAAAAGGATGAGTCGCGAAAAAAAGGGAAAAATGATGAATTAAGAGATTTGGGAGAGGAAAAGGAATTGGACAAGAGTGTGTGCGCGTGTGTTAGAATGAGATTCAGGAAAAAAAGTGTGTGTGTGTGTGTGTGTGTAGAGGGAACAGGGGGTTGTAATGTATTCAGGACAGGCCTGGCCAACCACTGCTATCAAAGGGACCTGCCTGACGAACTGTAATAACTGGAAAATTATTTTGATAGCCTGAAACAATCTTGGATATCACAGAACTTTATTAAAATAATATCAAATCAAATTAGCCTGTATCCCCATAATGAATTAAGTAACAGGTTACGCCGATATTAATCTCCTGGCTGGCTCGCAGGCATGACAGCTCCAGCATTTAATCAGGGCTACCGCTCTCTCTCTCTCTCTCTCTCTCTTTCTCTCTCTCTCTCTCTCTCTCTCTCCCTCTCTCCCTCTCTCTCTGTCTTGCTCGCTCCCTCTCCACAGGAGGGTCTTTTAACACACACATCCAGGAGAAATACTCAGCGAGCCGACAGCCCCGTAGCTGTGTGGCAGTTAAGCGAGGAAGGCTTCAAAAGAACCCCCCCCCTAAATAAAGTGGGTGATTTTGCCCCAATCCAGCCCCCCTCCAATCCCAGCACCACCACCACCCCCCAACTTGTCACTCGCCCCCGGTGAGGTTATTCAAGAGCAGAGGAATCAGTGTCTCAGATGTGTGTGTGGGTTTAGTGTGTGTGTGTGTGTGTGTGGGGGGGGGGGGGTGTCTCCAGAGAGTTGTGATTAGCAGCTGACCCACAGGGACAGAAATAAGAGCCCTTCCTCACACCTCCCCTTCCTCTGGTTCCACCCATCCCTGATTCACGCCAGGCTAGAGTCAATTTAAAGGGACATTCTAACCTAAATAACGGTGGAAAACTGTAACACGAGCGAGCATTTAATGCAATTTTTATTTCAGACTTGACCTTTTAAGCTGTGCTCGTTCTCAGGTATTGGGTCACACACACGGCGAATCACTCATGGTTACTTCCTGGGAAAAAACATTTTAATTAACTTCACTCCAGGATGAACCAGTCATAGTCAATAAAAGGAAAATGATCTGGATGAAAGTGCATTTTAAAAATCTGATTATCTTATTAAAATCTATCTTGCCTCTCTTGCCAGTCACATCAAAACCAAACTGCCTTACTCAGTCATTCACTAATTAATATCGCCCTTCATCATAAACAGTTTATTGTTTAATGAGCGACTCAATTAGAATTATTCAGACTCAAAAACAAAAAGCGTCGGAAAGAAAAAATACAAAAAATTGGTTGTAGGTCTAAGTGTGTCAAGAGCCATTTAGGTCTATGGCCATTCATAATACCCTTTGGATATCATAAATGAATGTGTCTGCCAATGCCAGGCTGTGTTTCAACAGATATTACGATTCTTTAAGGAGTTTAAACAATAGACTCCGGACCCTTCACAGCTCCAACAATGACCTATAGTGGCTCAAGTCGGGGACGGTCCCCAACCACGTTGAGCCAAAAAAAAGAGATGAGCAGTCCAACCTCAGAGAGTATTTGTGTATCAGTGTAAACAGGAAGCTAGTCTGTAGTCGGTGGCTTGGTCACAAAAATGCTACGAACGTGAAACAACGAGGGTCTAAAGTAGGAGCAGGCGAGGTGGAAATAGTGCCCATAAGGTGAGTATGTACAGCGTTTTGCATTCAGTGCTGGAGATCGAGTCATGAATGATAAGACTCAATCAGGAAGCAAATGCGAGGGTCTGCGTCATCTTTTCCAAATGTCAAAGTTGTTGCCCAACCATAACACGACAGGACAGGACTCAAGCCAGCGACCTGCTGCTCAGAGAATGTGTGTCCATGTGGTATGTGCCCTAACCATTCAGCTAACAGGTCAGCCCCAGTTTTTCCCCCCTCTTGTCAGATATCTTTTCCTGTCTTTGGTTTTCTCATGAAAGAGCAGTCTCTTCTTTCACACTCATGAATAGGCAACGCAGAGGTCAGTGGCCACTAATTTGGGTTGGCAGCTCAACGGCTGCATTCAAGCATTGCCATTAATTTACCATACATGTCTCTTCAGATTTCTTTAAATGTGATTCTGACTGTACTCCTTTTTTAGGTTCTGTATTAACATATGTTCATATATGCCTCGTACCAACTCCAAAAGGTTATGAGTGGTCGGACATTTTTAAAACCCGTTATCCTGAGCCCCCGGTCTCTCAAGTGCCGCTCGTGAAGAGGTGAAAAAGGGGATCCACTGTGCCTCTTATTTCTCCCTCCCACCACCTCTTCTCATTCTAGTTCCCCTCCTCGTCCTCCATCTAAACCCCCCTCCTGGCTGATATTGCTGTTGCTTCCCCCTTATCTGTCCCCCGCCTGCCGTCTTTCTTCGGCGTCCCCCTCCTTGTTGTTGTGTTTGCCCGGCGGACTGCGCCACACAGCCCACCTTGGGGTGGGAGGGAGGGATGGCGGGGACACTAAATCTTTTGATGCAGCCGTTTGTGGCGATAACATCTGAACTTGCCGTGCCTTTGCCAGGCAGCGCTGACAGATGTAGTAGGGCCCTTCCACAGCTTCCAGCTATTGGATATCTATTACTGCTGGTGCTCGCTCTCTCTCTCTCTCTCTGCATGTATGTGTGTGTGTGTGTGTGTGTAGCACAAAAATATCTCCATGAACAAATCTGTCATAAGCATCGGGCCACACATCTTTACAGTCATTCACATGCAAATACACACAAACACACACACACACACAAAATGGAAAACAAAGTCACGTCACTCATATTCACATATTCATATCATATAAACCCATCTTTCCTATTAGAGTTCCAGCACTTAGAGAAGCAATAGTGAAATATGAAGCGTTTTATCTTGTGATCCAGGTACATTTATTCCTCGCGTGTCAGGGCGTGTATGCCCTTGAACTTCTGCACTTGGCACACGTACACACACACACACACACACACACACACACACACACACACACACACACACACACAGACAGAACCCAAGCTTGGTGCAGATTCCCTTTTTACGGTCTCGGAGAATGACGCGTTTGGTCTAGAAATGGGGCGAAGACATCAAGTGACAAAAACCCTCACAAAAGTGATGCATTTCCTAAGTGTCCCTGCGCCCATATGGTGACACGTTTCAATGACAGCATGCGGCCTGGCGTTATCTTGGCTGGAATAAGCAGCCGTAACATACATTCAGCGGAGCACTTTAAAGCAGAATGACTTCTGTAATGGAAAGGCATCTGATTCTGCTGCACAACGCAGGTGATTTGCTGCTGATCACTTTTTTCTTTTAAAAGTGAATTGGGGGGGCGTCTTCTAAATACGAGGTCTTGTGCACTTGTGTGTTCAGATACGTCTATGTGTGTGTGTGTGTGTGTGTGTGTGCGCGCGCTGCTTCCTCCGCTGGGGGTTTGAGTGTGGGCCATCTGGCTGCTGAGGAAGATGAGGAGGCTAGGAGGGGCCGGTGGGTGGTGCAGGGGTGGGGGGTTGTGGGATTGCTGCTTCCCATTATGACGGCTCCTCCGCCCCCTGTACGCATCCCTCTGTGGCCCCAATAGACCCCGGTATCACTTCCTCAAAAACTCCCAAACCAGACAGAAAAGAACGTACACAACGCACACTGACACATATGGCCTTCATTTGATCCCCTCCTGCCTGTTCATGACCAGAATGTATTCTGTGGTTGGGGTTGAACTTCAGTGTTTAATGAAATCTTAATTGGCCTCAGTCACAACCTGTAAAACCTCTGCCTCCACAGAACACTTGCAATCAGAACGCCGCAACTTACTAAACAATACAAAAAGTGAAATCTGCCAAAATTAAGTATCGATATTTACCAGAAGAGGCACACGGAGACGCAAGTGGATTTGTTTGTGTTTCCCAGTTCATTTAAAGATGTTTCTTTCTGCCAGAAAACAGTTTATATTTCGCAAAATTGAGCTGTAACCATTGTTTACATCGAATTTTGTGGAGCTGTTTTTTAAAAAAAAATTTCACCTGGAGGTCACATTTTTTAAATATACATGAACTAAGTTTTCTTGTCAGATAAAAAAAATGGAATTTCGTACTGAAAGATGTGGTAAGCTTTGACAATGGACATAAACAGGTTAAACTATTCCAAGTTTGGTAAACTGAAATGGTTTAACAGCTTTTTAAAATCTAAATATAGATATTTTTTTTACGGACTTGGTTTCTATACAAAGCCTCAAAATACAACAGGAATTTATTTCAGGGTCTGAAGCAATTTCGTGAATTGAGAAAACTTTTCCTGGTATGGGACAAGCTGATTCATTCTGCTGCTGGTATTTATCAGGAGAAAGTCCTCTAGTGTTGTGTTTGTGTGCAGGTTTTTGGTTTTTTTAACCAGGAGACATTTGTGCAGTTCGCATGAAAAGTGATCCCAGCAAAGATTAAAACAATGGAAAGAAGGACGTCTCCCTACAGAAACTTAATCTTCAATGCCTGGGTGAGGGAAAAAAAGAAAACCCAAAGAGAACGCCCGAAGAATAATTTAGTAGATAGTATTGTGAGCTATACGTAATCTGGTTCTACAATGTTCTGAGACTGTTATTATAGTTACGTTTTAGTTTAGTGTGTTGTCCATCCTTCCTAAAATAAAATACCCCAAAAAATACATAATAATTATAAAGTTTCATCACCATTACCATAGGTCAGCACAATTAAGGCTATCCCTTTAAAAGACCAGACTACATGAGAAAAAAACATCTGTTTTAGCATCAAAGTATCCTTTAGTTTAGAGTCCTGCCACACACACACACACACACACACACACACACACACACACACACACAAAAGAAGTGCCAGGTCTAAATCACCATCTAGCCCACTTGCCCCTGTGCTTCACCCAGGTGGCATCATGTGAACAATGAGCTAATGAGATTTAAGGATAGGGGCCTGAGCGCCTGCCAAATTACTGCCAGCCAAGAGAAAATCTTCCCCTTGCTCCACTTCTTCTTCTTCTTTTTTAAAATATATTTATTTCTTCTTCTTTTTTTTTCTTTTTTTTTTTTTACATCCACCCATATTTGTCATTCAAACCAGCTTTAATGGAGAAAGATCTATGCATATGTAAGTGACAGAGCTGGGAGCCCATTACCGGCATTCAGTGGAGCACTGTGGAGAGGCCCTCTCCAGGCTTGGATTACTGACCATTAGGGCTTATTTCTGCACCGTCTCCAGGCAATTATCCCCCCCTCTTCCCCTCTCGCCTACTCCTCCTTACCCCAAACACACACACACACACACACACACACACTCACACCCTCCTAACACATCCGCATCACCCACTCTCTTGGCCCCTCACCCTTCCTCAATTTAACCATTTCACATCTTGAAGAGTCGCATCTTGGAGCGCCTCTCGGTGTTACTGTCTGTCCGCGTGTTGACTCGTACATGCCTGTTGTTCAAAGCCCCCCCCCCCCCGTCCGCTTCCAACGCGGCAGCCCCCGTGGGGGCGGGAACGGCGGCGGCAATGACGAAGATGTTAATGATGATGATGATTAGGTTGCGTCAGGAGAAAAATAGCTCCCCCTATGTACTGTATGAGCACACCTGTAAGTAATGTTGTCACCCGGGTTCCGCTTGCTCTCTAATGAAGCCAGCGCAGGAAAAAAAAAGAGAAAGAAGAAGAAGAATTAATGCGCGGTGCAGACTCGAGGAGCGAGCAGATTTGCATTTTGACGGTGGCAATGAACAATATGTTGTGGCATGTGTGTGTGTGTGACACGTATGTGTTTGTGTGTGTGTGTGTGTGTGTGGAGGAGACAGAAGAGGGAGAGGGAAAGTTTACCGCCTTGGCTTTCACCAGATTTACAAGGGGGCCTATGGAGTTTAAATGAAGAAGATGGAGAGCAAGTGAGACAGAAATAGTGGGAAAAGTTGGAGAGGAAAGACGGAGGACTGTAACTGTGTATAATGTCTGCTTGTGTGTGTGTGTGTGTGTGGAACCAGGTGAAGGCTTTGAGCTTCGACCTGATTTGTGTGAGATGCACAGTAACCTGAAGGCTAGTTCTCATGACATTGGCCTATCTCCAACAGCTGTGACCTATACACACACACACACACACACACACACACACACACTGTCAACATTGTCAAGTAGAATGATTTGCACATGAGTTACAGTTTTATGTTAAATGTTGCTGTAACTGACAACAACGTCACAGAACCACAAGAGCTGCCATTGGCTGCTTGTGATTTCCCCTGCAGGTTGCTCCCCTGATTGAGCGGACACCCCATGATGATCGATTCCTCTGCAGCAGCCGCAGGTTAGGCCCTGACTTGCGGCCCTCGTCTGCGCGTCGTCCCCACTCTCCTTTCCCATCACAGAGGAAGTCTGCATGATGAAATTACCCCAGTATAAACACATCAAAAGTTGAGCACCTCAATTATTTAAAAGCACAGCGAGTGCATCGTTAAGGACACAGTAATTATCCTCCATCTTAATGAAGTTTTCATTAAGACATCTGCATTATGCTATCTGTCTCCACAGAGATTTAATATTCCCACTGCAGACAGGTAATGCTTATGCGCCAGTCATTTATAATAGGAGAGCATTGTGAACTTGTGAAAAGGTGTAATTCTAATCAGAGGCTGACAACGCAGGGTTTTTAGACCCAAGAGGAGTTTCATTTCTCTGCGATTCATTTTTAAGTGAGTTTTTTTTTTTTTTTTTAATTATTGAATGATCACTGCTCAATTGGTAGTTGACATAACAAGAAAACGGAAAATGTGGTAACAGATTCCACTCATTCAGTTTGAAATCTTTTTGCATCAGAAAACCACAGGAACCAGTTGCTGGTCCATTGAGCAATTGTCCAATTTTACTTTTTCGGAGGTAGTCGGCTGCCATATCCGGTGGTTTTCACGTTTGTGAGTTCAAAACTAATGGTGCGTTCACACCAAAGTCAATGCAAAGACGCCGCGTATATGATGTGACGCAATATAACACAAAGATGGAAATTCACGGCAATAGCTTCAATCGCTGGAGTTCAAATGTTTGATGAAAATAATTCCGTGACGCGATGTCGGATGATATTTCCAGGTTGTGTTTACTCAAGTTACTAGTAACACAGTGCGAGAATTTGCTTCGTGTTTGGTGTGACCGTAGCATGAGAGATATAGATTCATGCCAATGTCATCCGCAACATTTTAAAGATTCCTCTGGATGTTTCTCCTCGAACGATCACAGAACCTCTCGATTGACACACATTGGACATTTGGCATTCCTCAAAGTGGGGTTCGAGGCTCCTGGAGAAAAAGGTCTCCAAACCCTTAATATAGATACATTACTATGAAGAACAACAATTATCTATTTATGTCTAAACCAACTCTGTAAAGATGGGGGTAGTGCCAACCAGGCTTTCGTACGTGGAAATAGACATATGGTATATCATAGGTAACTGTCGGTCAGAACGGGCCATTCTTTTTATCTCTGCCCTCTGTGGATCGTCGTCTTTTTGAAGTCAAATGAGTCCAGAAATAGCTAATTCTCCCTTCCATACAAATTTGGCACTGGTGCAAAAACTCGTGCTGCTGTGGTCCTGGGAGGCAAACAATGCTCGGAGGAAAATGAGATGAGAGAAACCCAGCGGAAGTCTTTGATCCTGGAAGATATTAGTGAGAACCAAAGAAAAAGGTATGGCAAAAGAAGAAGACTTGGAATCAAAATGCAAATCACAGTGAAAATGCATTAATGTTCTTTGTATTTTTCCCCCTCCATTTCTCAATCTCCCATTGTAATTAGCAATACCAGTGGTGTTTGTATTCCCTCTAACATCGTTAAAAAAAAGAGAGAAAGAAAAGCCTTTCTTTTTTCTTGGTGTACAGGCGGCGGGGATGTCACTGAATATTTAGATCAAGAGGAAATGAGAAACGCCTTTTCAAAACTTCCTTCAACATATTTATGTCTCAAAATTAATGATAAAAGAAAGAAAAATATATCAAATGAGGGATTATGAAAGGGCAGAAAACAGAGGAGGGGAAATAAAAGGGAGCCTTAGACAGAATTTTTTTTCTCTCTCTTGTAGGGTAAGTTTTTTTTTTTGATACATTGTTAATTTTTTCCCATCTTTGGCACATCATTGAATTGTTTCCTCGGGGATGGCAGAGAAGTGAGCGGCGCCTCTCGCTGGGCCGAGCCTCTCTAATGATGCCTTTGTAGGGACGTCAGCACCGTGTTCAAAGGCAGAACTCCAGCCAGCTGACCCAGCCTTTTACAACCCGACAATGAGCGGCTGTAATTGAAAAGTGTTGGAGGAAAGACACACACAGGAGCACACACACACACACACACACACACACACACACACACGCGCGCGCGCGTGCCCTCCTTGAGTGTATGATAACCAGCTACCACTGCTCGTTCCAGTGCTCTTAAACGGGCCATAATGCCACTCACAGACCCCCCTACCTGTTTAGCATGCTAACAGGCTAACTGGGCCTCTCCATTAGGCTACTGTAACACGGGCTAATGCACACCCTCTTGTCCATCTAATAGGGGGTTATGCTAATAAGCTAACAAGTGTCAGTGTGCCGTGGTAATGTAACATGGCCTAATGCCATATAGCTCCCGTATCATGACTTCACGCTAACAAGCTAGCAGGCCCGGTCGGCCGCTGCGATGAGGGCCTAAAGGGGTAGTACGCACATCGCCGCCTGTTCAAACATGAGTTAAAATGCTAACGAGCCACTGCCTTAGTCCATTACTGGAACATGAACTAATGCTAATCAAACACCGGCTTCAAAACCAGGGGACTGGGAGAATGGACGGAGGGTTTTTACGGGCATATAATGTGTCCATATTCTTTTCAAGGGGACATTTAGATTTTCCTTATTACAGTGAAATGAAAGGGTCATGTAAATTAGCATGTATATCACGACATTCAGATTTGGGACAGTATGACAACATTGTGTTAGAGTGAATTCATGTTAAAATTTATAATGCACAACTGGCGCTTGGTTTATAGTGTATGTAAGGATACATAAAGCAGTCATTGTTTAGGTTTGACCTACAAAGATATTTCATATTTGCTGCTTCATCACATGTCATCACGTGACTGGCGTACAGGAAACAGTGCATGTTGGGAAGTCCTTGAAGAAAACTGGTATGAATTTGTGTTGCAGGACCAAATCTACCCCGGAAACACAGACTGATTGTAGCCCCTGATGAAAGTTTTTCTATTTTATATGAAACTCTTTTATATGATATCATAACTCTACAATGTAAATTTAGGGCTAATGAAAATAACCTTGCGATATGTAATACGGCCGAGAGGCATGCAAACCGTGGCGTCCTGTACAAGGCTATTTGACCAGCGCATGGTGCTGAGTTGAAGTCTAAAAAACTCACCATGTCAATAACACAAAACCATAACATCCCCTTTATTTAAATGGAACAAGTAACCTTTGAATTCAAACAACTTTCATGACTTTGGCCTAGTTGGCTAGGAGATATTTGTATCAACAACAGTGCTTCCATTCAACCATAAATGAAGCAGGTCACTGTTTGCTGTGTGAGGATAACTCATCAATTATATTTCCCATCTTGCAGCGCAACATAGAACATACATTCATGTCTGAGCACTTTTTTGGGGGGGGTCAAAAGAATATCAACATAAGATGCTGTGTTCATCAAACACTTCTACCCTTAGATACAGTCCTAAATTAAGAAAATACAATGAAATCTTCTATTACCCCTTTGCTTGTAAACAGGGTCAACCCAAAGAACAAAGCTGAAAAGCCTATTCATATTTGTTCAAAATTGTTAAAAAAAAATAAACACAATCTATTTCATTAAGCACAAGTGTTTGCAGCCAGACCTTTCTTTTCATGAAGCTTCTTAAGTTCCCCCTAGCCAAGTGAAGGGCTATCACACAGCAGACTTGCCCTCGGAGTAGATAGATGTGCGCATTTGGCATCCCATCCACCCATCCTTTCATCCCCTCCGTCCCCCTCCTCTTCGCTGCCCCCGCCACGCCACACCACACCACACACTCTCTCCAAATAGAGAGATCTGGAGGAGGTGGGGTGGCAAGGTGGCAGGCGCCCCAAATGTAAAGCGTACGCAATCACTCAGATACAAGTGGCACCGCTAAAAATTGCCTTCATATATCAGCGTATGGTTTACGTGCTGTGGCAGAAAGGACGGGAAAAGGTCAGGTGGAAAAACATATAGACGTGTCAGAGCCACTGCTCGGGGCGCCGGAGCTCCGGGCTCATGGCGGAGGAGATGCGTCTGTGTGTGCGAGTGAGAGCATGTACGTGCGCAAGCGTGTACATTTTTGTGTGTATGTGTGTGTGTGTGTGTGTGTGTGTGTGTGTGTGTGACAAACTCAGGGATGCCGGAGCAATGTTTGATGAGAGCCCAGTGTGTGTGTGTGTGTGTTGGTGTGTGCGTGTGTGTGTGTGTGCGTGAGAGAGACTCCTGCTACAAACTAACTGCAGTACACACACACACACTCACACACACACACACACGCACACAGACGCAAACTAAGAAATAAAGACAAACAGAGATGATTACATTTTAAATATACATATATGCTACCCATACATGCACCCATCATCGTCAAGCTTTGCCCCCCACTCACTCTTTACATCCATCTTTTTCTATTTTCGAAGATGCACTTTGCTAAAACGGAGCTTCGTAATTAATCGTAGGCAATGCAAATCCAGCCAGCTGCTGAAGGTTCATTATTTCCTTTTTTTTTTCCATCTCTGACTGACACATTCAGGTTCCAGCAGGGAGTTTGCTTAGTTTCTGTATTTTGCACCACAGATCAGCGAGCTGCGAGAGTTGAAGTCCTGATGCTTTTGCCAGTAAGCAACACTATTAGGTGAAATTAATCCTTGCGTCATTACGAAATATTGCGAAATATTGTTTTTTTATTTGGTGTGGTGACTATATAGTGACTATGCTGACAAGGCAAGGGGTGAGCTGCTGTATGTTCGCCATTATACACCTTTTCATCCAATAAAAAGTTATCAAAGAAGGAAATTAAAGCAAGGTAAACGTTAGAACTAGATAATGTTTAATACTTTAATTTAATCAATCCATTCAGCTCTAGAGTAATATCTCAGTAGGCTATGTCTGTTCAAAACAATGAGATAGCTAGAGTTCAAAACTCAAGAAATGGCAAGCAAATGAACCTCAAGATAAGATTTTGTAAATTACCAAATTCAAGAATGAACTTGCTCAAGACAGCAACTGCTTTATATTGTAACATGTGACTGTACATGACTTGCTACTTTAAATCCACTAGGTATTTTTGCTGTGATCATGATTGGTGTGAAGTTTATCCAACAAATAGCTTTTTTTTTGTATATATTTATGGCCGTCTTTGCTTATTTGCCAGTCAAGCTGAAACACGTGTAGTCCAAATTACAAAAAGTGTTGATGCATATATGAAGTCATTGATACAGACTTGATGAGACACAAAGCACAAAGTCAAATTAAATCTGAATCCATACTCATCTTTGTCTCAGATTGATAGGACATTTCTTGGTATAAAAATAAACATTTGTGCACACACATAAACACACACACACACACACACACACACACACACACACACACACACACACACACAGGTATTGGCTAGATACTGTAACCTCTTTGTCGACCTCCGCTGACAAGACAGATCACTCCATTCATCTACGGGTGAGTGCACCGAGCGCTCCATTCATCTGCGGCTGAGTGGATCAGGCCGACCAGCATTTTTCACACTGTTGGCCCATGATGCATCTGGGGCTCTGGAAGAATGTCACTGGCCTGAATGCCCTGATCTGTCATGTGGCCCGGGCTGCCACACCACTCGATACACAGTGACACACACAAAGACACACACACACACACACACACACACACACACACACACACACACACACACACACACACACACACACACACACACACACACACACACACACACACACAACAGGGTTGCCGGTTGGCTCAGGTTGTAGGTATGATTCTTAGTTGAGGTGGCTTGGGCTACCTGCACATACAACCAGAGTGACCTCATTACTTAGGTCCATAAAACTCAGAAGGCATTAATTATTTACTTTATATACTGTATACAATGATATGTCATCCTTCCTGTGTACTTAAAAAAAGTTACACACACTATGATATGACTAAAAACTTTGATCTCTTTGTATTAAGAGATTTAATATATATTCATTCAAAGGATATGATAAGAACCTGCGTCATCCTTGAGTGTATTGTCATTGCTGCTGCAGTGGCAGCAGTGCAATGTATGAAATCCTGCAGTTACAGGTCAGGAGCTTCAGTTAATGTTCGACATCCAACATTCTAATGGGGACAAAAATGTGAGCTCAGGTGACTTTGACCATGGCAACGCCCAGACTGAACTACAACACAAGACCAGACTACGAGGGCTACAAGAGCAAAACGCAGGCCAAGAACGGAAATCTGATGACGCTGTGGCCCATGACTACACGGTTACAGACTTCCTGAATGTGTCACAGTAATTACTTAATGTACAAGGGTACATGAGTAATTGCATCAAATTAAGTGAAAACGTAAAAAGAGTTTTTACTGCAATCTGTCTGACAAAATAAGCAAGTCAGAGTCTGTCACGTTACTCTTGAGTTTTACCAAGCCAACTAGCCAATCCGAGGCAAGGCTCTGGAGCCTGGCCGATCAGAAGCATTAAAGAGATGATGTAACACTACACCAAGGCTTTTGGTATTTAATGGTACTTGCTGTTTTGTGGCTCTCACCATCAAGTCATCGTGTTGCACCACCTTCTTCTGCAACGGTTTCATGGTACCTGACTCCCAATATTCACATAACGGGAGATAGAAAAAGTTCACTCTAATTTACGCTTGCTTTCACGGAATTAATAGAAAACATTTGCATTAATACAATAATGAGCCGTGGTATCTTGGTGAGTGTGTGCAGCTGTAGATCATTACATGATGGACTGCTAATAATGATAATATTAATACAGATTTTGGGGAACACAACCCACAAAACATACCAAATATAGAGTCTAAAGAGTTTGGGTCAACATTTTGATGATAATGTTCCAGACTTTTTGTAAAATGTATATGTGGACATTGAATTTCGAAAAAAGTTATACTGTATATAGCTATAGTATAGCTGATAGAAGTTAATGCCAAATTCAATAATTATCAAAAATCAAAATCAAAAATGTGAATTATAGAATAAGGACAAATTATAATTTTGAAGATGGAAATCATCTATTTCCTTCCGCTGTCAGTTATATATGTTTGAGAATTAGGCATTTGAATAGCAAAACATTCATTTGGCATTCATGTGATGGGACTATACATTTTTTTCCCTGCATGAGGTTCAATATTTGAACACCCTGATGGATATGCCTTCCCTCTAAAACAAGGCAAACAAAACTGGAACTTTGAAACTGGTGCAACAGCCGGGAGATGCATAATTCAAATGATTTCTTGCGAATGCCTTTGTCCGGGTTGTGGCGTGATAGAGCTTCGTGGGACGACTGAGTGAACAAAAAGGAACATGGATCCATAGTCTGTGGTCATCTTTTGCAGAAGCGCAGTGGGAGTCAAAGAGAGGGAAAAATTAGCATTGTGTTACTAACAGGTGAATTATTAACACCTTGGTGGACGGCAGGATCACCCCTGGAGACCCTGAAAAATCGGACCCGGAACAACTGAAGCATGCACAGTGACCTGGCTGTCACCAGCCTCGGAGAGAGGGAGGAAGAGAGAGGGAGAGGGAGGATGGAGACGCTGCTGGATGTGATTTGGTCCCCTGCTCCCTCACCTTGTGTACGTTCCCATTTGCGGCTGAGTCAAAGGGGAACTCCGCTAATTTTACACATGAGCGAGTGTTTTAAGGAGTCTTGTGGAAGTTGTACTGCATGTGTGGAAAAAAACAAACATATGTTGTACATAAAAAAAACAAAACATTTGTTGTATTAAGTCTTTGGTGGCCCCAGAGTGAGCTGCGCAAATTCGGAAGAATTGTCTCAAGTAACGTCAGCTCGGTCAGTGTCGGTTGAAGACTCCAAGTTGGAGCTGTTCAAAAACTGGACCGCTGCTGTTTTATGTTGGCACCAGAGCTGGAATTTTGCAGAACATTTTGCAAAACATGCAGCAGTACAGCCATGATATGCACATCACAGGGAGAGGGTCGGCTAGACACCCACGTGAACCATATTCACCTGAACGAAACACAATTCCAACACCGAGCAACTAATTCAGCATATCGCATGAACGCGATAACTGTACATTTCCACGATATCGGCAAACAGCGATAATGATGCTCACAACAACACAAACGACACATTATTAGATTCCAACACTGTGTGGTGATGATGATGGCGATGTCATCTGCAACATCATCGAACGACAGACAGACAAGAATTCCAGAAATTTCTCATAAGCAGTATGAGGACATTCAATTCTTAGAAGTGCGGGAAAGCTGTCACATTTTATATACTTCAGAGGGAGACGGGGTAGAGATGGGTGGGTGGAGGTGGAGGGATGGTGGTGGCCAGTCTGGGCAGAGTTTGTGAAGCCGAAATAATGATGATGCTGATAAAGTGCAGAGCAGGCATCCAGTGGCACAGCTGGCAGGGGCTGGCTGAGGTAGCCCAGTTAGCCCAGTTAGCCGGCTGGCTTCCACTGGACCACGCACAGATGCCCATTTACTGCCCCGCTGATGGCACCCCTGGGGCCTGACACACACACACACACACACACACACTTATAAAGATATATAAACAAACATATTACACACAAAGACAGAGATATGACCAAACATGCAACACACATGCACACATACAAACACACACCTGAACCTCATTTTGATTACAGCACGTGGAGATGCACACGCACACACACACACACACACACACACACACACACACACACACACACACTCACACACAGCTGTGGCTCTTTCATTTTATGTTCTTGCAGACACACACACACACAAACATAGAGCACAACACTGACGCACTAATGTCCAAAACCTCACTAAACGGATATTTTCCACAAAAATATGTCCCCACTCACACACACACAAACACACACATGCACAAACGAACACAAATCTCATGCTGCTAACCCAGTATGTTCCAGCATTCACCACACAGACCCTGTGACTGCCCACACACACCCACACCACACGCAGACACACACACACACACACACATATACACAAACTGCAATTCTCACCTCAGGGCAGAGATGTGCTCAGATGTTTCCGGGGCAGTGGGCAGTCACGAGTGTGTGTTTGTGTGTTTGTGTGTGTGTGTGTGCCTGACAGCTGTTTGTGTGCATGTCCATGTGTCTGTGTGTGTGTGTTGGCGGGGTGCCCTAATTTGACGGAGCTGGAGCAGTGGTTGATCCCCAGTGCTGTTGATTTGGCTTGATGTTGACCCTACAGGCCTTGTCAGCTCCAGCATGCTCCCTGTCTCCTCATGTAGCCCGGCACAACGCTGAGTGGACACACACACTAACACACGCACACATACACACATGCATGCGCGCACACATGCATTTAAAAGTGCTCACATTAGCGCACATTTTGTGGTATTGCCCGAGTTTTCACACCTCACCCTTTTACTATGGAAATGTTTTTGTATTTCTATTTTAGATTAATTTGAGATTTGTTTACAGCTTATTACTCATGTTTATAGTATTTCATTATCTCAGTAAGCAATGTTGCTGTTTTTGACATTTGTACTATTTGATTTTAACAATTGGCTCTTTATTGTTTTGTGTGTGTGATACTGATTCAAAAAAAAATAGTAATGCGCAGTGTAAGAGATTCAACTTTTGGATGAAGTATTTATATTAAAGTTACATGGGGGGGGGGTTATTGTCTGACTGATGTGGCAGATGTTAGCAAACGGCATGCGTACATTCAGGAATCTGACACCTCTGCTGCATATTTACTTGAAACTTGCAAGGAAGCAGGTTGCTTGCTACCGTGTAGGCCTTGAGAGATAGAGAGCGATAGAGAGAGTGTGTGTGTGTGTGTGTGTGTGCGCGTGCCTCTTCATCGATAAACAGTGGGGCCAGGGCTAATTTTCCAACCCAGTGAGGTTTTTAAATGGGAAGGAGAACCCTCTCCACTCTGCATGCCTGACACTGCTGCACCAATGTTTCTGTACTCTGTGTGTGTGTGTGTGTGTGCCATTCTTCTACTCCATCATTTCTACACTTCCATCTGTCTTTCATTCTCTCCTTGTCTGTTAGAAATACTTATAACGTCCTCTCTTGGGTTTCTTGTTTGTGCGCTTTGATTCCAAACATTTCTTTTTTTGGGGAACTTCTAAGTAGTGTGTGTGTGTGTGTGTGTGTGTGTGTGTGTGTGTGTGTGTGTGTGTGTGTGTGTGGATGGTTGTGGGTCCATCATGCTGTCCCTGCTGGAACTGATCCTCTGAGGTAAAGGCCAGATTTTAATCCCTGGGTCATCTAATCTCCTCATATTCACATCTCAGATTAACACACACACACACACACACACACACACACACACACACACACACACACACACACACACACACACACACACACACACACACACACAGCAGTTCATCTGCGTTTTGTGTTTTTCTGTGTGTGTGTGTGTGTGTGTGTGTGTGTGTGTGAGGGATGGTGTGTGAAAGAGTTTTGAAACTCATTCCCCTCCTGACTGAAGGAGATTAATTGTTAAAAAATTAAGCCTGTCTAGGGCCAGTGACCTGTGGGTCAACTCTTTCCTCGCTTTGCTGAAACGTGCACATACACACGCGCACGTACACACACACACACACACACACACACACACACGCTCAGATCCTAGTGCCATCTGCCCTGGGGCGGCTGGCCAGCGATGTCAGCATGGTAAGAAGGGTGGGATCATGAATGAGAACAGCATGTACTATGTGTTTTAACATCAAAGGTGAATGGGTGCAATCACACACACACACACACACACACACACACACGCCCGCACACACACACACACACACAAGCTGTCCATACATGAAACAGGGAATGGTGACTGTGGTCACTCACTCTCTCTCTTTCTGTGCTTTCTGCTCAGGATAAAACCCGACAGAGGCAACCAGAGAGGGCAGTGAAACGGAGAGGTTTCTCCGCCAGGCCGCATGAACGCAGACATAAACACACTGACTAATGAAACTCAGGCCTGGAAAGTGTGTGTGTGTGTGTGTGTGTGTGTGCATGTGTGTGCGAGTGTGTGCGCGTGTGTGTGTGTGCGTGAGCAAGTGTCTGTGTGTTCTCTAAGTAGCTCCATCTGGGCAGAGGTGGCACCAGAGATGTTTACTGGAGGCTTTAGCCCATCAACTTATTGTCAACAGTTCAAGGGACTGTCAGCGCCCACGCTGTGTGTATGTGTGTGTCTGAGGCCGAGAGCGAGAGCGAAAGGAGAGCGTGTCTGGAGCGGGTTAGTGGTTTAGGGGCACGGAGCGAGCGGAGAACAGAAAACAAAGGCGATATCTGAAATCTGACATTGACCTTACGGATTGAAGAAACCGAGATTCTTTTGCTGCGGCGACACAAACCAGCCGTACGCTGGAAAATAAAAAAAACAAAAAGGTCTAATGAAGAAATATTGCTATGGGGCCGGATGATTTTATTGACCAGCTCCCCGTGTGTTAAAGAATACTAATAAGATTACCGCGTCTGGAGCGGAGAACTGCGCCCTCAGTCGCATCTGTGCGGACTTAATCCCTCTTATCCGAGGGGAAGCTCCTCTGCCCGTGTCTTTAGATTTAATCCTTTTTGTAGTCTCATCTGGCCACAATCATTTCAGGTACTGTTAACGCACGTAAAGTGTGACGAGCACTTTAAGTTGCAAGTGCCAACTTTTTTTTGTTGTTTTTTGTTCAATTGTAAAGATACAGTACATAACTATAGGAATTTAGAAATGGGGGGGGGGGGTGTGACTCGGGAGTTTATCAGTTGTCCATGACGACACTCAGGTCCGAGGGGAAACTGACCGGACATCTGACCACACACAAGTGACATCTTTCTTTTTTCGTCTTGCGCTGGGCGTGGCGCAGCGGTTTCAGTACCTGCTTTTCCGTCTGGCTTTCCAGTAGTTTCTCCTACAGATCCACTCTGTCCTCCTACACATTAAACTGCTGCTCTGGATGTTTGGAATTGCCCCCGCGTGCACTGTATGTGTGGGGGGCCAGAGTATCGGGTTAAACTAAACTTCGGTGTCAAAACACGGTGGGAAAGCGGCGCAGTGTTTGCCGATCTCCTCGCGCAGCCGCCAAATAAAGTGCAACCAGGCTCTCCAGTGGAAATAATAGCCTCAAGCTGCACAGTGGTCGGTACGGAGGCAGCGTTCACCCCCAAATTGATAGAAATCTGTCTAAGGATTATTGCGATGTGATGAAACTGGTACAACGTTGCCGTTTGTTTCCGGAACTCTAGACAAGTCTTGCAGGGTGATAAAGGCCAGAGAGAGAGGAAAAAAAAAAAAGAACAATAAAAAAGCCTGGAGATGCAAAACCTCTCGTCTAAATCTGTGAATTGTCCCTTTATCTTCTCTAGTTAAAAAAGAAAAACAACTTCAGAGTCCTATCCGGTCTTTAACTTCTCGTCTGATGCCCACACCATCAGACACAACTTATTAAAACCAACCGCTGTGATCCACTTGATTGTTTTACTACAACCGAGATGTAAAGTCTTTTCTTGGCGTCTGGGTTTTCTTTTCCTTTTTTTTTCCTTGACTTACTTCTGACAAATGTTCTACTGTCTGTGTTGCGGCGCTGGCACTGGGGAACGACTGGTATATCTGGATGGGCCGAGTCCAAGACAAGCAGAGTCTAATTTACAGTGGTGCCCCGGCAGGCTAATGCCGAACACACGTCGTGAATCCAGCCGCCGCCGCCGCCGTCACACGACACATGACACCGAGGCTTCACAGCCCCGGCGGCCCACCCAGCTGGAAAACACAAAGAACGCTGCTTTCTCATCTCGTCCTCTCTCTCTCTCTCTCCCTCTCTTTGTTCTTTATTGGTTTTGTGTACTTTGCCATGTATTTTTTTTTTGGGGGGGGGGGGGGGCTGCTCTCATGAATTTATGTGACTGACAAATGAAAAACTGATGTAAATGTTGAGACACACTAAGCTGTAGAGCAAACATCAGTGAAACAACAGGACAGTTGAATTAAGGGAATCGGGGCTGCTTTAAACTCAATCTCCTTCTTCCACCGACACCTATGGCTTCGCCATATTTTCGACATTTAAACTGCGTCCTTCGCTTACACACACAAACCACATCTTTGATTTTCTTTTCCGCAGTTCCATTTTAACCGCCACTTTGAACTCGTGTTTCAGCTGCCACCTCAACTTTGTTCAGCATTTCAATAATCCCAAGTGCTCCGACTGCGAATTTCCAGCAGTGTGTAAACTGTCTTTTTGAGTTTTCAAAAATGAAGGTGAATCACACACCCTTGATGTTTTATGACTAACACAAAGCTTCGACCTTTTCTTAGGCACCCTTAATATGGGTGGAGGAAGAAGTTTCTCGCTCGTGATTAAAGCTGGTATTTCTTTTGCTATTCATAGTACCTTTTGTATCCGTCCAATGCTTGGGCAGTTTTTTATTTTTTGTAAGAGGACATGCCTTCTTTATCTTAATGGATTCAACTAGTTTCCTCAAGGTGTGTTGTCAAAGCTAATCTGAAATGCTAATCGATGTAAGTACATGGAACTCGTGACGCTCGTCTACACCAAAATACTTCGCAAGCAGGGGTTTACCCACTTTTATTCACAAGTTCACAAGTGCTGCGGACCAGCAACTTGCCCCATATTTGACATGTGCAAAGATCCAAAGAGCTCACAAACCTACCACTGGACCCGACCAGATTAGACTGAATCAAGGTTTTATGGGTTTGGGGGTAGTGATTAAATGCAGTAGCCCTTACAATGTAATCAAAATGTCAAACATTTAGCTGAGTCAACAATAATCATAGCCCTTTTTTTACATTTTGTTACATGTGATCATTTTACAAAACAAACTACAGACAAAAGAAATCCTTCCAAGAGTAAAAGTTAATAATTTGTCGACATTTTACAAGTATAGTATAGTTATAGAAAACAAGATGGCGTCTCTATTAGATGCTAAAACAATATATTAATAGTGACTTGTAGTCTTGGTTTTAAAAAAGAGTGTTGCTGTTGAGTTGTTTGGTTCAGAGTACTAGTATGTGGCTTTTTGACTTGACCCCCCCCCCCCCCACTGTGTCGATCTGCAGGGGCCGCAGCTGTGGTGCCCTTCATACTCACGTACACACATGCACACACTCCCTCCCCTGTGTCCCCCTGCCCTGGGTATTCACTTCCCTCTCTGCAGCAGCTGGAGTCACACTGCGGGGAAACCTCCCCGTACCTGAAGGCATCACATGTACACAACACATCACACATGGCCCCTGTGCATTGTGTGTGTGTGTGTGTGTGTGTGTGTGTGTTTGTCTTGGATTTCATCAAATTCCTGCAGTTTGATTATTTATGTATTTTCCTTAAAGCTATAAGGAAACTGTTCCAGTGTGAGTCAGCTCACTGGGAAAAACATTTTAAAATAGACAAGTCTTTCTCGTACTAAATGTGTCAGGAATCAAAACAAGCCTCTTTGCTGTTAACACAGTGGTTGTTCATGTCCATTAGAGCCTGAGGCCGATCACAAGGGCTCCGCTGGTTTGATCACATTCTGCGTCTGCTGTTCGCCTGCTGCATTTGTGTAAAGCTGACATTTTTGGCATCCATCACTGCATATATATATATATCTATATATCTATATATAAATATATATATATGCATAAAAACAACATAAAATGTTGAATGCAGGACTTTTTTTTGAATATTTAGTTGACACAGCATCTCCCCTCAACGTCCACTTAGTGGCTGTTGATCGCACCAGACTGTCTCAGCAGATGGAGGGTTGGATTGTAAATATTGTAAATGTAGATCTTCAAATTTTTCAAAAGTTGAAACCAAAAGTTAATTTGATGTTTTTCTTTTTTAATTCAGGCAAGACAACTGACAAACAGTAACAGAACAATACAGAAAACACACAGGCAGTGATCACAGGCCAAGTCAAATAAAATTAAGAAACTCGGAAAAGTTCATCATTGACCTTGTACTCACATTTCACTGGGTATGAAAATAGTTTCTTCCCAGTTGTGATTGATATGTACATGCAGAATGGTCTATATAAATATAAAGGTCAATATGAATTTGCCAAAGGGGTTAGAGGTATGTTCTATGTGTCGGTGCTTCAGCAAGAAAAAACCTGATTTGTGGCCACAACAACTGTGAATAACTGAGGGTGGAACTCACCCTGATGACGCCTCCTGCTGCCTTTGGCCTAACCATTTCACTTTTGTTAACAATTACTGAACAGTGGCGAATGCTATCACGAGGGGCATCAAAAATTGGAGCATGCTGTACGTCAATAATCAATATCCGACTAAAGTGTACGAACATATAGCGCAGTGAGACTGTAGCAGCAAAACCCCTGAACACACACAAGTACAACATTTTACGGCTCATGAATTTAAGTTTGAATTGATCGAAAATGATAGTGTTATTTCATCTTTCAAAAGTTACATTGTTCAAATATTGCTTTCTCTCACCATGCTTCACAACTGCTTGCCTTTATTTTCTGTAGTCGTTTAGCGAGGGTATCACTGCGTGGCCTGTACAGAGAACTGGGACTTACAGTTGTGAAGTTTGGTTTAGATAATGGATGGATGGATAGTACAAACCTGTCCTTTAATAATATTAATAACAATAATAACTTGATTTGTATAGCGCCTTTCAAAACAGCCTTGCAAGGTGCTTCACGATAATGAATGGTATTTTTGATCTGATGGTGTGTGTCTAATTGAAATTGTCGTCACACCTCTGCTGCATGTATTTATTTGCATGCGTGCGTTTTACAGGAAACATCTGCACGTTTAAATTGTTCACGACAGCAGTGACCGACAAACCCAGGGCTCTCAGTGTGTGTGTGTGTGTGAGCACAACTTTTGGCCACTAAAATAAAGACGTCTGGATTTTATCGCCTCTCCTCTCGCTCTCCCTCTCTCCTCCCGCTCTCCTCTCTCTCTCCTCCTCGGATATCGATCGGGCCGAGCACTTTGAGTACAAAGAGTTAAGGCCTGAAAGGCGAAACAGCCGCGATTTCAGAGGAGTCATGAAAGTTTAAAATGCCTTCTCTTTCAGCCGGGTCCGGGGAGACGTGTTCGCTGTGCGAGTGACCCCCGGGCGCATTTGGAGATCCAATGGTTGAACCTTGCTCATCCCACGTTGAACCAGTCAATACCTATTATTAGCTACTGCCTGCCCTCTGCTACAGGGCCTGATGAGCCAGAGAGAGAGAGAGAGAGCGAGTAGGAGAGAGGGAGGGAGAGAGAGAGAGGGGAGAGAAATAAAAAAAACCCTTCTGAAGGCCGAGAAGTGGCGAGAGCTGTGCCTGCTTGAGTCCAAGTGTGTTTTGTGGTTTGCCGGTGTGCAGCGAAAGCATCAGCTCGCTGCGAGTCCAGCAATTGTGAGTGTGCGGAAGCTTTTTTTGTGCCTCATGATGTGTCTGGAGTACGTGGTTCATTCTGTTCACTGGTGCTGGTTGTGTTTATATGGTTATATTTTTCGCCCCTGTCCATTTGTTTGTCAGAAGGATAATGCAAAATCTCCCAAAGGGATTTGCACAAAACTTGGTGGAAGGACGGGACAAAGGCCAAGAAAAGACCCGGTTCAATTTAGACACGGATCCGGACAAAGGGACGTATTTGATATTGGTTTCTTAAACGTTGCTAGATATGGCATTTCTATTCATTTATGAAAGTTTTTTTTCTCCACACTTTCGCCAATGTCTCCGAGAATAATGCCTAGATCTTGAAGAAGAAAAAAAATCTGGCATATTTTGGGGACTGATATCTTCGAGTGTGTGCAATTTGGTGCAGCTTGATTGGATTTAATGGAACTGTTGGGATGTACGCGCTCTGTGCCATTCGAGTTGTGCGTGTGTTTTTAGAAATGGCAAAGTGTATACGTGTGCGCCTGCTTGACTGAGAACATACGTGTGTTGAATTGCAACTTGTGTCCATATGTCTCAGCGCTTGTCAGCAGAGGAGGAGAAAGTGTGACCACGTCAACGTTATCAATGTGTTTGTGTTGTGTGAAAAGCTCCCACGTGTGCTCACTAAATGTGTGTCTCTAGATGCCAGTAGTGTGTGTGTGTGTGTGTGTGTGTGTGTGTGTGTGTTAAGCGCAACAGTTTAAAAAAAAAATAAAATACATTATGCCTATTTGTGTTTTAACTAATGAAAGAGCAACCTTCCTTGTGACAGATATGGGCCACAAAGGGCTACTTTATTACTAATGGGGAGACATACAAGCTTATTCCTTTGAATTATTGACCTAATTACATAAACATGTAATTACTACACTTCCTTTACAAGGCCACAACTATAAAAAGACACGCACACACAAAGGCACACACCTTCTCAACTGGAACTTTTATGGGGAACATAATATAAATTGTGTTTTATAATGATCGAAATCAACACTTCACATGTTGTAAAGCACATCACATGCAACTGAACAGCTCCTGGATGTGACTGTACACATAATAATACCATTCTCCTCGGTGAGGAGATTAAACTGTGAAATCGGAGTGTAGCGAGTTTGAAAACAAAAACCATCAATCACTCCTCAGAAGATGCTCAACATATCCATCTAAAATACATAAGCATGTTTAATTTTTCCATGTTTAGCAGTAATAACGTACGATAACAGACAATATGAATTCATCTCTGGTTCATCTCGGATTTTTTTGCCTTGAGCGACGTAATGCCAATTTGCCATATACGCTGAATAATTGAATAATTAAATACAGTAGAAATCACATTTACATCCAGTTTTGTTGCCCATTGATTTGTGTTATGTATATTAAACCATGCGAGGTCACTTGAAAACATTTTTTTTTTAATGTCGACATAACCCTTGCACGTCAAAACGCTAGAATGGGAGATAGGACTACAACAGACAACACATAATTATAAATCATGATGATGAAGTTTATTCACCTAGCACTTATCAAAACCAGAGATTGCAAAGAGCTCTACGAACATTAGAAATTAAACAAGAAAAACCTAGACATATACTCGAAGGCCAGCATCCATCTGCAGGCATACTGTGCTTCAACCAGTGGAAGTTGGCAAGCCTACACACACTTTTAGCAGGAAAATAAAAGAAAGCAGTCGTTGTGTGTGGCTAGGTCCAGCAGAGGCTGAAAGGAAAGCTGCCCGCTGCAGGAGCGGCGAAATCTGTCCGTCAACGCTGTAAACTCTCACAGGCGAGGCCGTTTGCCTGTTCGCCCATGCCTCATTCCTTCACCGTATAGTTTATTCACCGACTGCGGCATAGTGCGCTCAAGTTGCTAAGATCTCCTGCTAGGGGCAACCCATCGTGACGTCACCCCCCCGCTGTTTTGAACCCTGGTGCATTTTGGCCAGCGCCATCTTGGTATAACCATATTTGGGTGTGGGCCTGACTGAGAGCTCGTCCACTGCACACCACCCCATGTCACACCCGGTACATTCGCCCCTGATTCCATATAATTCTCTCTCTCTGTGCGCCCCTGTCCATCTGGCAAGTGAGATCCATCTGTGCTAGCCAGCTGAATTTCCAACTACATATACTTGCTTGAAGCAGTTCACTTCACACACACACACACACACACACAAAAACGAATTGCACTGAAAGAAATTGTGCCTGGAATCTTTACACATCATTTTCAGATAGAAGTGTTGCATATATGTGCTGGCAACACCAGCTGTGTCGCTGTTAATACGATGAGCTGAACAAGACGGTGAAGAAGAGGAGTCAATCTGAGGTATTGCACACCTGACCTCTTTAAATCAAAGCATTTTACCCAAATACAACGGCTGCTCTGGACTCTGCAGCCGGAGTAACTAACTACTAAAACAAACTATTTAAACTATTCTGTGAACCAACTGTTCAAAAAAATTTATTACAATTCATTTGGTAAATAATAGCAAACAATACTGCATGTGGCAGAAGAATATAGCTCCACAGCTTTTAACGGAGATGAATAGCTGGTGTGAAGGTGCAGAAACACAACAGCGATTGTGGTCACCGCAGGAAGTCAAACAGTAAGTCAGAAATACATTCTGCACAGCATGACACGCAATGTCGAAGCGCCAAAAAAAACAAGCGGGGAAACGTGTCCCTTTGCTGTGTGAACTACGTTTTACCTCCCCGAGTCTGAACCTCCTCCGCAGGACGGAGTTAGGTTTGGCGGCGGCAGAGTCAAAGTGTTGCCTGACTGAACTAAGTTCCCCCTCTCAAGACGAGCTGTAACAGTTAACTGAAAGGGCAGCAATTACCGCACATCAGACGCATCTGCGGACAACTCTGCAGAGATGCGCCCCCGCGCACACCCGGCCTGTCACATCATGACACGCTCGCCGTTCAGCGTGTCGACATAACGCCACCTGGAGCGAGGCCGGGCGATAATGGATTAGGAAAGTCCAACTCACACTATGTCCGCCCCTCGAAACACACACACACACACACGTTCCTTTTAATTGCCCCGGATCGAGTGCCCCCGCCTCCACCTCCTCCGCCACCTCCACCCCTCCCCTTCCCTTCCCCTCTCTCTAGCCTGTCCCCAGCTCCAGGGGCCCATCCGTCAGCCCTGTCCAGTTGGCTCTGGTCATAAATAGGCAGACAAGACAGGCGGGCAGGGGCCTCTGTCCCCCGGGCCCCTGAGGACAGAGAGACTCAGCACCCAGCATATGCTCCCTAAGTACTGAGCTGGAGGGTGGGTGTGTGTTCAAACAGGACGCACATGGGAATGTGTGTGTTCAGTTGCGTGTGCCTTCTTGTACCGCTATCCTTGTGAGGGCCGAAAAGCAATACGGATTATGAGAAGGAGCAGGGGCTGAGGCCAGTTAGGGTTAGATTAGGTTCGATTTTATTAGATTACAGGAATAGGAAGATTCTTGGGAAATGTATTGCTTAGGATAAAGTGACCACAGCAATGTTCAATAGATATTTGCATCAGGTGAGCAATTGAATGTGTTTGATTTAAAAAACAAACAACAACCTAAAAAGTGAAACGTGTCTCTGAAGGTGAACAGTTAAATCTATTTAAAGAAATCCACAAAATAAGGCACATTTTTATAAACTACTCGATCAGGTGTAGGGAAAGATCACGGTGCTGGTTAAAGTCCGTCGCTAAGGTCGGAGGACCTCTGTGGACCTCATGTGAAATCTTTGGCTCTGTACACTGTGTCACCCGACTTCCTCCTTTGCTAACGTCATGATATGTGTGGCCACTAGAGGCCGCCTAGCAATAAACCGTGACTACGTTTTTTAATAAAGTGCTCAAAGAGGCCATGTTTTAATAAGGCAGTCTAAAAACAACCAAAAGAGAAGCTTAAATACATCAAATGAAACTAATTGGAATAGTTTTGCCCATATTTCATTTTGGTTATGATCATATACACAGTTTTCATTAAAGGGACCACGACACAATGTGAACAAACTCCCGGTTTTAGCCTTAAAATCCATTATTTGGTGCCTATGCTTGTATTGTACTTGGATGTTGTCTTACAGGTACTCACAGTTTTTAATGTTCCACATCCTAATGTCAGGCCATTTAATTCAGCCAATATAAGCGTAATGCAGATTTCACTATTAGCAAACGTTGAGTACTGCAGGTAACAATGAATTCGAGTAGAGAAATACTCCTGCAATACTTTATCTACTTCCATGTTTCCATTTTGGTTGATGGTTGCCGACTGAGAAAACAAAAAGTCAGTGAAGACTAAAAAGTGTAGCACTGGAAAACGTGTGTTTGTGTGAGTGTGTGTCAGAAGCAGCCGAGAAGTGTTGCAGGCGATGTGATGCTCTGGTTCTCTGTGGGCTGTGATGTTGTGGACAGGGCCGTGAAGAGGCTCCCAGGCAGCGCTCTCTGTCACCACCACTCGCCATCACACACACACAGGCCTTTCTCTCTTTCTTTCTCCTCGCCTCCCTCTCGTTGAGGAAGGTGAACAACAAGTGGAGAGGAGGGAGAAGGGGCTTTTGCGTGCGTGATTGTGCTGCTGTCACGTCGTCACAATTTGGATAAGTCGGAGGCAAGCAACTGCAAAGTGTGTGAAACAACAGGGGGAGACGAGAGCAGGAGACCCACCAGAGAAGGGAATGACTTGAATAGTGGTGTAAAAAATTCATCATATACATTTGCATTATCTGAATAAGAGATTTGCAGCTATAGGGCTCAAACGTCAACAACAAGATCAAGCGTTTATTTAAACCCTGGGACCAATCATACATCATCAACATCATGCTAATATCATGTCAATTAGCATCAGATACAGCGTACGAGGTCTCCGCTGAAGGGGATGTTATTAGTTTCACAGGTATTTAGATATACAAGCAAGATGAAAGTTACAAATCAATCTGTGGGGCATTTTCCTTTTGAAGCCCAAAAAAATGTCAACCATACGGTGGCACAATAGAAGAAGTCAGTGGTTCGTGAAAGTTGTCACATGTGAACCATTTGTCTCTGTACAACCTTTTTGACGAATCCGTCCATTGGACGGTAGAAATGTTTGAGGATAATTGACCTTGACTTTGAGCCAAATAAGAAAGCAAGGGATCAACAAAGTGTTTTGATTTCTTAGTCTTTGGGATATATATTTGTAAGACATCCAAATTTCAAGGTGGTCCATCCAACAGCTATCCAGATAATTAACTCAGAACCCAAACTGTTTAGCCAGATCATGGACTGTAAATAAAGATGGACGACACGTCTCCAAGTCCTGCCCCCATACAAAAATGAGGCCAAAATATTATGAATATGGGCACTACAGCCAACGTGCACTGCTGACATCATTTGGAATCCGGAGTCTGCACAGTAGTGATCGTGGACTGGAGAAAGGGTGTCGAGGTCCCTCCGATACACATGCTCAACCAATCGTGAGTAAGTCTCAGTTGTCAATCGTGACGGTTCGCCCCGTTTTTATAGCATCAAATAACAAATAAAATAAAAACGTACCAGAATAATGAGCATGTTGGCAGGGTCAAAACTCTGAAAAAAATAAAAGATACGAAAGTGAGTGCTTTTAACAAAGAGGTTGCAAAAGCAGGTTTTTAACATTTCACTCAGCTACAACTACTACTCGGTAACGACTGGTAACAGCCCTGAAAAACTCAGCTAAAGTTTACCGTAAATCAAAGTCCACAAAGTAAAGTAACCTCTCATAGCCATGCGGCCATATGTTCTCAGGTTAGAGGATTATTTTCGTCGTCCTATCCTTACGAGGACCTTTTGGTACTCATATGCCCCTCCGCAGAGGAGTGCAACACACACACACACACTTAAACCCAGTCCTGCGGGTGTATTGCCAGGCGAGGCAGCGATGTCGCTCCTTCCATCCCTCTCTGGTGTGAGTGTGTCCTGTCCTCCAGGGGGAATCCCATCCTTCTTAATCCTATTAGTGCTGGGAGTCACGGCTCGGCGGTCTACTCCTCTGGACTTGTCCGCAGTCATTATCCTGACCTTTACTCCGCAGCATCTCCATCCGTCTTACATTCCTAACTTCATGGCTACCTGCTTCTACCTCCGACTTCCCCTCCTTTCCACATTCAGCCATTTGTGGGGGTTTTTTACGTGAAGGTTTGAAGGTCTCAGGGATAAAAAAAAAAGAAAAAAAAGAAAAAAAGTTTTGATGGGCATGTTTTTCCTGGGTAATTTTGTCCGGTGGGTGAGCTCACTATGAGAAAACATTGAACAGATGTTTGTTTTAACAGAAAACACTCACTTGTGGTACGGTTTGAATCCCCAGGTCCCACAGACACCGCCACAAACGTAACTGGGCAGAACCTGCGAATTAGTTTGCAGGCTAATTGTGCCGGCGTTTTTGAAATTTCACCCGTTTCTCAGTGTGTTTAATCCAAACCAGGATTTGATGAATTATATCTTTTTTTAAAGCTTGATAAGAGTCGATTCAAACTGTTTCCAAGGCGTTTGAGGTCCGACGAATATGAATATCACCGGAGCATGACAGCTGTACCTGCAAAGCTGTCATCAACAATTAATGACCTGATTGTTTCATTTGGCAAAGAAGGAAAAAACCCCGAAAGAAAGAAAGACTCCCTGTTGACAAGTTGACACAGAGGCAGAGGCATTTTCATATTCCAGAGGGTATTAGAAACACCTATTTGCAATCTGGCCCTTGGATTTCTGTGCTGTGGCCCTACACATGGTGCTTATTACCGAGTAATTCACTACTAGATCAGCGGAGAAAAGGTTGCACAGAGTTCCGCTTATCGAATCTGTCTCGCTGCCAGGAAATGTAGAAACTTTAACTGTCAATTATTTAACCTACAGCTGTAAAAACTTAAACCGAACCAGCTTTTTATTTAAATCACTCAACAAGTGATTGAACAGGCCACAGATACAGTAAATACTGCTGTACGTCTTTAGCTTTATCCTGAGCAAAAGAGCACAACAGTATAACATATTTGCGTCTGCCCACAGATATTTACACAGGAGAGGTGACGGTGCAATTCAAATAATGAAACTGAGAAAAAATAAGGAGATGAACTTGGTATATGCACACAACGCGTTTCTGCAGACCTGTGCAGACAAAATGATGTTCTAAATGGAAAGAGCCTGACTTTTTCCTGAAGCATAGAAGAAGAGGAAGACATCTTTCTCATCTCTTCACACACTTTCAACGTCACATACGTCGAGTGACGTTTACTCGGTCAGAACTCATATCACCAGTGCGTTTTTTAACTGATGTGAGCGTCTTTTCTTAATTTTCATTTGTTGTTCATGGGGAATTCTAATGAATGTTAAATGAAAAAAATAGCACTTTCAATGACGCCCCCACCACCACACTGACGGCACATGTAAGCAGGGGTGTAGCAGCAAATTCTGGGCCCCATCCATAAGCAGTGTCTGTGGGGCCCCCCGCAGCTATGATGCTGATTAATGTATGATACTGTGTGTGTGTTCTAATAGTAACTAGCTAGCCAACTCCTACAGTATTCAGGTAGGGAGAGTTAGCTAGCTAGCTAACAATAGCAGCTGTGCTGAACTCAGCTAGGTAGCTGCTAGCTAGCAGCTCCCGGGGGTTCCATCTTGGAATGGCTGACATCTTCTATTTTTTAAATTTTTTTTGCTGTTGTTTGGTTTTTTTGGACCCGTGCAAACGGGAGGAGGACGTAGCATGAGCCGGAGAGAGCAATCGGATCTCAATCTCGTGGTGGACACTAGAGTAGCATGCTAACAGCAGGTCTTAGTGTAATCAGGTGGAAGCTACACAGTCAGTGTTGTGGCCTTTGTGGTTTGTCAGAGCACAATATGGTCTGATATTTTTAGTCCCCTAAAAGACTCAGTGCTATGATCAACATGAAAAAAGTCTTTGTATTGTAAGTTTTATAAGGATCAAGCAGTCCTCTCATCAGACCTGGGGGGGCACTGACACGCACCAAATCAGATGCACGAGAACATTTCGTCCACAGCTCCTGACAGACTGAGAGTGGCCAGCAGTTTGGATGTTGTGTGTTTTTTCCCCTTTCTTTCTTCAGGTGTGTATGTGTGTGTGTGTGTGTGGTTGGAGGTCCTTTCCTGTCACTTCAATGTTCTTTACCTGCTGGAGGAGATGATGATCGGTCCCCTGTGCTCTGCTCTGAGCCTGGTGGATGACAGGATCTAACAGAGCTGATAAACACAGACGCCCCGCAACCCGGGCTGGCCTTGGCCCTGACAGTGACTGAACTGCCCTCAAATCGCCTTTGACAGGGAGCAGTGTCAACACACCTACAACACACACACACACACACACACGCACACAACCCCGGAGTGAGATCACACATACGCACACACGTATGTGTACCACCACATTTGCTCAAAAAACACATGCAATTCCTACAATAGCACACTCAAGTGACAAGCATGGCGTCAAGCATGGACGAAAGAAAAGTATGGACATTTGTAAAACACACTTCCTGATTTTCACGCGCGCACCACACAAAGGCTTAGCATGTCCAAACCAATTTTGGCTGAAGTGAGCTGACATCATCACCTCAAAGACATGATTGTCACTTCACCTGCAAGGGCACGCGGATGATCTGTGGCAAACACAACGTGTGCGAGTCAGCTCATGGTGTCATGTTGGAAACTGATCGTCTCCAATACACAAATGCCTGTACAGCCCCGAGCAGAGAGTCTGGGATGATGATGATGATGATGATGATGATGATGATGTGCGGATAAACGATCAGCGACGGCAGTTTGGATTTACAAATTGAACAAACAACCACTCTGCCACAAAGAACACATGCACGTGGTGTATCTACTAATCTTACCAAAGAAGTACTTATGGATGTATTGAGAATTGTTGGTATGTTCAAGGATTATATCAGCGGCAATTGTAACTGCCTCAGGGAGACGCCAAGATGTCCGCCGGGTGTCTAGACTTGCCTATAGGGACTTTGATGCACCTCACCAAACCTTTTTTTCCACCATACACCTCATACACTACTTTAGACAAAACTTGCCAGTTTCCTTTTATCATTGCTCTAATTTTATACCACATAGTTAAAAAAGTTTCCCCTCTGAAGTCTGCTTCATGCGGAAATGGGGAGTCTGTGTTTTTTTAAATTTGAAATGTTTTTTTTAGTTTTTTTTAGTCATTGCTCTATGCTCCGTAGGCAGTGGGGACCCGGGTCATTCATTTAATGTGGCGCGAGTGTTCGTCACACGGTGAGATCAAGAGCCAAACCAGTGCAGGGTGAACAAGATCCCCATGAATCCCCTCTCACCAACTTTAATGGAATGCTTCCCCGCTGAGGACAGAGGACATCTCCTGCTCCCACACACACACAAAGACAAGGCCTCCTTAAGGGTCCATTCAAAGCAATGATATTAAAGCTGTCGTTTGAATATTGGACATCAAGGTGTTTCTTTTCGCCCACTGTAATACAGACGTCATGTGTTTTATATGTACTGTAAGTATCTCGGCATTAATATGATATTAATATGTAAGTATTTAATACATTTTAAAGTAGTAAGCATTTAATGTAGTTTAAAGAAGTTCAGATATTTCAGATAGTGCTTGTGAGTGTATTCAGTCTTTTATGTAAATTTAGAATTTTTGAGTAGTGTAGAAAGGCGCAGAGATTTAAAAAAAAATTAATGTTAGGATAAGCGTCGGAAAAATGAGAAAGGAAAATGGCATAAATATAAGGAAATATTATCAGAATAGTAGACAAACAGTCAAAAGAAGGAGAAAAAATGGCATGAAGGAAGTTAAGACAAAGAAAATAAAAAAAGGATCTCCATCCTGAGGCGGTTCAGCTGGTCAGTAGGTCAAGTTTCCTTGGTTTTTAAGTGCAAATGTTTCCTGTGCACACGTTCCAATAGGTTCATTGTTAAATTACCACTACTACATACACTACAATGAAAATGTTTCCCTAAAGTACTTAGACTGAAAAAGTTACCCGCTTGCAATGTATAAGCTTTCCTGGTTTCTGACCATACAAACCACTGTGGTCAGGAATGACCAACAGCGGGAACTCTCTCTGCACAGCTGACCGACAAACCTTGCATCTGAAGAGCTTTGAATGAAAGCTCAGTCCGCAGACAACTAAAAATCTCAACGACGAGGAAGCTGTTGCTCTTTTATTGTTAAGATCTGGTACCAAGACCACACGACTACATGATTCACAGAAGTATTTCTGATTGTACTGACACCTGCTGACATGAGGCTAATCAAATCATTTATGCAGGTAGTTTTGAATTGAAAGTTACCAACGACATTAAATCAGCTTGTGTGTTATTTATTTTTCTATCTTAAGAACTTTCCACCCTGAAAAGTTTTCCTACTGGATGATGATTATTTTATTTAGCATTTAAATGGGAGCCTGCATTTCCTGTGTTGGTGGCGACGCAGTCTCTAGGTGGTCAAATAGGTCAGTTGAGTCATAACTGGAAATATAAGCATACGGTTATCTGCATTTGGAAAGTGATCAATAACAGATTCACCGCCAAACAAAAGACTGTTCCCCCCACCCTTCCATTTTAAAGTCAACAGTTTGGCAATCTTCCGTTGGCCACAGTGTCTCACAGGTAGGGTAATGTTCAGAATGCCATGTTATCCCCCCAAGTTCCAACCTTTGAAATCCTGTTTTTTTTTCCATTTCTAAGGAGCCGCTTGGATCGATTCCCAGCTTGGCTCTCTGCTGTGTTCACACCTCCTCGTGGTAACAGTTTTTCCAAAACCATAGATCTTCCTTTCACACTCCACCTACCTACTGCGGAGCTAAACATGTTTTCTCTGCTACTCCACAAATGTTACCAAATGTTACCATGCGAGTCTAGTATGGAGTTGTTTAGTGTTTCCCAATTAAAGTTAAACAGCCAACATGCTCCAAGACGATTAAAATATTGTGCACATCTTCTATTTATTTCATTTTACTGTAATCAAGTATAATTTTCTTTAGAGGTCGGGCAATCTGTCATAGAATATTTCTACAAAATCAAGATATGACACTATTTCAGGAAGAAATTAAAGTCCAGTTAATACAAGTCATTAATGTTAATAACCACATTGATAATTACATAAAAAACAGGTTTAATGTTTTGGCAGATCTGTGTATATCCACGTCCCATTTATTATGCACCATCAGTAATGTGATTTCAAACTTTTTTTTCTTCATATTCCATGGTTTCACGGCTTGACTAACTCAAAAATGCATCAGTCTGTGTTCATTTTTTACAGTGTTCTTTGGAGGCACAGCCCTGGTGCTACCCATTGCCAGGCGAGTAACATGACGCAGTCCATGTGCGCACACACATTCACATAACAGAGCAGGCACTCATACAGTATTTGTACACTTGTGTGCAAAGTTGAAAGCAGCACTTATGGCACGATAATTAACTTGGACTCTCCCTCTGTCACAGTGGCCCCTCCCGCCGCTTATTAATCGCTAACAGCGTTCGTCGTTCTAACTCTTGGATGAATTACTCTCTGAAAATATGGTCAGAAGTCTCCAACAACTTTTTAGCGTTCCCAGACTGGCAGATGCTGACCATTTGGAGCAACAAAAACAGAAAAACAAACATGGAATCACTCCTCTAATCCCTTAATTACAGCTCCTTCTTTCAACCCAAATGCTCCTGAACCTAAAAATAATGACATTCCCCATTCTCTGTTTTGGGAAAACATTGATATTCTTGGTTTTAGTTCAGCTCAGCTGTCTAGTTGTGGTGGTGATCCACATGGCTAGTCAGGCGAGAGGTGAAAGTTGAAGGCGATGACATTAATGCCCCCCAGTGCCACGGGGTCCAAAGACCTCCACGTCAGCAGGGTCGCTTCACTGACGGCATCCACGATATCAGAACATGTTGGCCCATTTTTTCCCGCTTCTGCATGCTGAAATATTATGCCCTCCAACTCAAGTGGCCAAATAACTCCGGTTTCTGATTTCTTCAACAATGGCAGTGTGCATACAGCTGCTCAAGAGGTTTGTCCCCAGCGACAGAAACGGCTCAAAGCTGCAAAAACATGCCCAAGTTAAAAAACCTTCACAGCACAGGACACACTAGACTGTTTAAACATCTTTGGCTTGGAGTGTAAGCCAAAAGGAAAGGGCATCCGAAAACATGTTCTATGCTCCATTTTTAAAACAAAAGTTGACTTTGGCCTTCTCTGATTGGTAAGATGGTTGAGGCTCGCTCCGAAACTTTAGAAGCCAACGTGGTCTCTTTTTGACTGATCAATTGTATGAGAGATAACTTACCCAGGAAAGACATTACAGATTTGGCCAAAATGTTTGATCCCAATTTCTACTCTGCACCCTTTACTTGTGTTTTAAATATGCTTCACTTGATTTTAATATTAGTGTAAACTACTGCACAACTAAGACAGTACACAAAGTCCTTCCTCACAATTAGTATGTTCATTTGAAGTACTTCCAATCTCCTTATTTTTGTTCCATCGTCTTCATAACTCTATCCCTGGTTTCTTCATCCCCCTTTCCCTCCATTCTGCACATTTTTTGTCTCTCTCTTCTCTCCCCCTATCTATCTGTCTCCAGTCATCCCTGATAGCCCTCTGTCATTCATTGTTCAGGCTGGGAGTGATGCCAACCCGGGCTGAGCCTGGCATCTTGCATGGACCGCCAGGCTGTGCTTGAATGGAGAGGCAGAAAGGACCTTGGCTAAACTGGCACGTGCATCACAGGGTATGGGTAATGGCTCCCTTATGCCAAAGACTCTAGTCCTCTAATATAACTAATTCATCTGAGAGAAAGGGGGGGTGGTCAGAGACGAAGCAAGGGAGAGAATCATAGAAATACGAGCCCTCAGATCCACAATCACAGGACCCTCAAATGGTTCTCTCACATTGTTCCAACCAAGGAGAGCAGGCCCAGTGTTGGACATGTGGTTGGGTTAGTAGATTATTTATAATATCTTATATTTATTCTCTGTTAAGTCCTGCAAATTGGCCATCACAGCAAGTCTGTTCTTTTTGCTCTGATCAGAGAACTGAAAAAAGTAGTGATCTCCACTGGTCTTTGGTACTTCTACAAAGGGTAGGTCAACTTTTCATCTCTGTAGTACAAGATAATGGTCGTTATTTCTGGGGGGGGGGGGGGGGGGGCAAGAAGTAGGGTAGGGTGTTGCTCTTGGATATTAAATTTAATTTGATATTTGAAGATGGTACAATTGCAACACAATATCCAAGAGTTAGAGATATCATGACATTTACTCCTTAGTATGACTAAAGATAGAGTTCTGGCCAGGCCTAAACTTTACCAAACTTTTTTCAAAAGATCAGAAAACATTGAAATTCATATTTTTTCTGGAATGACTAATGCGAGTAATTTTGTGAGGCATTGACCAACCCCCTGTTTGTTGTTTAGGAATGAGGACTTAAGGAGTCTTTCAATTATAACCAGGAAGGATTAACCCAACTGGACTGTTACCTATCTTCTGCCAATAAAATTGGATGAGAAATTATTTGGCTCAAATAGTAATCAAAGAAGTTCTCAAGGGAAATTTGGGGAAAACTACTTTGCCTCAGACTCAGTTTATGATATGAAAATGTTTAGTTTATATATTACCACAGTGATACCACATTGCTGCTTTATGTTAAGGTGTAATATTGGTCACTTTCTCGATCATGATTTATTTTGTGGTGAAATTTCCACTAGTTTCTAATTTTCTCTTATCATGTAAGGCAATAATTGTGATCATTCTAAAACAGTCTGGGGCCAGAGATGATTACACAGCCCAGAGACAGGACAACAGTCATATGAGGAGAGAACAGAGTGCAGTATGTCACGTCTGGTAGTGTGTCAGCCCAGCCAACGCCTCCCCACTCACCCCAGACCACATACCAGTCTGGCAAGCAAGTCTGTGCCAAGGAGCCAATGCTACTGCATTAAGACTTAAACCCTCAGAACTCGGCATGTGTGTCTGTGTGCATGAGTGACATTTAGACTACTCCGCTGCCATTTATGTTGGCATCGCAGCGTATACCACAGAGGCACGGCGCTTGAGCCAAGTGTTGATGATGACTCTCTTTATCCACTGCAGTATGTAGGGCTGGTGAAATCACACAGACACAAACACACGCACAGTGTGCAGAGATTAAGAATAGCCAACTGGCGCAGATGGCTGTAAAAATATATTTAGAGCCATAAGCCTCGAAGACACGGTGAGGAAAACTATCCAAGTTAGAACCTCAGAATACTAGAAAAAAAATTAGTGCCATAATACAGCAATTAATAACCGGAGTTGGATTTCTGCAGTTTCTGAGCTCTGTGATAAAAATACATATTATAGAGCTTTGGGGAGTCATAAAATGTTGCCCATTTGTTGAATAATCATTTATTCTTTAGTCATTAATTCAGTCATCATCAGGTGATGTCTGAAGCACTTTTCTCTTTGCTCCATATAAACCACTTGCTTGAAAGACACAGGCAGATCATACAGTGTCATCAGCGTCTTCAATCCCATGCTCACCACAGCTTTGAATGACACCAGATACTTAAATACATAGAATGTGACCACCTCAAGTCTTTTATCGCATTGCTTCGAATGCTTTAATGTTTCGGTCAGTGATAACTATTTATGTTTCAGTGTATTTCTCATGAATTGAACCTAAATACATGAACTACATCATCAGTTTATCTAAAGCACCGATATCAGGTTGAACCATCACCTGTAACATAAAACAAATAAAAACAACCCTCTAATGCACATATTCACAACTAACCTGGAAACAAGGTAAGGAAGGAAAATAGTTACACTTCTTTTCATACCTGTAATTGTTTTGTTAAAATTCAAAACTTGGTAAAATGATTTATTGTGTCCCATATGGTGGTCTGTGTGTCTGTCTGTGTGTGTGTGTGTGTGTGTGTGTGTGTGTGTGTGTGTGAGAGATGTGAAGAGACTAAAACAGACAGGTGTAGTATAGCGCAGTGCCACTGGGCACCTTAACACCCAGGAAAATTAAATTCAAAGTGAAACAATAATTCCACTCTACTTCTGCTTCTGTCATGTTGAGAAATGTAATTCAAGGCCAGTGAGTTCCGACCCCAGGGCACTACTGTATACCACACCGCCTCCATGAGCTCAGTGTGTGTGTTGTGTGTGTGTGTGTGTGTGTGTGTGAAGGCCAGGGAGACCCCAGGTTAAATCTCTGTCCCAGTGGTGATTTTAGACAGCTGTGTCCCTTATACTTCCTCTGCCCTGGAGACACACAACACACACACACGTGAACACACACCGTTTCAAAACTGAATTGACAGGGATAATCATCACCTGCGTGACATGGTCATATATAGTATCAAATTATAGGGAATTATGATTTTACATAATTTTTCCAAAATGTATTTAAAAGAGGCCAATTTTTCATCGTCTCTCTTGTTGCATCTCTTGATTTTTTTTAGTTTAGTCTACAAAAAGAGCTTGATTGAATTAATTAATGTTGGTCGGATGAACTTCCCCACCTCTGATTAGGTGCAGGACCCAGCAGCTTCCCTTTGCTTTTCAGTGGGAAGTATCTTGGACCCACGGAGAAATTCAAACCGAGAGCAAAACTGCGAAAGTCCACAACGTCACGTGGCGAAACAGGCCGGTGAGAAAAAGTTTCTTTGCGTCTGACTGAGCCCAGAGATGGTCGGTCGACACACTGACAGGGATGTTTTTTTTTTTTTTGTTCAGTCAGACTATTGAGAGAGCTCCAGGACCTGAGAGGTATTTCCATGCAATACCCGACAAGTACTACATTGTAGCCCTGGCAATACAGCTAATTGGAGGGCACCGCGCCCGTTCTGGTACATGAAGGGGATGTTGAACACCAGGCCTGGCTGCGTTTCAGAGAGTTCAGAGGCCAACGACCTCGGGTCTTCAGGGCTGAGCTCTTGTCGATGCCACTTTAAGGTGTTTGCGAAAAAAGATTTACAGAATTAAGCCTCGTAAAAAAATCACATGGGCATCATTTCCCTCGGTCCTGCCTGTGCCCACTTATTCGTTTTACGATGTGTAAATGGTGATTTACTGAAAAGTTAGAGTATACATCAGAGAAATGAGTGGAGGGTTGCCAACTCGCGGGGTGACTAAAACATGATCCTTAGTGGAAGTGTTGCAATTTGCACAGATTGGTTTTTATTTGGTATTTTTCCTGCGAAATTAAACATATCCACAAAGTCATTTCAAGCGCTCCAGTCTGAGTGATTAGTCGCGAATAAAACTGGAAGGAGTGGTCTGTTTTTCAAGCATTACAAATCATCTCATACGAGTTAGAAACCTATAATTTATTACTTACCACACTAACCGTGATTATATGCCACGAACCTGTGTTGCAGACATTCTCTCATCTATTTCGATTGAGGATATATTTCATTCAATAACTCCAGACTTTCAATAAAAAATTTGAAAATTTGCATTTATATTTTTCATTAATAATTTCCTAAACGCCAATACACACACGCAAACACACACACACACATGTGTATATAAGTGTTATAATGTAACGGTCTATCTACCTTCATGTGAATTTTATCTGTGTATCCATCTCTTTCTGTCAGCCTGTGTGTGTGTGTGTGTGTGTGTGTGCGTGTGTGTGTGTGTGTGTGTGTTTGGTCCAGACAGTGGACTCTCTGTGTGATCTTGGGCCAGGCAGGGTCTCACTATGGTTAGTAAGGTCATGGCGAGCCAAATTATTGCCTAATTAGATTACTGCACACATCCTGCTTAGAGGCTACACAAACACACACACGAGCACGCACGCACACACGTGCACGCACACACGCAAAAAACCACAGATTTTCTCCTTTATCTACTCCTCTATGTGTGTGTGTGCGTGTGGACAGGAAGAGAGGCCTGGACTGCTGCTGACCCTTTAAAGGTCTTGACCAGTGTAGAGCTTAGGAACATCTGCAGAGCGCACGCACGCACGCGCGCACACACACACACACACACACACACACACACACACACACACACACACACACACACACACACACACACACACACACACACACACACACACACACACACACACACACACACACACACACACACACACACACACACACACACACACACACAGTGAGAGAGAATATACACAGCAGAATGACATTTCCTGTCCACGTCACAAAGAAGAACATTGGATGTAAACGAGCCTTGATCTTTTTAGGCATTAATTCTTTTCCTTTTTTTTGTCTCTCCACTGAACAATATATATATATATATATATAGATGTATAAGATATAGTCACTAAACCAGTTTGCTGGCTTCATTTCCCTGAATTCCTCTCATCCAAAAACAGAAAAATGTCAAATATATTTACATGAGTGAGAGACACCTGCTTAAAGAACATGACTGATGTTGCTTTTTCACATGGACACCATCTGGCGGGGCTGGACCGTCTTAGATGCAGAGAGGATACTGAACCGTTGCAGCGAGATCTTACAAACCTCACTGCTCAAACTCGTGTCTATGATATGAAACAGACATTTAAATGCAAAGTTAAGTCTACTTTGGTTGTCTGTCGTTTGGTCGCTGCTTTATGAAAATTGGAAAAAGTAAACAGCTCTTCATGACAGGTATTGTAAAACCCTATATTTCCAAGACTAATGAGTAAATTCCACCTGCAGGTGAAGACTATGGGATATAGTCCAATGTCTGGACAGAGAGAGTTAAAGGAAGCTTGAGTTGACATTGGTTTTTAAATGTTTCATTTCAGTATCACAGACATGTCGTTCTCTTGTTAGTTCCACACCTGCTCACACCAACCACATTGTTATGTTCAATATATTTATGTTTGATATTTAAATGGTTCTTTTTTTCCAGGACTCATACTGTATTAACAAGACAAAGGAGCATGAGAGAAGAAGCGAAAGAAAGCAGTTTTCTGTCGAGGTGAAGACAGAGTCCTGTCTCGCTCTTCCCCCTTTTCCTTCATGCGTCCTTCTGCCACACGCTGCAGGACGACCGATCCTTAATTGTTGCCATCATCGGTGTGATTCATATAGCCTCATTAATATCTGTTGTTCACACAATCTTCCCACATGTCTCTCTCCTCACTGATGCATCCTGTCCATCCTGTGCCAGTCCTCTCCCTCCGTCTCCTCACTTCCATTTTTATCTCTCAGTCCAATGTCCCTTGCCCCTTCTTTTCTCCCATTTCCATCTATTTATTTTCACCCACTTACGTGACCCCCCCCCCCCCCTCCCGCTTCTTGTTCACTGATCACACATAAATTAACACTGAAGGCTTCCATAATTGCTTATGTAAAAACTCACACTAATGCACACATCGCTCCCTATTTAACGGGTCTAATTTTATCCCCCTGCACCGTATCACCCGCCCCACTAATACACACGGTTTTTATGCTAAATGATTGATGTCTCACCATACCACATTTTCCACTTCATTAATAAAAAATTGTGTCTTTATTTATTAATGGGTGATATACATATACATGTATTTATGATTCAATTAGGGCGGCGATAGAACTGCAGCGAGGACCTATAAGAGGGAATTTATTGTGTAAGCTTGAAGATCTAAGTGCGTGGTAATGTATCTGTGTTGGGATATTACTCCTCTTGCCATGTGAAGACTTTAGTGCATTGTACAGGTACAGTGAGGGGAGCTGTGCATTAGTGAACGTATAGACGCAGCCCCGGTGTCAAGTGAGAGAGTAAACGTAAAAAGGTGTAGAGCACTGAATGAAGCGATAGGAAAATGTGGGGTTAAAATTGAAGTTGCGCAACACACTTAGAAGTAGAGCATCATTCAGTTCTAAACAATAAGAGACGCAAATGGTCCGTTTTAACGAAAGTAAAAATAGAGAGGTTGCACTTGTCTTGTTGGCTCTTTTCGGGGTTTTTTTTTTGTTTTACGATAGAACCTGAGGAAGACAAACAGAGGGCAACAGGTCTGAAGGTCGGAGACTGTTTGAGTAGAGTATAGTAGGAGAATTATAGTGGATTCATTATTATACAGTAGGAGCAGAGGTCCAGCGAGTTGAACACTGGAGACTCAAGGTAAGATAACGTAGACCAAGAAAGCAAGGTGACACATTTGTGTGACCTTTGATCTGCTTTCATCACACAACACACAGCGGTGTGAAGGCCGTGGATGCATTCAGGAAAAGTGTCTACGTGCTCCCTAACCCATCTTTCTCCAGTCATCACGCTAGCAGCAAAAATAATGCACATATTTTAGCTGTATGGTTACAGGCTGTAGGCTGTAGCCGTAGCCTAAACCACTTGTCAGTGTTAGCCAATGCGTATTATTAGCACTGGATGACTTTCAGGTTACCTCGTGTTGCTAATAGGTGAGAAAACCACAGACACAAGTCAGCTACGGATCATGACATCACACCCCCTTGTTCTTAGCATCAAATAAAAAGGAGATTTTAAAACTTGGACCTATGACCTAAATGACCTATGCTGCTGCTGCCAGCCACCAGGGAGCAATACATTTGTTTTGGCTCTATTTTGGGGGAGCTGTCATGTCCTCCATCCTTATATACAGTCATCGGCCCCGATGAAGACATCTGTTGGACTGTGTGAATGTCTCAAGGTCAGATAGCACCACTGGTGACTAGAAAAGCCTCTTGGTGCCAGGGCTGCAAGTGGAACACGGAAATTCTCGACACAGTAATCTACTTTCTGGTCCAAGCGCAGGCCTGGCTGCAGAGTGTATGAGTGCGGGGCCCAATCAATCCAAACATAGAAGATTACCCTGAGATATATTTTGTGTGTATCAGAATTTGGGTTAATTGTTTTGTGTTCGTTCCAATGCTGTAGAGAGTAATATTGAGGGTTGAAACCCACTTCAGATTTTGGATTTAATTTTCAGTCTTAATTAAGTTTTCATCCCAGATAGTGTGTGGGGCTGTGGGGGCTACACACACACACACACACACACACACACACACACACACACACACACACACACACACAGCACGAGATGGAGTGAGACATCCTTCACATTTTCATGTAGGTAAATGCTAAGCCTCTGCATTGTGAGCATGTATTCTCATATCGAAGATATTGTTTTTCCACATATATCTAACAACTTCCTCTTTTTACAAGACACACACATACACACACACACACACACACACAAACACACAATAAGAGGTTTACTAGCCTTGTAAATCAAGTACCAAGGAGGACACTCATTTGCCTGAACCATTACTGCTGGGCAGTACTGGCTACTAAATCAACCTATATAAGCTGTTTTTTTTTCCCTTTTCTTTTTGTGTGTGTTTGAGCATGTGCATGTGACCGCTAACCTAATAGAAGTCAGTATAACCGCAGAGCATGCAGCCACAGAGCTAATAGAAAGATAATGAGTCCATCCCTACTCACGCCTCTATTAAATCTCCCCTTAATACTCTCTCCTTGGAATGGTGGGTGTATTAGAGGCCCGCTCCTCCTTTATGACTGCAGCATTATGAGGAAAGTGAACCGTCGATGAATATTCATGGTCCGGCAAAGCTAAATACTTCTTACAAACTGTTTACAGTGAGAAGTGAAGGTGTTTTTGAGGCAGGGCAACTATTGGGGGCTGCATTACAGTCTGTAAGAGGTAAAGAGTATGCAAAATACACAAGAAAAAACTTGGCTACAGGCTTCACAAATAATGCAAGTATCAAATAAAAACAAAAGTTATTTTTTCTGCTCATACAAGAAATAATGTCCATATATTGTCAATTTTTTTTACCGCACATTGTCTTCAGGTATTAGAGGTCGGCACATTGCTTGAAATACACATTTGATATGGATCCGTTTCAAATTTTGCAATTGAACTTGAACACCGATTACATTTAGAAGAAAATGTAATTGCGATCAGATGACATTATTCATTTATGGAATAAGGATATGTTAACTTATTAAGCAAGAAGAAAATATGCCAGTAGAGAACAAATCATAAATAATGTCTGATGGCAACATATTTGTTTTCCACCAAAAATATCTGATCTTACAGTCAATATCCACTTGTAGTGATCGTACTGCATTATTAAACTGTTTTATGGTTACATGCAGAGTAACAGCACTTGGTTGAGGTTAGAGATAGATTGTGTTTGGTTTAATACAGAACAGGTTATATTCAGCCAAAACCATCTTTCCCTAACTGTAACCAGAGTGCTTCTGACGGTACTCTTGACAGTTGCGTTCTTTGTACGTACGCCAACCAGCCCGAACCATCTCCTGGCGACTCCGCTTCCATTAATAAACGTAGCGCTTCATTCCTCTGAAGATAATACCGCCGGCAATTACATGTCTTACAAAACATTCATGATGCAGTTTACCTGAATATAGAAAGATAAATTACAGTAGACAGGGTTGTTTATAGGTGTCCTTATTTCGAAAGAAAGAAGTCCACCTTGTCGTTCTATTTTGTTGACGTGAAAGCTAATGTGATGAGGTTGTAATTGCAGGTTGAATTTTTTTTTAACGCAGTGATATTACAATATCAGAGGGTAATATTCTATTGTCAGCAAACCCAACGAAAAGCAAGTAGAGTTTAATTTCACATTTAAGAAGCTCGTAAATTCCCTAAAATAGTGGGACACTGTGGCTTTGTGCAAATGTTACTCCAATTATTATTGCACATTTCGTAAAGTGTGTTTACAGCAGCGGTCCGGTGTATGTGGGAGTGAGTCTAATGACCTGGTGTGTGTTCATGGTATTAATGTGACATGTCTCCATGTGAGCCACAAGCCAACAGCGTGGCCCAGTGATGTGTTAAATAGTATTTGAACAACAGCAGAGCCTCTATGGCACAGAGGAAACCTGTGCCAGGTTATTGAAAGAAATCAGATTTTGGACACAATACGTGTTAGTATTATACAGTACGTTCATAAAAGAACGTTACTAAACTAAAAGTTACTGAAATGTAGCAGTTGTCTGGAACGTAAGAAGTAACATGTTTACTTCAGACTGATTCTGGTCAACTCAGTGGCAGAGACCTTCCATTTACTGTCTCACAAAGTTAAGCAGCAGTAGCAGCAGCAGCTAATGAATAAACGTGTGCTGACCCACTGACTTAAACAAAGGACGTGCACTCCCTTTGACATGGCTCTGTTGTGTGTCACACACATTCCAAAATAAGTGATAACTGGATTTCTCCTGAGCGACCAGGGTATTTTTATGAATCAAAATATTACAGATACAAAGATTCCAGTTAATGGATTTGTCCCTCCCGTCGCACACAACACCTCGGAGCCGGCGATGCGTGGCTTTTGTCCCAGCGTTGCCAAATTCTTTAGGGCTGAATTACGGCACAAAACAGATGCGCGCACATTCAGACAACCGGCATCGCGCTCTCCGTCTCTTTCAGACGCACACATATGGACGCATGAATACAAACACCCCCCCCCCCCCCCCCCAAAGAAAAACACACCGATATCCAAGAATATTTTGATATGTGTTGAGGGTTGAGGATAATGCAATGTCACCTCTAATACCCAGAGAGAGACACAATGTCCCCGCCACTGCCTCCCTTTTACATGTAAAAACAGCGGCGGAGGCACATATGAATGACAATGCGGCTCGTGTCAGTGCGGGCTGACTTATTGGGGATGTATTGTGCCGGCCGGGCCAGCTTACTTCACGCCGCTGTGTTATTTACCCCTTTTTTCCTATTACCAGTGCATTTTTATTGCAGAGGGAATCGGGAAGATGTAATTGCCTACCAGGTATCTGCTTGTATTATCGGGCCTAGGATGGCATTAACTATAAATAGATAAAGGACATTATGCAGCCATATTGTGTAGTGTGTGTGAGTGTGTCTGTGTGTGTGTGTGGGAGGGGTGTGGGTTGGTGGGTGGATGATAGGACTGGCGAGTGTTTTTGAAAGTGTGTTTGCATGTGTGTGTGTGTGTGTGTGTGTGTGTGTGTGTGTGTGTGTGTGTGTGTGTGAGAGAGAGTTATTTGATTTATTCAAACGACACAGCCTGTGGTTTATGACAGATAGGATATACAAATCTATTGTGAGGTTAGAATTAGATATTTGACCAGACAATGGGATAAGCTGCATCTCCAGAAGTGACCCGCATCAACCCGGGATGTATATGGTTATTGTCTACATACAGTGTGTGTGTGTGTGTGTGTGTGTGTGTGTGTTTGTGTGTCTGGAAGTGCTTTAGAAAAGAATTCATAGTGCAATTTAACTTTCTTTGCATTGAAAGGAGATGTGTACAGTATGTGTGTGTGTTGTGCCAAACCTGCATCCTTCAAGCAAGCTTAACAAGGTGTGTAACAACAGAATCGTCTCTTTTTCCTTCTGTCTGTCTGTCTGTCTTTCTTTCTTTCTTCCTCCCTCTTCCTCTGTCAGCTTCAGTCTGGCTGTGTGGGCACAGACAAAGTCAAACTGCTGCTCGCACATATTTGGGCAGCTATTTAATTAAAAGTGGATTACAAGAGTGTTGGGTAAACAAAGATCAGATTAACAAATAGGCCGTCACTGCTTTCCCATTTGCTAATGCAAATTTGACTTGACGATGGGATTGGTCGTGCAGAAGAACGGCTCCGCCACTCCGGCGGAATATTAAGACCCGGTCTGGAGCTCAAGTTAAGTCGGGGACGACTCGCAGAAGTTGGCTAAGCCCCCATCCTTATGCCCAGCGCGTGTGTGTGTGGGTGTGTGTGAGTGTGTGCGCGTGTTGTCTTGCAAGATGCTATTTCTCCTTTCTTATCTCCAAGGTGTGGTTCTTGATTTGAATGATGCAGTTTATGCAGCAGATGACGAACCACATTGTGTGTTTTTTGGTGAATATTTTTTATACCAAACCCTAAAAATATTCATAACACAGACACGAGGAATGTGAGGCTGCAGACACCACATTAGATTTCGCTTTTTGGTCTAAACATTTAACAGCGGCACAGTGGGGGGTTTTCGAACCTGACGGGTGGTCCGGGAATTCATCGCTGCGCTGCGCTGGCGACCGGCCCAGGGTGCAAATCATCTCTCGCCCAATGTCAGCTGGCTCCAGCCGCCCGCGACCTTCAAAGGACAAGTGGTACAGATATTGGATGGGTGAATGGATGTATCTAACTTGCTTTGGACATAAGTGTCTGATAGGGGTGCTCCAATGGTTCACCTGATAGAATAAGCCTTGCTTTTCTGGTCAGGGGCTTGAGTCCAGTCCGGGTCGTTTGGCGCATGTCAACCCCTTCCTCTCTCCACCTAAAGTTTTTGGGCAGAAAGAATGTGATTGAAAAGGTCTTAGATGCAAAAGAAATAAAAGCAACTCAGAGAGTGTAGACCTTCGCAAAAGGCTGAGCGATCCTCTCGCAAAGGTGAAGAATCCTCCCAAAAGAATTGCTGGATCGCTCCCAGAATCAGAGACCAGAGCCCTGACAAGTGCCTCTCAGGTTGAATACTGATTCCACTTCCACTTATTGGCGGACCTAAACATGGCTCCCATCCCAACATCAACAGTCGTGGAAATCCACCCAAGAATTATCAAGGAATTTCACACGAAAGTCCAAATGCTAATTTCATTGAGACATCGGGCGACGAGTCAAGGGATCGGACAGTCACAAGGGGTTAATCGTCCGGGAATAATGAATGTCATGCCAATCTGTCTGATGTATGTTGGGATAATATCTATCTATCCGTCTATCTGCTCTGACGGAGTCTCCGTCTCTTTGTCTCTATTTCTTCCCTCACATCTCTTTCCATTTTACACTTGCTGTCCACATCCCTCACAGCCCCTCGGTCCGCGTGTCCCAGAGTTTTGGACAGGGTTCGACCTTGCTGTGATAGACTGTTGCCGTATTCATCCCTCTTTCTCAGGACACCTCTCACCTCCCCCGGTCACAGGAGAGTGGGGAGAAAAAGAAGAATGAGGTGGAGTCGGAGGAGGAGGTGGGATGGATTTATTGACGCAGGGGCTCAGGCTCGGGTCGATGCATCAGAGTCTGGATCATGGTGGATGATGAGGCCTCTGGGTGTCAGGGACAACTTCATACAGGCCGGGCCACGCATCTATCGGTGCGGCTCTCTGTCTAATACATGCTACTCACTTATTCTTTTTTTTTTGCCCAGAACTCCCTAATTGTTCTGTCAAATGGCAAATCTTTATAATCCTCTTTTAAATTCCACGTCATTTTTTTTTCTAAGCGTCCATTGTCATCTGTGTTTTTGTCCATCAATTCCCAGACATCAACTGTCAAATCAAACAGACTGTCACATATTTGTCCTTTAATTCTTTGTCAGTGGAGTTTGAGTTTTTCTGAGTTTTGCTCTTTTCCTGCTCAGTGTTCGCGGCTCATGGTGACCACACAATTTTTTTTGTGTCCCAAGCCCGAAATGCCAAACTGATCTCTTATAGTGCACTCGAGGAAATGCCAGGTAGAAATACATATATCAGACATATCAGCATAATAAAAATAACAGGATTTCTTTTGTGGAAACAATTTTTTTCTGATTTATGCACAAAATGGTGAATACTTAAGTAAAAAAAACTTTCAAAACCTTAAACATTGCAGTCAAACTGCTGTATGAGTCATTTTCTTTTAAACTGGTTATATCCATTGGTTTTGAATTGTACTGACAGTGTTCTCTTGTCAGTACTGTTTAAGAAACCAGTGACAGTTTGGATGATCTGACTCTGGTCTGCATCGAATGATGAGGGCTGTTTTCTTTGTGCACATCGCAACAGAGATTAACGTGTAACAAGGAGGAGCGATGGGGGAAGGACTTTGTGCACATAGAATATGTGCTGATGTTCTCAAGTCGAGTAAAGTTTTCCTCACGTGTGAGCGGCTCAAGTTACGACTCTTTAATCTACAGTTTTATAAACTGTTTTGTGTAATGACGTTGTATCTTAAGCTGTAAATTTAACCCTGATGAATCATTTTTGCTTCTATTTTATGATTTAATGCCCGTAATTCTTCGTGCACATAAAACCTGCACGATGATACAAGAGTATAAATGTTTATTAGTTTGGACGGAGGACATTTGATGGTGAAACACTTTTTCAAAAAGCAGCTCCTCTTGCGTGAGCGCTGCATGTCGCATGCTAGGTGTTCTAAAGAAGAGAGGAAGACAAGTGAAATCAAAATAAAATAAAATAATACTTACATGATAGTAAATAAAATGATAATTAATGAGACGAGTTTGGCAGGATTGAGAAGAGGATGAGAAAAGGAAGTAGGCGTTTGTTTGTTACAGGAAGGACCCCACTATAAACAATTGAAATTTTGAAAAGGAAATAAATTCTTGTACAATCAGGGGACATGTATATGCTACCGGCCATATCACAATGAAACAAGGTGCCAATACACAAACACAGATGAACCTCACTTTGGGTCGGTTCGCATGTTGTTGGTGTTTTGTTTTTTTAAACAACAGGAAAAAAAAAATCAGATCAAATCGTCTTTTACTGGAACTTCCGTACGTCCCAGCCTCTGACGTGGATCACAAAGTTGAGTGTGGCTGCATGAAAAGGTCAGGGACCAGTGCTGCACAGAGGGAGGGCTCGGGGTGCTGAATAATACAGTAGATGATGTTATGGGGGCCACATGAAGCCTCCTCCCATGATGCTTACATGCTTCTGTGTTATTTCAGTCTGGCAGAACAGGGATAGTCCATCTGTGTTAGCTGTAGAGTCGCCCTGCACAGTCCCACTGAAGGGGCACCGTGGCTTTCTGCAAGGACAGGACAAGACACAAAGAGTTCAGGAGCTGCAGCCTGACACGGAATGCTGAGGGAGGGAGGGAGGGAGGGAGGAGGCACAGGAAGACAAGAGTAAAACAACAACAAAAAGATAAAGAGAAGAGGAATTAAATGTGAACAGGAGGAACTGGGATAGTGAGAAGGGAGAGGAGAAGAGCTGGGGAAATTAGAGAAAGAGAATAAATCGGGAGATCAATTTCATAAACGATGAATGAAATGGGAGAAAGTGAGAGAGGAAAAAAACAACTATGGAGAGGGTGATGAGATGAGAGGGGAGGGGGGGAGAGAAGAAGAAACAGGAGAAGTGAGTATTGGAGGATGTTGAAAGAAAAGAAGGATGTGACATAGGATTGAGTTTGACGTGTGGGACTGTGAATTAATAGCCAAGTGATGAACAGACAGATTGGATTTAGGCTGCAGAGTAAAAAGATGTAATCACTACCGCAATTATCATACTGTAGTTCTCTCTACAATACAGAGTGATGCGTTTCAGACATGAGAAATGATGCAGTTTCACAATTGTTTATAAGATACACACGGTGATATCTTACGACATTATACGATGTAAGGCAGCGTGAGTGAATATAGTGACAGCTGTAGTCCGAAGGAAAAACATTAACTATGAATAGATCATGGATTCATTTTTACAATATGATGTGACATATGACATGATATAGTATGATCAGTGGGGGGAAGGGATTTTGTGCAACACGTACAAATGCAAATATGTTTCTAATCTGTAAGTGTAAATTCAACTGGAGTTGTCAACAACTGAATTAAGTTCAAGTATTTAAACACCACTAAAATCCTCCCAACACTAATAATCACCTTATACAATATGATGCATTATTATTCATTCAACTAATACCCACAGCATTATGTATTAAGTATTTTAAAAATAGTCTTTTGAGGGTTTTCTTAAGTGGTTTTATTTTGCGCGCTGAAGTAAAATTTTAAATGGGGGCTTTTACAATATGAGGTACGTAACAAAAATATAAGAAAAATGGATGGGCAATGAAAGCAAGTGAGGGAATGGGAGTGTTTCATCATCTCCTCGTGTTAATTGTCGAGTTTAGCAGCACTTTGAAATGTATCTGAGTGTGTGAACTGTGCGTGTTTGCCTGCAAGCCTGCGAAGAGCGCTGGAGGGGACAGCGTGAACTCTATCTGCCACGAACACACACACACACACACACACACACACACACACACACACACACACACTAAGTCTCTCTTCTTCTGGTCTTGTTTTTTTTTTTGAACAACCCATGGGTTTGGAAAGTCAACAGTCGGAGGAGTGAACGTGTTGCGGGGGGAGAGGAAAAGGGGAAACGGGGAACAAAAGGAGAAGAAGAAGAAGAGAAAGTTCAGAGTGGACAGAAAGCAGACTAGGCTACTGCTGCCTGTCATTCTGTGTCATAGTCACTGTGCCGCTGTGTGTGTGTGTGTGTGTGTGTGTGTGTGTGTGTGTGTGTGTGTGAGAGAGAGAGAGAGAGAAACTGTCCAATGTAAAATGTTACTTGCAGCAGTGTTCAATTCCTCACAAATCTATATGTGCGTGCCTGTTTGTGCATGCGTGTGTGTGTGTGTGTGTGTGTGTGTGTGTGTGTGTGTGTGTGTGTGTGTGGTTTGGGCTGAGGGCACCAGACAGGCAGGAGGGTAATTTGGTTTGGCACTAATGCGGGGCCAAAGATCTATGCTCGGGGTGAGAAAAATGCCTCTCTCTCCCTGTCTCACACACACACACACACACGCACACACACGCGCACACACACATACACATTTCCAATGTAATCGAAATGGAGGCGGACAGTTCACAGAAGCTCTGCTACTTCCTGTCGTACTTCACGGCGTCCCAGAGACCCACTGTAAATGGTCACATTGTAGAAATGTGCCTGTTAGACTTTTCAGGCCATATATATCCACAAATTGTGAGTGTTTTTACATGTAAATGTAATTCATATGTACATGTGAGTGTGTGTTTTTGCACACAAACAATGCATGTATGTGGATTTTTCTAAAAATGAAGCTATATTTATGTGTGATATACACATTTATTTCTCTGTGTATGTGCTCTTTAATTCGGGCAGGTGGTGGTGTGATGGCCTCACACCCTGTCACAGCAGCTCTTCATCCTCCTCTTCATCCCTTCCGCTCACACTACTGGTGGGGAGATTATAGCTTCGCCACCCTCACCCTGTTTGCACCTTACGCCGCCACCAATTACCAGGCTTTGACACCCTCGCTGGGTGGGGTGTAGGTTGGTGGTGTGTGTGTGTGTGTGTGTGTGCGTGTGCGTGTGTGTCTGTAGAGTTAGGGGCCGTCAGATTCACACCCTTGGCCACACTGTCGCAGCCTTACCTGTGAATAGATACACAAGCAGGGTAAGGCTGAGCAGGGTGAAGGATGATGAAAGTCAAAGCAAAAAAAAAAGTAAACCAACAATCTGATCATAAGAAGTTCAACACAACACGATGTATGTGCTGAAATAGTCTTATTGATTAATGAGTTCATTTCGGGACAATACTCATTGATCAACAGAGAGAGAGTAGAATCTCTACATGACTAAAAGTTTGCCGCCGATGCTAATTCCGATTTGAAGTCCCACGAAATCAAAAAAGACATAACTTATTAAATAAAAAATATGCGACATTCTAAATATGCACAACATAGCACATGACACATCCCTCCTTGCAAGGTAATCCGATACAAAAAGCAATCATCAATTGAAATTAATACATTAATCCTCTTCTACTCTGCTTTTATTATTAATGAAATAATTTATTTGGATCATTGTTAAGCTGCTGTCATAACCGCAGCAGCTCTCTGTGTTGATGATTAAAGACAGGCCAGGAACAGGGAGGGAAGGATTATGCCCTTTGAGCTGGTGGAAGGCTTTTTTTAATGTGAAGCATCTGGGCAGGTCTTGACTCCGACAGGAGCTTCACACCAATTTAACAAACGCAGCAAAGGAGAACAAAGGCCGGTAAACACGAGGAGTGAGAGGTTCTACATGCGGAGTTTTGAATAGTGACACGTGTTCGGTAACATGATCCCGACATTTTTTCAACAATACAGGGCAGCTCGGAGTTTGCACTAACAGTAGCAGATGATAAAATGTTGCATAAATATACTTTCATACAACAGAATGTGAGGCTTGATCCACGCTACCCCTCAAAATTGACGTGATCTCTGTCCACACAAGCGTTTGAGCTTGGATGAGCACGGATGTAAACAGGAAGTCCATCGTCTACTCTGCAGTTGGTTACTTAGTTACAGAAAATAATATGGATGAATAAAAAAATAAGAGCAGAGGGATTCCTCACTTTCGGAACGATGATGAAGCACTTACAGTATTCACAATGTTCTCCTTCACCGCTGGTGGTCGAGTCATTACCGAAAGAACCGACCAGGAAGCGCACGGGGGGCGACTACGTCATCGTTGGCCCCGTCCGTACTACAACACAGCCCCGGAGTTATTCAAACTAAAACGGGACGAGCAGCATTCTCAAACTTCTCCATTTCAGAAAAACGCCTGGAGTAGTCTCGACGGCAGGCGTAAATGTAGCAGCAGCAATGCGTTTCACAAAAAAAACAACCTAGTAATGTGGATGTAGAATAGAAGTGGGTGGTGTGTGTGTGTGTGTGTGTGTGTGTGTGTGTGTGAAGAGGTGCTGCAGAGAGGTGAGTGTGGTCTACTGTGTGATAGGGTGGGACAGAGGGCTCGGCCCCGGAGCACAGCGATGATTAATGGACACACACACACAAACACACACCACCATCCGTCCTCTCTGTCCCATACCTGGGTCATGTCTTTTTAACCCTTTTAACACATTGACACACACACACACACACACACACACACACACACACACACACACACCTGGGCCAGGCTGCACGTAACAGTCAAGCTGTTTTTTACACAGGGGAGGAGAGCGGCAACTTGCGACCTCAGTAATGTCACGCTCAACCATTACCTAAAACAGGACAATGGTGAACAGTGTGTGTGTGTGTGTGTGTGTGTGTGTGTGTGTGTGTTAATGAGCTGACCTGCTTGGTCCACCTGCTCTCCCCAGCTGGCCGGGCTGAGATGGAGTCAGTCGCCGTAAATATCCGGCCGCGGCTCCGCTGGGCTTTTACTTCACCTCTCTCATTTCCCCCTTCTCCTCCCCTCTCCGTGCTTTGCCCTCTCGTCTCTTTCCATCTCACTTCACCTCCCTCCCTCCCTGCGTCTTCTCCCCTCGTGCTCATCTCCATGATGTCAACCCCTCATGCTTCTCCGTATCTCCTGTCTTCCCCATCGCCCAACCTGACCTCTTTCTCTTGCCATCTAGCTGTTTCGCGGATGTGTTCTCCTGCCCTCTCTTCTCTTGTCCCCTCTCTTTTTTTCTTCTCATCCACCTCTCCCGGTTCCTTTCCTCCCCTCTATTTTCTTCAGCTTTCCTCTTCACCTTTCTCTCTCACCTTTTTAGCATATTCTTTACCTGTTCTCTTTTTTCGGCTCCCCTTTCTTGTCACCATATGCCACCATTCGTTCCTCTCCTTTTCATTCGCCTTCCTGTAGCCGTACACAATTTATTTCCTTTCCTCCCATTTAGTTTAGACTCTTTACCGGCTTCTGAAGCACTTTCTATAAGTTGTTGATGGTTATTTTCAGAACTGACTTAAGTGCAAGGAAAAGACCAGTGTCAGTGCTGACAGGTTCACTTCCAGCCCACATCGCTTGAATTTCGATTATGATATGAACTTGATAATAACTGATTAACAATTTGAAGACTTTTAGGGACAGTTAGTGTCAAACAATTTGTATTAACGCCAGGGTCAAACTACAGGTACAGTATTTATCGGCTCTCGCTCCAATCGGTGTGACCATGATGCCATCACCGGTCAACTACGGTAGGTGACGGCAGCTCCTTATAACACTTTTATTTTTAATTTTATGAAAAGTTAATATCAAATCATGCCTGAATGTCACACTTTCTGTGAGTTAAAACTTTCTTCTGTAATCACGGGCATCTGATCTTCATTTATTCAAAACTCCACGATATTGACTAATACTTAATACTCCAGAGTAGGATTGAAAATGAAGACATTTTTTTTGTGATGGGGGAAAATCAGACTTGTCAGGTGAGGCATATCAGGCTGCAATTTTAAGCTGAAGCTGTCATTCTAAGAACATCTCAGCCGTGACATTTTATTATTGTATTAATCACTCGGCGCAAAATAACACGTTGAGGAGCTGACATTCTTCAGTCATTTTTAAAGTTACTAAGAGTATGACAGTGGAATTTAAAGTAAACTTCGAACATATCAGTGGGTTTTCTTTTCTGTAAAAAAAAAGAAGAAAAAAGAAGTCACAAATGTTCTTTCTTTATTCTTTCTTCCAGCAAGTTCCAACTCCAAGTGATTTAAAGTGGTGGAATTGTGGATTCCTGATTGAGTTGAGAGTTGTTACTCCAAAAGTAAGAAAGACAGTCGGGCTACTTGTTGGCAGTTGCCTGCAAGTGTGACACGCTATTTGAAACGTGTAATGAAGTATAATTCGATTGAATGCATGCGCACCACGTTTGCTTTGGTGAGGTGTTGTTCAACCCGACGACAGGACGAAATCACGTTCCTGCTTTTCTTGCTATAGGTCTGCCAGTGTTGCTGTGACGGGTGAGAACATAAATACAGGCCCGCGCAGAGCTTCGGGAAAGCTTTGGCTAATTTGGCCAAGCAGCACTGCGACCAAATTAAAGAAAGAAAGCTCATACTGGGAAGAAATAACAAATCCCACACTAATGCTTAGGGGTCAAACTGAGGATGTCCTTGATCAAATCCACAATCCAATGCTGCATACTCCGTGCACAATAGACACGAGCATGTTAAATGGTGTCCCCCTGTGAAAAGCTCTTCCTGGGGTAAGAACATAAAAATGCATGGGTCTAATACACAAAAAGAAGGCACTAAACAGTAAATATGTCTTCCTTTCATTCATCATATGATTAATTACAAACAATTGATCAATTAAATCGGATTTTATTGACGCAGTCGTAGCAACATATATTATAATCAAGATTTACAGTCTATGCTTGGTGCCAGATTTAGAGCAAGAGAGAGAGAGAGAAAGCGGGAGAGGAAGAGAGTCCTGACTTGCTAATGAATGCAGTTTTGACTCAGTAACAAGTGACACAGTTAGGATCTGTGTGGGAGACCTGTGTGTGTGTGTGTGTGTGTATGTGTGTGTGTGTGTGTGTGTGTGTGTGTATCTACGGTAGGTGTGTGTGTGTAACATACAACACTTCAGATGGCTGTACAGAGCATAAGCACACACTTTCATACACACTTTTCAAATAAACAGCAGCGTGTGTGTGTGTGTGTGTGTGTTTGTGTGTATCTACGGTAGGTGTGTGTGTGTGTGACATACAACACTTCAGATGGCTGTACAGAGCGTAAGCACACACTTGCATACACACTTTTCAAATAAACAGCAGTGTGTGTGTGTGTGTGTGTGTGTGTGTGTGTGTGTGTGTGCCTGCATCAGTGTATGATCACGCACGCCTACGCCCGACTCCATCCTCCCACCTCCACTCCACCGAGCGTGTGTGTGTGCGTGAGGTACAGTACGGCGAGTGCCTGCCGGTGTGCGCTCCGCGTGCCTCTATGCAAGGCAGGTGAAAGAGGTAAATTGGGCCGTTCCATCATGCGATGCGGGGAGGCCGGGCTGACATGCTGATCAGGTGTGCATGCATAATGGCCACCAAAAATAAGCTCTGTTTTGAATAATGCCCCCTATCCACAAAAAAAAAGTGGAGGAAGAAGAAATGCGGCGGGCTGCTCTCGGTCCGGCTGGGATCTCATCCATCTTAACAATGAATGGAAATCAGAGACAGACTGCCACCGACCGGGGCCTCCGCAGAGCCCACTTACATCTCTTTCTCCCTCTTCTCTCCTTCCTTCTTTGTGTCTCTATTACACCTTTATGATTTGACCCTTTCCTCTCCCTCTTCTCCTCCACTGTTCACACACACATGTATATATACATATGTATAACTTACCTACCCCGCGTCTCTTTTGACCTGCTTTGCAGGGTTGAAGTGGTCAAAATGTGTGTCGACGCCTCGCATGGCCGTAATACGATGTTGGGCCCCGGCCATCTCCCTCCAATTAAGCACGGTTAATTATTTGCCCAAACCCCAACCAGCACGCCTATGATGGATTAATAGCACCTGACCCCAGTTTTTTGTTTTTTTTCCGTGTGTGTGCCAGTTCTTTTGATTAAGCTGATTAAAGCGACACTGGGCACCTTTTTGCTGAAAAACAGCAGCCTCTGTAGCCACAAGTGGTAATTAATTCTTTTGGGGGCCGAGTCAGAGCGGTTGAGCGTTTTTCCTCCGTCGTCCCGCTCACTGAATATTCCTCACGATCCCCCTGTACACCGACCCAGAGGCGCATGCCGCTGTCACGCACCGAACTCGTCTTGATCTTTTAAAAGTTTACTCACTGAATATCGAAGACTCAATTTATGTAAAGGAAATAAATAAAAGTTGCAAAGGACTTGGAAGGTGGCTCCGGTGACTTCGCAGGTGGCCACTGCATATTCTCCTCTTCTGAATCTAAACATGCAGTTTTTCTTAATCTCCTCGCCGCCTCCTCCTCCCTAATTCGCCCCTTCTCTCTCTGTCTCTCTCTCCTGGGTAAAGGAACGAGCCGGCAGTATAAGTGTTATTCATGGCTTGGACAGAGGGTGAGTTTTACTGCAGGTAGATAAAAAGATATTGTCCTTCTGCTGCCATCTACATGCACTATGTACACTGTCGTTAAGCTGTGATGTGCTTCTCTGCAGCAAATAGAGGTGCAATTAAGATACTGCAACAGTGTCGCTTTAGCATGAAGAAGAAGAGTAAAATATAAGTAGTGTACTTTACGCGGTACAGTTGGAAGGACCTCCGGGAGTGTGGGGACCAACACAGTATATCAGTTTACTGCTTGTATGCGTTGTATTATTTCGATATAAAGTTTTTTTAGGGGGAGTTTCTGAGGATTTTCTACCCTCAGGAAATAAAAATCAAAATAGAAGCAGCAAAGAGTTTTTGACTGAATCAGTGCATTTCTAGCTTTGGTAAGCTTCAGTTAGATGGTCCACCTCAATTCAAAGTGTTTTTACACTTTCAACCCCAGTGATGAGTTTGGACAGAACATTTTCAAACCTAATATTTCATAGATGGAGCGCCACATGGCTTTTTTTGGGAAGGGAGACACCATATTATTTTGGAGATATCAGCTGTATAGTCTGCCATGTATCTGCATTATGTTTAAAATAGATCTTAATATGATTTTTTATTTAAATACATTTCAAATACAGTGATTATATTCATCAATTCATTATATGTGGTGTGTATATAGTGGTACAAGAATGAAGGCCTGAAATATAAACCAGAACTAAAGTGGACCTGAATCAAACCTGCATAAATTGTAAAAAAGGAAACAAAGTATTATCCAAAAGACAACATGATCAAGAATGGTACTGATAGAGTTAAATTCAACGATCTTTTATATTATGTTATTATTTTTAAATACAAGGATATACGTGCAATTGATGGAATCTATTTTTGTTAACGAAGAATACTAAGCAGTTAACGCCAACAGGTTTAAGGGTGATTAAGAAGAAAAGGCACCCAGTATAGTCACTGCTTAAGGATAATGGGCATAAGAAGGTTGAGGGATGATAATAATAATAATAAAGGGAAGAGATGATAGTGGTATCAAGAGAAGCAACGTGGGGCCAAAAAGTCAAAGAAAGAAACAAGGTCACCGAGGGCAAAAGGTTGTGAGGAGAAAGGAGAGAAGAGAAAAGCAAACAAACGGGCACTGAGGCAAGTGAAAAGTGGAAGAAAGGCGGAGGAATAAAGGAAAGACCGAGCGAGGAGCGAGGACAATGGTTGGGAGGGGAGGAGGAGGGATGGGAGACGGAGTGGTAAAGGATGGAGTGTGGATAGAGAGCGAAGGGGAGGACAGGAGGGGAGAGGAGGAGGAGGAGGCGGCGGCGGCAGGGCGTGTTTCTATGTGTAAGCGTTTCCTTCAGCCGGGGGTGATTGAGCACCTCCGCCCTGAACTCTGGGTAATGAGCGAAGCGGGAAAAAGGGAAAACTTCTGCCCCCCCACTCCCAAAAAAAAACTTCCCAAATTATTAAGAGGCTTATGGTGGAACCCGGAAAATAAATAAATAAATGAAAAATACAAAATTACAATATGCAGAATCCAACTTCCCGAGACTGGATGAAAAATAATGAAATTCCTTGTGACAGCCTTTCCAACCTCTATCTGGATAATGATTTTTTTTTTTTTGCCCCCCTCCTCCCCTTACATCCTCCATCCTGGCTGGATCGCCCTCTCCCTCCCTCCCCCCCTCCCTCTCTCCCCGTAGTATCCCGGTACATCTGTTTTGCATGAGATGCATAAAATGACAGGACTTAGACAGCCACTGCATCTAGTGACAAAGATTACTGTCAGCCACCTTCGCCAGTTAATACATCATTGCCACTGGTCCGTTCCCTGCCTCTGTCTCCTAGCGACAGCCTATCCCTCGGCGAGGCCTGGTCCATGTGATGAAACCCCCCACCAATTCGACCCCCCCCACCCCACCCGTTCAGCACACCTCCCTCTACTACTCTTCAGCTTACCTTTTACATTAAAAAGAAAAGAAGAACCAAAAAAGAAGGTGATGAAGAAGAAGAACTGCTTTTATCAACTTTACATTTTTATCGTATTACCACAAAATATTGGCGAGAGCGCAGCATCCGCATTCATATCTCAAGGAATTTGATTGTGCTGGTGATTATGCCGTGTTTAGACTTGTTAATCTGCAGCTGTGTGAGAGGGAGAAAAGTGGGGGCAGAGGTGGTGGGAGGGAATAATATTTGCTTTGTCTACTATTAGATACAGGACATTGAAACTTTTAAATGGCGCAAGCACAGAGAGTTGGAAGGTCAAACCAGTTTCAGGAATAAATCATCTTAACAAAGAAAAGGTATTTTCTGCATTCACATTATGCCGAATAACAAATGTTATAACTGAATTGGTTATAGTGACTCATACTTTTTTATTATTATCTTAAATATTAGTATTTCAATTACAAGTAGACTGTGATTTCACTAGCTCACAGAAACAACTGACTGAACATTTTCATTGGCTCTCGTTTGCTTTTTTTTTTCTTAAACTGGACCATAAGAGATTTAAACTAAAACTGTCAAGACTCAAAAAAATTGATTTTTACAAAATAACACTAAAAAGTTTTGAATTAAATTAATGGTTGATTTTCAAGGAAATGTTGCTCACAAGCATCATGGCCAATCTCGAGTGTCATTAAAGCTGGAAACATGCAACTGAACAGGATGAGTTGCAAGGACAAATGCTTTTTGATAAAGTGAATTCACTTGGGAAGAAAGAAAAAAACACTGAGGAGACGTCACAAAAAGTTTCCAATTTTCTCGAATAAAGATGAAAACACCACCCAACTAATAACATTTGTGTTTGAAACAGGAGAGGAATTGCTGTCTTGCAAACCAGATGAGGCTTTAGTTGTTTTGGCTAGCAGCCGCAAGTAGCATGATCATCATCATCACTACCATCTGACATCAGACGCCTCTCCAAAGAGAAGCAGCTCTGGTCACTTTTTGAAAGAGGTTAGAGGTATAATAATTTAATATGGCCCTTGAAGGATGTTATAAAAGCTGAAATGGCCCCTGATTGGAAAAAGAATCCCCACTCCTGATGAAAATGATTACTTAATGGAAAATATGGAAGTCTGGTAGTGTTTTTTGCTGTTTTCTCATCAACTGTTGCCTTTACTATCTAACATGCATGCAACATAATTGTTTTCACTGCTGTAATGTGTATCTTAGATATAACCAAATAATAGAATAGAGAAAAGGTCAATGTTGTCTGTTGCTAAAATCACATTTAGTCACTTACCTCCCTTGTTAATTACCAGCCTATAGAGACAGAGCTTTAAACACACAATTATTGATATGCTTATGCCAACAATATAGTGGAAAAAAACAAAACAGAGAATATTTTACCCTGTCCTTGTTCATATTCCTTTGTCTTAGATGTCGCCCTTTTCTCATTCGCTTTGGTTTTTTTTTTTATTGACTCACGTTGCTTTTCTCTCGTCATTACCGCCACCTTTTCCCTCCTCCCGCCCCTCACTCCTTCATCCCCTCCTCCCCCCGTCCTCCCTTACACTGACATTGTAATGTTACTGCACACGACTTTATCTCGCCTGAAAAGGTGAAGCCATGAATGATCTCTCCAATTTAAAAGCACTCAACCCTCACGCCGCCTGAAATGAATATTTTGCATATATTCATGCAACAATGATTCAATTTGAGGATATTATTTGCAAACACGGGCTGAATTCTCTGCAGCATTAATAACAGAGCGGCGGGGCCGATATCACCGGGATGAAAAATGTATTTATTCTGACGTGTTTAGAATGAATCAGTGCGATTAATTAAAAAGTAAACAATAAAGAGTCAGATGGAGAAAGAACGATGGGAAGAGTCTTTGAGGAGGTTTTTATTTATTTTTTTAATTTGCAGGTTTTTTTCATCTTTCTTCTAGAGTCATTTGGAAGTTGTTTGACTGTTGAACATGACTTTGTTATCTGACATTGCTTTTTGGGAACATATGGTCAAACGGGGAAAACATGTTGATTGTCGTAATGTCTGCTTGACGTTACTGAAATGATGCGTTTCACTAAATCATTTTTATCAAGAGGATAAAACCAGGACCTAGATGAGCTTGTAAACCCATCTTTCACTTCAGTAACGAACCTGTCATCTATAATGAGGTGACAACATGCACAAACGTGTGATTTCACCCTGAAGAAAAAAATAAGTTTTCTGTCATTTAAAATCCTCAAACTCAAAAAAAAAAGAAAGAAAAAGAAATGAATAGCAGCCTTTGAAATTCTACAGTGGTCAAACCCTGGTAGAGATCCTTTAAACAAACCTCCTCCAGTCCGTGACGGGAGAAGTTTACAACACGGCACAATTAGTCTCCGAGCTAATTCACAGGTTCTGCCCAGCGCCGCGTTCAGTGGCGGTCGAGGGAGGTGGGGATTAAAAAGCGGCTCCACAAGTGAGCGCTGTGTGTTGAAACAACATCTGTTGAGTGTTTTCTCATGGCGAGCTCCGTCAGTTTGGGGAAATACAGTGTAGGACGTAACCTCTGAGAAAAAAAAGAGAGGAAAATAGTGGTTCAAACGAGGCCTGGCGCTTTTTGAAGTCGCAGGTTGTGTTTACGTGCACTGATGTGAAACGTGTCTCAGAGGACTCGGGTGTGAAAGAAGTGATTAGGCCCTTTGCCCAGTTCTAACGTTAAACATGGCGTTTTTCATGCAACAGGCGACCTGTCATACATCTCTCTCTCACCGGACTTCAGAAAGAGAGCACAAAAGTCAATAGATATGAAAACAATAAACTCATGAATCTCACAGTGTCAACTTAAACATGCTTAAATACATTATACAGATACAATAAAACATTAGAATAAAGCAATTTGTGAGTTTTTGTGCATGTTAAGGCCTTAAAATATAAACTGAAAGATGAGAAGTATTAGATCCAAGAGGCCCCTAGCACCACTCGAACCTCGGGCCCCTAAAATAGATTAAAAAAAGAATAGGCAAGTCAAGCTAAAGTTTAATAACTTGCTTTGTCATTTGCTATTGTTACTTTTCAAGTTGGTGTCACCTCATCAATATGCATCTAAACATCCTGCCAAAGAGAAACTAATGATGAAGGTTGTAGTACAGACTGCATAAAGAAGAGGATGAGTTTGTTCATTCCAAAACAAAGCAGAAGCCGTTCCCAAGTTAAACAGTGGGGATCAGTGATTGGTCCACTGAGGTGCTGCCGCCCTCAACGACTCACAGAAGTGAACAGAAGTCACTATAGCTTTGTTGCCAGGCACTTCTTTGAAAAAGAAAGTTGCTCAAGGGGCCAAAAGTTGCCAGATCTTGTTTCTCAGTTGGTCGTACTGTTCCTCGCTGGCTCATCTTTTCCTTATCAGAGTCCCAACAACAATAAAAAGGTCAGACACACAGTAAAGAAACCTGCCCCTTTTGTCACTTCTGTCAAAAACCTCCTGCTAATGATGATTGTGATGTGACCACGATCAGGTCAGGACTAAACCGACTTCATGCTGTGTCTGAGTCTCAACAGATGATGGTTCTCCTCTTGTTGCTATGTAGTAACTTCGTCATATATATATATATATATATATATATATATTACACAATGATCAGCGTGACATTTACCGCCTGCAATTAAACGCACGATCAAGTTGTGCTGAGGAGGAATGAGCAGCATGTGTGTACAGGACACACCCACAGACTGTGTTGACTGTCCACTGGTCCTTATGACCCAGAGACAGGTAAATATGACAGAGAGCGTCATTATCTCCAGTTCCTCTCTGCTACTTGTTCTACACGAGATGTAAAAAAAACTTGGACTCATATCCAACCAAAAATGGTTTGATATTTATTGAAGGCTGATTTTGTGACACTTCGTTATTTGTGCCATGCACCTGGTTGAAGTGAAATTCAATTCGTTTTGGCTGTCAATAAAATCAATCATACAAAATCAATGACGACATAGTGATGAATAAAAACCAAGGAGGATAACTGTTGAGCAGTTCATTTAGAAAATACTTTGGTTGTGCCCCCCCCCCCGAAAATCTAAAATCCTACTAAAAGCAGGAATATACCGTAGTAGGCTGTGTGCCAGTGTGTGTGTGTGTGTGTGTGTGTGTGTGTGTGTGTGTGTGTGACGGTGGTGTGTGTGTTGGGGGGTTTGGCTTTACAGAAGTTCTCTGAATCAGTTTCCTGTGTCATTAGTCTAGATCCACTCTAATGATGGTCCCACTGGAGCGCCACTTCACACACACGCACACGCGCACACACACACACACACACACACACACACACGAGCTGAAATCCAGCCAGCGTCGAGTGCGGCAGATATGAGAGGCTGCGGCTGCATATGCGAGCATATGTATGTAAATTCCCTCATTTATGGCATTATCTGGAGGAGGTATTGTCTCTCCAACGTAATGTGCGACTGCCAGGGAAACATGAAAGAGACGGGGAGAAAGAGAGAGAGGCTCATATGCATGCGGAGAGCCGATACGCCATAACATATAATGACAGTTCCCGCATGTGGAAGAAGGAACAGGGAGGCAAATGAGAAAGAGAATTAGAGAGAAGCAGAGTGAGAGAGAAAAAATAATATTGTGAGACAGAGGATGAGGGGAGATGAGAGGAAGAGATGGGAACATTGAAGAGGCACGGGGAGCAAATGAGGAAGAGTGGGGAGAAGAGCAAAATGGGTCCCAGCTGACGTTGGACACGGCTCTTATGGATTAAACATTGCTGATATTTTATACCGGTGTGACCAGTTTTGGGCTTTGTACAGGTGTAAAAGCCTGTACTGTATTTTACAACAGATGAAGTGTAAGTTGAAGTATGAGTCTATTCCTGGAATAAGTGGGAAAACAAAAGACATGAAGAAGGAAAAAAAGGGAAGAAAAAACACTGTAAGAGAAAGAGGCGACTTGATGTGCAAAGGTGGGGACGGTGTGTTACAGAAGTACAGAAACAAAAGGTAGCCCTATATAGGAACATTCTGCATGTGGTGTGTGTGTGTGTGTGTGTGTGTGTGTGTGTGTGTGTGTGTGTGTGTCTGTGTGTGTGTATCCTGGGCCCGAATAAAGAGAAAGACATCATCTGGCTTTGAAAAATAGCCATGGGTCGGGGGAATATGACTAGCTCAGCTTTTTAGATGATCCTAAGTAGAGAAAGAGAGAAAACCCAAAGAGCTGAGCCCGAAAACAAGTCTCCTCTGTCAGCTGAGATCGAACTGCCCCCGTCTGCTAACTCACCCTGATCAGTCTCACAACCACAGAACACGGCCAGGACACCGATCAGACTAAACCAGATTACAACACGGTGTCGGAGAAAACACCTAGTTGGAACGGTGACAAGAGGAAACTAAGAGCCAAAGGTTTTCACATCGCTTCCCAAAGAAAGCACCGACACAGATCCTGTCCAGGACCGGGCTCCTCTCTCTGCTGCGGTCAGATCTTTGCCTCCCTCCAGTTTTCATCAGAATCCTCATCTGCTGACCTCTTCCCACTGTAACTAACGATTATTTTCATGATCGACCAATCCGTCGATTATTTTCTCAATTGATCGATTAGTTGTTTGGTTCTTAAATATGGTATAATATGTCACAGAGGAGCAAAGAAACCAGAACATATTCACATTTAAGAAGCTGAAATCAGAGAAGTTAAAAACCACGTGATCGATAAATCAATCATCAAAATAATTGACAAATCAATTTTGTAATTGTATTGATTAACTGTTGCAGCTCTATCCCACTGTACAAAACCTTCATCCAGATCTCCAACCGTTGCGTCAACCCTTCACCACAACCACCAACTGAAGGATGTCAACACAAACGGGTGATTTCCCCTTCACAGGTCATGGAGTGACTACACCTTGATGAGTCGGGGATTTGGGGTCTAATCACCAAACACTCCTCACGTACAGTAGACCTCAGTCTGTTCCATTGTGCACACCGAATCAAATACATTCATTTAATGACTCTTGAAGTGTCTGTCTCTGTTAGCCTCTCCTGATTGAAGTGCCCTACAACAACGCGTGTTGACATTCAAGTAACAAAGCCCCCCCGGCAGCGGCAGGAATTATGAATCGTGTCATCCATATTGCTCTCCGTGTGGGGAGGGGGTTTCGGCGGATGAATAAGGTCAACAAATCATTACATTTCAATATGAGAGACCACGGTTCTGTTTCTTATGGGGTTTTGAACGCATGAACATGATGGTTTGCAACCCTTGAACACATGCATTATTGTTACCATGACAACAGAGATCCCTTTACCTTAACAAAGTAGTAATTTTATCCCAAACAATGATGTTTCCCTCAAACTAACCAACTTGTGTTTGTGCTTTGGATACTTCACCAAACTTTACAGCGACACCATGTAGGTCTTCTGTTATTCTGTAAATGTTAAGTGTAAATCTGAAATCAATCGTTCCAACTGCCTAATCCCAAGTTCAGACAGAGATCAAACGTCAATGAACTCCGAGACAAGTGATCACGCTACTGATTACCAACAATCTCGACTAGTGCTGACCTTTGACGGACAGGAATCCAAAATGGAGAAAACCTATCATACATTCATAGTAACTAAAATAGACTGTGATTGTGGAGGTTGTCAACAACCTTCCGGCGACACCTAACATAGAAACTCTGACCCAGGTTTAACAGTTTTCCCCGATCGTTCCGGTCAACCGGCCTCGACCGGTCCCGAACACAACCCGACTCCTGACTTCTTTGCGTTGCGGCGCCGCTCCTCTACATGCTCCGTCAGTGTGCGGCGGCGGGTTCTCGCTCGGCTCAGCAGAGTGCCTCGACGGAGCACACCAGCCTGACGTGTTTGCCAGTGTTTACAACTCTGTGTATGGCGCCGCGCGCCGCTCGGACTGTCATTCATACTTACACTGTAAATATGGAGAGCAGTGTAGTGGAAGGGATCTGAAAATTACTCCGCCTCGTGCCTCGGTGACGAAATTAATAAACACGGGCATGGGAGCGGAACGGGTTTTGACAATGCGAGTCTCTCTCTCTCCTCCTCTCTCTCATCACGTCCCTTTCTTCTCGGCGCCGCTGTCCTATTTTCCTCTGCCTCTCTCTCTCGGCTGTGGCCTAATAAGGCTCAATTACACGGAGGCTCTTTCATTCATTATAGGCGCGGGGGCCCGGCTCCTCTTTGCGGACTCCTAATAAATACTAACGCAGAGAAATAGCCGGGGCCCGGGCTTCGTTATGAACCCGTTAATAACCGGTTGCCGTGGCCGTGATGAAAACAGCTTTCTCAGCAGCCTGTCCGTCCTGCCGCACAAACACAAACACACGGGGAGGGCGGAAGAAAGAGAGGGGTAGCGCTCTAGTTAGCCTCCGAGACAATGCCTCGGCGAACGCGAGCGCCGGCAATTAGCGCGTCCGCGGCGCAGGGATAACCCTATACGTCTTTGTCTGTTTCAATCACGGGGAGACGCCACTCAAGGTGAGAATTAGGGGCCGAGGATGCCGTCAATTTCCCCTTAACCTGTTTCATAGAGCTCTGTGTAGGTGAGTGCATGATAGATTGTTTTTGTCAGCCTATTAAAAGCGATGTTGAATCCGTTAATGGCAAAGGTTGGAGCGCACACCCGCCGGATCCGAGGGTTGGTGGCGGCGGAGGTGTGTTTGGGTTTGCATCTCGTGCGTTATGGATAGCCAAGGGAAAATTCCCACTCTCACAATTTATGCCCCCCCCCCCGCTCACTCTCTTCCTCTCCCATGACAGACCTCGATATCTAATGCAAATCACACTCCATACCACAAAAGACTCTCAGCTTTCTTCTTGTCCATAACACCATTGGCAGATACACCCCGTGCCTCTCCGACACAACAGCTCAATCTGCCCTCCGCGAGCCTGCACACTGTCACCGGGAATCAGACAGACAGGCTCTTTATGGTGGTCTTTACGACTCGGACTGAAATAACTGTATTCCCCGGCGGGAGATAAAGTGGTGGTGGGAAATGTAACTGTATACATTTACTACAGTGAGAGAAGGAGGGGACGGCGTGCGCGCGAGATGAGAGATGTCCCGCACTGGTCAATCAGAGTGGGCCGTATCCATTCAAAAACATCCCCATCCCCGTCCCGCTCGTCCCCTCGTCTCGTAAAGCTTTCTCGCTCAGGCGCATCTGTCCATCGCCTTTCGCCGGGTCTGTGTCCATCCACTCGCTCAGGTTTCAAAACCCGCAACTGTGGCAGCGATTGCCGTCTGAGGTTGTCTTGCGAGATGAAAGATGGCACGGCTGTGGCGCTCGGGGACGATCGCGACACACTCACTCACACACACACACACACACACACACAATCTTTCCCCTCCCTCACACCCACCTATGTCCCGCTCTTTCATTCGCCGCCGAAATGGTCCCTGCCTGGGCTAATTTACATAATACACTTCTGACACCTTTACTTTATTCATCAATCACACCCAGGCAGCTTCTCCAGGTCCGGGCTTTTGTCTGAGCATGTCTGTGGCCATGTAAGACTCGGCACAAAAGATTAATTTCACAGCTTTTTTTTTTTTCTCTCTCTCTCCCCCTCTACTACTTCTTCTGTCTCCTGTGTTCCTCTTCCTCCTTTCCCCCCCCCTCATCCTTGTCCCCCTCTCCATCCCTCTCTTTCATTTCACAGATACAAAGCCTGCAGAATGACAGCAGCCAGATAATGAAAACAACAATGCAAGCATTTTTTTGCCCCCCCCCTCCTTTAACTCTGGCAGGTTTTATTCCTAGATCCTCTTGACAGTGTATTATTCCTCTCTTCCTCCCGTACCCCCTCCCACTGTCTCTCTATCTTGTTCATCCTCTTCCTCGTCTGCATCTCCACCATCTGTTTGCATTTCTTTTCTTTTTTTTTCTTTCATCTTCTCCGTCGCTCCGTACTGTACTTGGGACGACCGGGAACAGATTCCCTGTCAGTCCGCATCCTGCTCCCCTCCACCTGTCCAACACAAGATGTTGTCTGTGTTTTTTTTTCCCCCTCCTCTCTTTTTACATTTGTTCTTCAAATTCACAACCTGATTCCTGCATTCTGGTGGCACCAGTGTGAAGTTTTTAACGAATTGTCCTGCGTGATTAAAACAATAAACACACTGTGTTGTTTATTAGTTCCCTCTGTCGTTATCGACCCGCGAGCGTGCCTGCCATTTCAATTACCTGGAATAAATGAAATAGGGCTTGAGAATCTCACGCTTGTTCGTCGATGGAGATGAGAGGGCAACTGTCGCTCAGATATCAATTTTGAACAGATGGGTTGCCATGAGGGGCCATATCTCCCTTTCAATTAAAAAATCTGAAACAGTCATTGTCTTAACCGCCACACAAAAAACACACAGATGGGTTTTGTTTGCGTCCGTGTCAGACGGGGCCTTTTGTTTAGTTTTCCAGTCAAGTCGCTCATTGGCCACAAGTGGACGTCGGCGGTTTTACTGGGCGGCTCCCAGCTCGGAGCAGAGGCTGCAAAAATAAAAATGGGAAAAAAAACAAAAACAAAAGCAAGCTGGGTAAATGCAGGTTAGTAAAGGGCCTCGGGTCTGCGGTGGCTTTGACCCTGAGGTCAGAGCGAAACAAGCATGGAGATTTCACACCTGGGTGTGCACGCTCCCTCGACCCCCCTCGGTCCTTGCCCACACACACACACACACACACACACACACACACACACACACACACACACCCCACCCCAACGTTCACATTGTGTGGCATCTGAACCCAGCCAACAGAATAATTAGCCCCAGAGGCCAGTTAAGCAGGATGGAAAACAGCATTTCACTGAGTCTTCTGCACCAAATAGCAGTGGAACAGTGTTGGCATCAGTGTTGCTTGTTGACCTCACTTCCCCCCACCGTTTGTCTGCATGAGGCCAAACATGATCTTATAGTTCTCCTCATTCCAATGGAGAGCCGAGACCAAGACCGGGAATAACCTGATTCATTCGGAAGCCTCACACCAGGGCAGCTGTCGTCATAATGTTTACTCATCAGATCCCGGAAACAAGAATGGATAGAAGATCGATTTGAAGAGTCGTTGGACGGAGTTTAGGGATAGAAAACAGGAATCGACTCTTGTCCAGCATTTACAACAATGTTGATGTTTCCAGAACAAGCACCTCCTTCCTTTCCTGTGCAGGACATTGTGTTTTAGGATTGGACACTATAAATTCAGATATTCTGAAATGGTCCGTGTCAGGTGCAGAAGGAGCTACAAAGAGCGGACAAGGTATAAACACAGGGATTCCAACCAAATGTGCAGAGGAACATTGATTTTATTTTTTTAAGCTTGCAATGGCCACTCAAATAGTGTGTGACAATCACAACAATACCACAAAGTAGGATAAGAAAGTACAGATTGGGATCTGTTCTTCATATTGGAATGATCTCTTGACATGATGGCCATGATTCACTCTAATTTTTGTTGTTCTATTTTATTTTCATTGTTATTGTGATTATTTATTTTTTGTTTTTCTCTTGCTATAATATTGGGGCTACATTACAATGCCTTTGTTTTTTTATTGTTGTACTGTAAACGCTGATGTTTTGTAGTATAGTCTTATAGTCCCATGAGGAATGAGCCATTAGATGATAGGACACATCTTTCAGCACATTATCAGATTTTTTTATATAATTGCCACAAACTTAAGTTGAACTTTAGATTTGCCGTTCAATGTCACGTACTGGAGTTTTATATCGTTTCCGGTGATGTATTGATGTATTACAGTTGGGCTTTGCTGATTTTGAGGCTTTTAGGTCCGCGACCATTTTTCCTCGCAAGGACAATGCAGTTCATCTCATCGGTGAAGTCACCGTGATCATTATAGAGAAACCTGGCTGTCACATCGGTACATCTTCTCGCTTTTAATCCCAAGGACTTCCCACCTCTCCACGCAGATGTTCGGAAGTCTGGGGTAACACCCAGCCGTCACCCCCGCACACGCACCCATCCTTGCCCCATGCCTTCCCCCCCCAAACATTTCTCCCTGAAGAAAATTAACACTCTCCTCCCACCCCAGGTGGCGAGGGGAGGGGCGGCAGGGACGGAGAGGCGCAGAGGGCGGAGGAGTGTCGGGAGCCTGATTTATCTGAGCCTGTCAGGCCCTAGGAGGCCTCAGTGGGTGTTTGTGTGCATGTGTGTGTCTGTTGGGAGATGGGAGTGGGGGGAGGTTGGATGTTTTTTGGGGGGGTGGGTGGGTTTGTTCAATGTGTTTACAATGGGTGCTGGCGAGAAGTGTTACTCCCACCTTGGCCCCTGGGTTGGCACAGCGGAAGCCCCTCTCTGTCTCATTAGGACGTGTGTGTTTGTGTGTGTGTGTGTGTGTGTGTGTTATGGGGGGGTGCAACAGTGTGACAGTTCAAAGTGACATTCACACTCCGCTCTTTTTCTCTTGTCCTCCTCACTTTTACACACGCACGCACGCACGCACACACGCACGCACACATGCACACACACACACACACACACACACACACACACACACACACGCGCAGGCACCTCTAACCAGTCCATACACTGTCCCACACACAGTTCATCTGCACACTCAGTTCAATACGTCCATTACTTACTTCAGAGGTGATCCACTCTTTGTCGTGTTTGTACGACTTGTCATCATTGAAGGGAGGTTCCCAATGATTTGAATGGTAAAAAAAATGATAATAATTCACTTTCAACACATGTTTAGCTTTAAACTACGCCTTCCCCCAGGAATAATATATGATCCTCCCTACATCTCACCAATTACCCAACGCTTATTATTTAATTCAGCCTTGCAAAATTTAGGCTAAACCTTGCTAGATTCAGTAAGAGACTAGCTGCTTCCATATGGATATATGAGTTTTTTAAATAAAAAAACCCCCTTTAAATTCACATCACAAATAGGCGGCGACTATACACGAACATGGATTATGTCCCAACTGCTTTTTATTTTTGTGTTATCCTGACACGCTCCTATAAACATTTATAATACAAATTGATGCTGTAAAATATGTTAAATTAGATGAATACACGCAATTGTGCTCCTCGTCTTCCTTTTTTCTTTTTACCTAAATTTTTGTTGAATAAAATAAGATTGGGTACATGAATTGGGAAAACAATCTGACCAAATGGTGCATTCAGTGGCTGCTCTGGAGATTTCAGGTCATGGTTATCCAGGATAGGTTGAATTTGACGGAGTTTGCTCAGTTTGTCATGGAATTGTTAGGACGGAATTAGGAAAAAAAAAATTAAAAAATGTTTAATGCTTAAGATAAGACAAAGTGTCCAACATATAGTTGCAATAGCTGAGGACGGTGTAAAGAACGAGGTGGACTATTGCACGTGAACATCTGAAATCAATCAAAGTCCTGGTGTAAGAAATGAGTCCGATTTACTTTTCAAATCATCCTTTTTTTGAGCACTTGCATTGTACAGCTAATTTAACTGCAGCTTTATATTCTAAGCAGTTCTGTTATTAATCCAACACCTCCAGTTGGGGGCTTGCAAGTATTTCCACACATTAGCATGCAAGATTTATTTCACTAAACCCATTAAAACTAATAAGCACACAATTACCAATCACGTAGCGGAGGAAATATGCATATCAAAAAAAAAAGTAGAGAACCAGAGCTGTCATACTGTCCTGAGCGTGTGCCAAACTCTCCATCCTGACCATGTGGTCCGGGATTATAATAAGAACAGCTCTCTGAAGAAAAAGCAGCTCCAAGTGCGTTTACAGCTCGAGCTGCTTACTAATTGGACAAAACATAATTATTGCATTCAGAGGTAATGGGCATTGTCTTCATTCGTCATTACTGCAATGTCCCACTTTTTTTTCTTCTTTTTTTTTTTTTTTTTTTTTACTGTTTTTGTGTGCAGTCAGTCAAAGGTAAAGGTTGTAGCATATGATTGGCACAGAAAAAAAAGAATAGAAAAAAAAAAAACAGCCTGAAAAATAGATATCAGCCAGAAAGCTGTGAGAATGTCTTTTTTTAACTGACAGGGAGCAACAATGAAAAGATGAGGGACAGCGATAGCATAAATTAGCGAGAAGCGTCTCTTTTTTTCTTCTGATTTCTTTTTCCAGATGCCCTCTTCCTCTCTTCTCCTCTCTGTCACTTGCAATCTCGCTCCCCCCCCCCCCCCCCCCCCACACCCCACCCCCCGAAACCCAGCTTCCCCTCCTGATCTATCTTTCTCTCTTTAAAGATGGGCAGAGTGTCACACAGAAGAGAGGAGGAGAGGAAGCGAGGGAGGATGAGGAGGAGGAGGAGGAGGAGGCGGGGGCTATGCACTATGCAAAGCAGGGCCTCGGTAGCCAAAGTCGGCAGGCTGAGATGAGGTGTCAGCATTGCACGGGCGCACTGATGTATGAATGCGGCGAAATCAAACGCGTCACTCGACAGACAGGAGGGGGTTGGAAAGGTGAAACCGGCATGCCGAGAGAGAGCAGCTGTACATCGGCGTCAAGGTGCTGCCTTCCCGCCCTCCCCTTCCTCTATCACTCTTCTTTTCTTGTCTTCTTCTTTTTTCTTTCTGCATTCTACTTATTTATTTATTTACCTGTTTTTTCCTCATCTCCAACTCTGCGCCCGCCGCTTCCCAGCTCGCTGCGTCGGAGGAGGCCACAGCCCTAACAAGGTGCAGCGGTCACAAAGAGGGAGCGGCAGAAATGAAGAGACGGAGCGAGAACACAGCTACTCAGGAAATATTAGCATATCCCCTGAGGAATACCGACTAAATTGATACCGAATGAATCCGACCCCTCCCTCTCTCCGTTTCCACTCCTCCCCTCTCTTCTTCCTCCCAGACCTCTCCCCAGGTGTCACGGTGTCTTATTCATTAATATGTGTAAATCCTTGTTTTTCGTCAACACTGTGGATGGCGGGGCGACATCGCCCAAGCGAGATCTGGCGGGCCGGTGTCGCCGCCCTGACTCTGCCCGACTGCGGTTTGTCAACCGAGGCTCGTCACTCGGAGTGATGAGTGAGAAATAGCTGGGAGAAGAACAGAGAAAGAAGAAGAGGAGGGGGAGTGGCACGAGGCAGGGGGAGATGCAATCTTTTAGCAAAGATGGTGACTTCATACAGTTTGAGTTGTGAAAGGTGGCAGGTACATTATGAAGTTATGTTTTATTTTATTTTATTACCACATGTTTGGAAATAAAATGAAAATAAAAATGAAAATATGTGTAACTTTTACATTACCACTCATTATGTAGTTAACCATACGTTGTTGTTCTTTTGTGGTATAGAGGTACATTTTTTTCCAGGTATTTTTGCTTGATTGCAGGTGAATCAACCTATCAGAGTCAGGTAGTCACCACAAGCTCCACCCAGGCTTTCCTCCATTTGAACTAATTTCCAATTTTCCAGTTCCAGTATGGCAGCAAGAAATAAAACCCATTCTCCAGACTTAAAAACCAGTCCATCCGAACCCAGCTGGTACCCTCCGTGTCCATGTCGACTGCCTATGCCTGTGCCACTGCTAACACGGCGTCATCAGGGTCACTTGTTTTCTTCCATGTTTTTTTAAGCATATTGCACTTTAAAACATTCTCACTACCAACCAAAGCATCTCGGTAGCGAGAGACTGTTGAAGATGTAGCACGGAATGTTGTTATTCAACGTTTGTACTTTGAGATGATTTCTAATTGAAATCAGGAAACTTTTTTTTTTCTTACTTTCGATAAAGACATTCCCTGGAGTAAGTTATTGTATATGACCACGAAAATGTAAGTGCAATGCTGTTTTTTTTTTTTTAATGTATGAATCCAATAAGTTTTAATTAAAACTTAACTTAACATGTTGCTTAAAGGTTTGACACTGCTCGCTGCAGCGTACCGCGTTGATGTTATCTAACAAAGTTTTAGTCTGTTCCATTCAAAACGCTGAATAACTGTTCTCTCCACTGTGTACCTAAAGACATCCAATGTAATGTAAAGATGACACAGAATCAAACCCATCACACTTTGCCCTGAATTACATGTATTGGTGCTTTTAAAAGCAAATCACCTTGTTTTGTCCCTGAGTGCACTCGTGGAGGTATTTCAGATGAGTCATCCCTTTTAAGAGCAGATAAGTGGAAACAGTCACAGCCACATTTGAAAGCACTTAGTTGAAACAATAGTAAAAGAATGCAATTTGCGCTGTTGGAATTAAGTTGTCGGACTTAATGTGGTGTACCGACTTCTTTTTTTTCTTTTTCTTCATTTTCCATACGAGAGGAGTTTGCTCAGCGAACGCCCTGACATATACTGGACATATTAAATTATAGGATCTGCAAGAAAAATCAATTAATGGCTTAGGCAATAAGCAATAAGCTGCAGCAGCTCTGACATGTCAGGATGGAAGTCTTGTGACACTAATACATGCTATGTTATTTGAATAAGGGCTGAAGGCTTACGCCATTGATTTTATTACAGAAACAGCAAATTGATTTAAATAAGACTGCTAATGGGCGAGTGGAAGGTTGCGTGATGCGCAGGATGTTCAGCGGAGGCTCCGCGGGGTTTCTGTCCATAAAGGCTCAAAGTAGGGACGCAGTTTCACGCCTACACCGACGTTATAATTACAGCCAGGCATTAACTTTCCCAATGCCGATGAACAATACATTTTAAACCCGTTTCCTGGTTCACGGTCAATGCTGATGGTGATGCCTCCCCCGGCGGTTTATATGTACTTGTGTCACAGCAAGCGACGAAAGGAGGAAGGCTACGTACCAAGAGTTTGCAGGCGCCCACATTAAAACCCAGGTTGCAGAGCAAACAGCGACTCCATTACCGAGGTCGCCCCACTTTGAACTCTCCGCTGAGCTCGTGCAAACCACACGGGCCGCGAGGGATGTGCGACGCCACACTAGTATGTTAAGATTTCATTTAGATTTCATTCATGTTTGAAAATATCTCGCACAGCGGCTGCATGGGAATATATATTCCATGAATGGGAAATGCCTGGATGCATGTGTGATGTTTGTGCGCTGCCCCGCACTGCGGGGGCCATTCGTCGGCGAACAAGGCCCTTTGCCGTTTTCAATTTCCAGAGGTGTCAGCCGGCCGAGGAGCGCTGGAAGCTGATACATCAGCCGAGCTGTCGGCCCCATTGTGTGTCTTCCCTTCATACACTGATATGCTCAAATATATGGGGGTAAAATCCAGAGCTTTTGTCAAGGTCCACCGCTACCAGGTAGCAGTGGCCGACTTCCCTGATTATATTCATAAACAACAGGTAAAGTTATTATGCTCGGAGTGGCGGACATAGATACAGTCCGGGGGGGTTTTCTAAGCACTTTTCATTGATGCCCACACAGATAAGTAGGATTGACGCTGAATAGGTGCCACATTTGGCAGGCGAGATGCATTGTGTGTCTCTCTGCTCGGCTATAGCTGATCCCCCTCGCTCCCATGTGCTGCTTTGTCCTGATATAACAACATCTGCATGAAGCATGACACACACAAACACACACACACACACACGCCCCCGCATTCACACACAGAGCTCACTCTTGGAGAGGAATTCAAGGGTACTCGCAACACATGCACGTGCAGACGACATTTAATGCACAAGGGTTTCGTGGAATCAATTTGAAGATATCGGGTACTTTTAGTCAAATGCACGTTCTTTGTGGCAGCCTTGGTTGATTACAAAAGTTGCTCTCCGTCTGCGTCATGGTATAAACCCCGCCCATTATCAGATAATCGGTTGTGATTGGACGAGCAATTTTTCTGCCGGGGCCAGAATCACTTCCCAATGGAGGGGGATCCAGACCGTATTCTGGCAGAGCAGATTTAAATGAGCTCCCAAAATGTGTCTGGGTCCCAGGCTAGACCTACACCTGAATTCTCTGTGTGTGCCCACTTCTTTTATGTCCACCTTTTTTCTCTTGTGAAGTCGTACGCACGGATGTGCACATACACACACATACTCACGCAAGATAACTGATGTCCCCCTTCTCGTAGCCCTGCTGTAACGTCCAACAGGATTTATTGTTTGCCGAGGGCACATGCGGCGTCGGAGAGCCGCACGCTACGTAGAGGCAGAGAGAAAGAAACAGACGACATGAAACAAAAGGGCGATGTGTTCTGTAACAACGTGAATTCAGGTTATCAGGGAGATACTGTAGGGTGGCTCTCACAGTGATTTTTCTGTCGTTTCACCGACTTTCTGGTCTTTACATTTTTCATTACTTCCTCGGTTTGCGCGACCTTACGCACACAACCTCTTTCCTTTTCAAAAACATCAGGCGGGTAATAGATTACGACTGTCACTGTGACCCTATGCGGAGCTGTCATTTTAATAACATATGCTAGACGGCATGCTAAGAGACGCGGCGGTCCTAAAGCGGCTGGGATGAGATGTGAGCCCTCGTGGCTAATCGCTAATGCTCCTTTATGAAGTGCCGGCACCGGAGGAGGATGCTCGCCTTATGAAACGCCCCGACACCACGAGTACCACGCCGGCTTTGCGCAGTGCGATTCAGAGGACCGCGCCGCAGACCTCACTAGGTGTAAGCAGCCTGGATCCCTTGTTTATTATGTTTGGAAATATGAGCTCTGTTTTGATTTGATGCTCCCTTCCATTTATTCGACAAAGCCTGAAGCGCTGGTGAGTTTTGCTGGACATAGCGAACTATTCTCAGCAAGGGTGGCGATCAGCGGTGAATCCTTTTCAGTCCACGCTCAATTTCCCCTGAGCTATTGAATGTGATCTAAAACTGTTCCAGTGGCTTTTTTCTTTTCATGCTAACACGGCCGAGGAGTTTCCAAAACCTAGACACTGCACTTCTTGTTTGTCAGAAAGAAAATGTACCTCGCATTCAGAATTGACAACATTTGCAATATATAAGAGAAGGGTGCCAGCTTTTCAACACAGACTTTAAAAAAGAAATGCTCTCATCGAGCTTGAGAGATTCCTAAAGCAGAGTGTTGTTTTTGAAGACTCTTGTTGAATTCAGTATTTGTACATCCGAGCACGGCTCTGTTCTTACTGACTCCTGTGTGAGGGCGTTGTACACAAGCCAGATTTCTGAAGGATTGTGGAAAACAACAAATGCCAGAATTCCCACTGAGCACTGATTGTACTGGAAACTTACTGGAGATTGTTTGTGTATTTGTGCACCTGCAAGGTTTTTGTGTGTGTGTGTGTGTGTGTGTGTGTGCAATGTGATGTCAGTTAAGCTTGAAGAGCAGCTTTAATCAGCTACAGTACAACTTTTTTTCACTTCTTTGCAGCACATAGTACATGATACTAATTATCATCTTTCTTGAAATAGGTGAATTTTCATACAGGAGAAATAAACGGCATCTCAAAATGCGAACGTGTAACATTCCTTCTATAGTGGGCTTCCTCGGCTGTGCCCTTCTAATTCGCCAGGCCGCAGCTTAAGGGCCTAGTTACAGTGGGAAAGGATTTTATGAGTTTACGGGATGCTGTTTTTACGAGCGACTAAGGAGAAATAATGGGGTCGAGTGTCTCCCTCCTTCGTCCTTCCCTCACTCCATCCCTCTCTCGCTCTCCCCAGGCCTCTCCTATTACCTGCCGCCTAGAGGACTCAGGAGCATCGCTTAATAAAAGTTAATCATGAGAAACTTGTTCATTAATTACAGTTCAGGCCGGCTGCCTGGCTGTCTGGCTGCCTAACCGTTTCTTCCTCATGCTAAGGTACGTCTTCCTTCAGTCTGGATTTAAACTCCGTTTATTTATTTTGTATTTGTATTTCTTCTAAAGAGGGCAAAAGGACATGATGTAATGCATGTGGCAACCCTCAAATGGTACCAGCCCAAAGAATATCTAGTTAAACTTTAAAGACGTCATTACCCAGAATTCCTGTGAGTTAAAAGTATCTGTGTGGTCTGTTAAAGGTCAACCAGAGGCTCAGTCATGATCTGTTTGAAGGCTCTGAACATGTTTTCTTTTTCTTTACATTCTGTTGTCGTTTTAAAAGTGGATAACAATGTATAACCATGAGCGAGTCTTGCCATGTACCATTACCAACTCCTGAAATTGCATGAAATTTACAATTTATAACTTTTTCTTTCTTTTAGTAGTTATCTGAGGACACAGCGACATTGCTGCAACATGTCACGATGATCCGACACGTTGTAAAAATCAGTTAAAGCTCATTTTCTAAACCACTACATTCTAAACTCCCAGTGAGCCTGACGTTTCCTTAGAAAATTGGTGATGATCAAAAACCTGGGTTCCTGTGCAGCACATTTACAAACATTTGTTTGAAAAACCTGTAAGCGGTGTGTCTTGGCCTTTATTTTTGTACTGTGGGAGGAAGAGGAGACAAAGTCGTCCATATAGTACATATAGTCACTGTTATGAACTTTGCTTATGGCGTGCGTTAAAACAGAAACAGTTGATCCAACAAACACTAGAACGGAAATGTTTTCATCAGAAAGTTTAAGTATTAGTTTGACATTTTGCCTTTGCTTTCTCTTGTTTTGTCTTGAGATTTGGTCAAAAATAATAGTCTAATAGTCTTGACAGGTGGAATAACATCAGGGATGCCAGAAAAAGAAGATCAAAGTTGTAAAGAAATATATTTGGTGGTGAAGGGACGTTCTTCTTCTTGTAGTGCCACGTCATTTAATTGGCTAATAGGGCTTTTATATGTAAGGCTGTCCAGTAGTTTCTGTTTCACACACACACACACACACACACACACACACACACACACACACACACACACACGTGAAGGGAGACACAAGTGAGACAGTGTTATGTATTTAACCATGCATCTGGGGTTACTGCACGATGCGGTCCAGCTGGGTCCAGACTGGATTATAGCTGAATCGAGCTCCATGTGGACTCTTCCCCGACCACGGAACAGCACTGGCAGACGGGCCGAAGACTAACACAGCAGACAAACGCATCCCCCGCCAAAACAAGCGGGGCTTGGACTCCTGCTTCCTCTGGGGAATGGGGGGAAAAATGGGCTCTCCCGGTGCTTCGCTGTGAGGTCAACAGGCTCACCCGGCCATGTCATTACAAAGTACACACACACACACACACACACACACACACGATCTGCAAAAGTGATCAGGCTCGACGAATGATTTTATCTACGATCCCGCTACGCAACGCTTATTTCAAGACATGTTCAATAAAAGGACCTCGGTGTCCTGCCAGATATTTTTCTGCTCTGGTTCCAGAAGTTGCACTTGTTTCAATGGACGAGTAAGTTTGTTTCAAGTCAAGTTGTTTGTGAATAACCAGGCACAGAGCCAGATATTTCTATTGTTCGTCTTCTCCCCCTCAAATGCATCACTTGTGGAACCAAATTTTTTTTATTGTGTTTGGTCGCATGATTTCTTGAATTTATTACATTTTCCTGTTCTCTGAATAGGCCGACCACGCAGCATCCAACATTAAGATTCAACCCAGCAGTGAAATACTGCTGCGGTTTGTACATGAAGCCAGAGACAAAACTTTGCTCAGCAGTTTTTTGCAGCGTGCTGATGTACAGATGACTTCACTGGTTCCTTAAATCAAAAAAAAACATTACATAAGGATTGGCTACAAGCAGCAACTCTGAGCCTGGCCATGCACATACACTCTCAGTTATGAGTTTATGAGGAACTCATGTCTAAGACAAATGCAGTCTAATGCAACAGTCCGACAGTGAATCTTCCCTTCATGATGGTTTCACTGTTCTTTTTTTGTTGAAATTGTGTTGAAGAGGTGTTGATTCCACTTTGTGATCATTATGGAGTTGTTCAGTTTGTGGTGATGATGCTACATGATGCAAACTACATCCTGATTACATCCCAATTTAAGTCCTTCACTGTAACACTGAGTATTACATTCCCTGTGTTTGTGTTTCGTGTTGTGGCCTGGAGTTTGTTACTAAACCATGGACATACTATTACTAAGGCAATGTTCCATGCATAATGCAAATAACATGCGTCTCTCTCTGTAGGTTTACTGTCCATTAAAGACATTTTTTAAAAGTACAGTAGGAAAACAAACTGCAACCAAGATCTCAACAAATTTAAGCTCCCTGGAGGTTTTCAATGCTCAGTACAAAAACTTTAAGGGGGCAAGACTTGTAATTCCCTTGAATTAGTGGTAACCTGAATGTAGTGTAAAAGAATCCGGTTAAATGACTGGCAGCTGGTTGTCAACTGTGGCGGCTTTTGCTGTGCACATGATGTTGGTCAATCTTTAAATCATGTCCCAAAGAAAAAAAGTAACTGAATCCGTGCATAGTTTATAAGGCTTGCTGTGACAGAACTGATTTACATACCCAACTGTGACTTTCAGTTGTAAGAATCTATTTCACAGTCCAAAGTGCGGCTACAGTACGCGATGCGAGTGTTCCTGTTGGGTCGAGCCCATGTTAGAAATTATGCTGAAGTCTCACTGAAATGGAGCAACTGACTGTAAAGATGTGTTGTGTGTCACTGGAACAGTCACTTCATTAATGCGGTGAGGTTGTCATTTTTGCGTTATTAGAAGCAAAGCACTTAATTAATGTATGCAAATAAGTGCAAGATCACACCTTGCCAGAGCATGAGACAGTGCAGTTGCGTGTTGTTTCTGTGTGTGTTAATTGGTGCGCTGTGGACGGGTTCCGCTGTCTTCTAAAGTGTGAAGTGAAAAGATAAATATGGGCTGGTTCAGGGCGAAATGTGTTACAGTACCCGCAAATTGCCAAAACTATCCCTGAATTCAAGTAGAAGTTGTTGTTTAGTTGTTTTTTTTTCAGAATCCACCACCATAAACAAACACATGTATATGATCCCAGCTCTCAGGGGGCGACATGACAGGCAGACAGGGTACGAAGCGGGTTGGACACTGTGGGGGATTCTAAAAAGCTAATTTTCCCGCTGGCCTCCTCGCACCTCTGCCCTTCATATACAGCCATTTCCATAAAGTGCTTTCCCTGGGGAGCCAACAATAATAAACAGTTATTAGTAAATGCATTATGCCAGCACGTCCCTTTTGCCCCCATGCCTCTACTCAATACTCAACCTACAAACACTCCCAGCAACGACGCAGCACCCAACCGGACCTGACACAGGGGGTGGGGGGTGCATGTGTGTATGCGTGTTTGTGTTTCCTGACCCTTTTTACCACAGAGGACTGAATTCGTAAGGGAATTGGTCTAATGTTCATAATAGCGCCGGCCATTTCAGCAAAAAGCTTTGGACGCCGTACACCTGCCAAACTCATAACTGTTGTGATTTCACCTGATTGCCTGGTGCTTTTTAGGAATTGAATCCCTTCACATTGCCGTTTTTATTTATCCAGTTATTTCACAGTTTGCATTAAAGTGCCCTAAATTACTATGGATGAAAATGAAAAAAATCGGATATTATCCCTGATGTTTAGTGATTCAACCTCTTCAATTAACATGCCGAGACTGGTTGCTTTTGTAATTAGAGATGATGCACAGCACCTCGGCCCGTGAGCAGCCACACTGTGCAAGAACCACACCATGTATTAGAAGTTGTATTTATTCTAAAGGAGCTAGCCACTGTAAGCTAGGCGAGGGTCCAAAGTCTGAGATTGTTGTGTGCAAAGACAACTGGTGGCACATGTTTACAAGGCTAAACGGGTAGCAACAGATGTTGATTTGTATTTGTTCTTGTCATTATCATTGGGACAAGCACACAAGATCTGGCATCGCTCTCCGTCCGTGGACGTGTGTTAGTTTTGTACGTGTGCCCATTCATAAATTCTTCTTACCCATTCTCAGAAAGTAGGTTTTTAAAGGTTTAATATGAAAGGTGCAATACAAGGAATGGATCAAAAGAGTGAACGGTCCAGAGTTCCAGAATTAAGGTTGAAGGAATGTGCTGACACAGAGGCAGGCAGGCGACCAAACATTTGGGTGAAAGGCAATGGATGCTGGCTGAGTGTAACAAGAATGACGAGACAGTTATGAGATCCTGAACACAGGCAAGAAACCAGAAGTTAATATTCAGGTGAACAAGCATAGTGACAACTACAACAAAGGCAGAGAATTCAACCGCTGCATTTTTCAACACAAAGGACCCGGCAGAGATACTGACTTATATACCACAGCAGCTTGTGGAGATTATTAAGTGATGAAACTCGGGCAGCAATACGGACCGATGGGAGAACAGGAATCTGGAAGTCACACAGCATTGTGGAGACGATACAGCGAACCAATCATATTTCGAACAGGAGCAGATTTTCACGCGAATTCAAAGCAGATTGATGGACCTCGATGTACCGTACAGACTGGAATCAGTGTGTGTTTGACATGTGTGAATTCAGGTTAAAATGAGCTGCTGTTCTTTTTCCTACTGTGTCAAGTGTTACACCTGAGACATACGCCAGTGACAACTGAACACACATCACATAGCTACGTCTGCAACAAGGCTATAAGTAGAAAAAAACAGCAAAACTTGCTCTTGATGAAGAAAAAACATGAGTAGCCTAATATATGGTGAAAATAACTGTATGGCATAACCACCCTGTAGACACGCAGTGACTTCATCACAAGCCTGCAAATAAAGAGAGTGAACACCGAGTGAAAAACAGCCAAGGACTCTGTCCTAGAAGAGTTGATATTACAGACAGTGCCCGCAAATGACTGAAAGTCAGGCGGCGAGAGGCGGAGGCGGAGCGGTCTAATTCGTACATGGCTGCTAAGTAAGGAGTGCAGGCTAATTGCTGGCTGAACAGGGCAGGCACAGGCTGTTCATGTCAAAAAGGACACAGCCACTTATTAGGCATCAAAGTGCATTCATATCACAGCACAAAGGAGATGGGGGTCGAGGGGGCACGGGAGAGGGGTAGAGCACGTGCAAATAGGGGAGGGGGTGGGGTTTAGCTCTAATGAATGTCATTGAGAGGTGCATTATGGGACCTGACTTTTTTTTTTTTTTTTTTTTACATATGAATAAATGGATGGATTGTGACTAACATATGCATGTCCTTGCGACGGTGCAGCCAATAACTTGGACGCGGTCATACACCACAGAAGCATCCGAACAGAGACTGTCCAGCGCAGACAGAGGCGCACAACTGGCTGCCAGGAAGCCCACTGGTAAGAAGCAACCAGTGTAGACCACAAACCCCAGCTGGAAAGTCAGCACGACGTAGCAAACTGGCACTTTGAGAGTGGCAGCTTGCACCGTCAGCAGCAGGAAGACTGAGCAGTCGACATGCAGTGGGAAATTTGAGGACGTTCATCGGCAGCTGACTCAAAGAGTCCAGTCTATGCCACAGAATGATTCAGAACTTCATCCATTTACAGTAGATGCCCAGCAAGCAGAACATTCAGCTAACACAAAAAAGTCCTCACAGACAGCTGCATCCAGGGAGCCAAGTGATTTCAGCGAATTCCAGCCCAGTCTTTATAATACTAGTCCTGCTCGAAAAGGGCCGAACGAGAAGAGGAGAGTGAGGTTTTGGGACCCACATCCGGTGGCGGTGCAACGGGGAAGTGGATCGTAAACTGCTGCTTCCATCCCAGCGTTCTGGGCTCACAGTATATGAACCAGGGAACCAGAGGAACCAATAAATCCTGGAGTTCAACCCCTAGCTGCTCACACCCAGCCCGGACTGGCACGGGATGAAAGAAACTCTTAGCCCAACCACACAAACACAAAACCATAGCTCACCCCCTACCAGCCCCCTGCCTGGACCATGGCCTGCAGCCCAGCGCCTATGGAGCGTTTATTAGAGAGGAGACTGAGCGCCATGTGCTGTGGCCCGGGCTGGAGGAATGTGTCTGGTCAACAGCAGATTACAGCGTGGATGTAACTGCAAGGAAGGACTTGTTTGTGTGTATGCATGTATGCCATTTTATGATAGAAATAAAACTGCACGTGTTTGTGGTTGCACAATGGATCACGTGGTTGCGGAAACAACGCTTAACTTGCCTGTGTGTATGCCTAATCATTTTTATGAACACTATCCATACAGTATGTATGGATTTTTTGGGACAAAGTGCTTGCATGCACATGTACGTTTGGTTTTCTTGCACGTGTGTGTCAGGGTTTCTTTGGACCTAGTGTGTACTTGTGGTAGTTTTGATATATGTATGTATCTGTATTTGCAACCATTACACCACAAAATATGTGTATTTAGATTATGCTCAGACATTTTGAGGTGAGTTTGATGATCATGAGCTAAGAGTTTCTAGCCGTATGCGGCCACTTGAGATACACTGGTAATGTGATTGTTGAAGAGAGAGGCAAGTCGGTGTTTCCTCATTTGCAGGAGACATGCTTGCGGTGCATTTTATTCTGTCTTTGCAAGCCATACATGGTTCTACCAAAAGTGAAAATTTCTTTGAGCGAGTTGTTTCGGCAAAAACCAACTGTGAGTCATCACTATCATCTGACAGCAGATGCTTCACCAATAAGAAGCAGTTCCAACCATCGCAGTAGAGAGGTTAGAGTGATATGTGTTAAATGATTTAGTGTTAGTTAGAATAATATAATCATCACAAGAGCCGCTGATTGGAGAAGAACAGCTCATTGTAGTAAATTGGCCTACGGTATGGGTGGTTGACAGGGAAACCAATGTGGGTGCTCTATCTGTTCAGTATACATTATCTGTTAATCTGTGAATAATGGAATATTCACATAATAATAATATTGTAAGTGCCTTTCAGGGGTGAACATATACCAATGTAGATATTTTTTTTAAATGTAGCATTTGGTTATAAAAGAAAGAGAAAGATAAAAGAAGCAAACTCACCATAAAAAAAGAGACATTTCTCCCCAGTCAAGAGACAAATTGCTTCAAGGAACATTCTGTAACACAGGAGCCTACATTTATCTCAACAACAATACAACAGGCAACACATATACACCTTCTAAATTAGCATCCTGGCACTCTCATTTATGCCATTTGGAACATTCAGGCTCCAGGGTCAAAGTCGTATTAGTAAAAGGTGAGGCCAAACAAATGAGATTATAGCTGAATTAGCTAATTATCATCATTTCCATTCCCTAACAGCCGGCAATATCTATGGCATAATGGTGCTTGTCAGGTTTATTGCTGTGTTTGTCTGGGAGGCATTTGCTCTCTGGTCTCACCTTCTGAAACACATCGCCCATCCATTAGAATGCATTATGGAAATGAAATCTTTGTTGTTGTTGTTTTTTTTTTATAAATATAAGCCTTGGTATGACAAGTTGTTTTTTCTCTCTCTCTCTCTCTCTCTCTCTCTCTCTCTCTCTTTTTATGTGCAGGGAGGAAAGAAAGAGTAGAAACAGAGAAAGAAGAGGAGATGGCGGTATGGAGAAAGCAAAAGAAGTATACGTGCCAAGGTTAGAGCATGCTAGAATTTGTGAAGGAGTACCTATTACAGACAGACCTTTCAGAGGAAAATTGGACCTGTCTACCTTTTAAGAACGACATGCTAATTCATGTCAAAAAGGCTTTTAGTCAGGAGGACAGGACCAGAGGAAAGGCTGTTGTGTTACATTCATTTGGGCTGATGTGCGCTCGCATCGAGGTTATATCGCAGGCAAAATACTGATATCAGGATTTGCTTTACAAGAATAAAGAAAAAAAGCACAAAGGACATTTTACATGTGAAAAGATAATTCCCCATCTTTATGTGCAGCGGAACATATTGGACTTTCATTGCATTCAAAGTTAACGGTAAATAAACTACAAATTACCGCTGTCCACTGACAACCATGAATCTCCAGGGTGATATTTACCCTCACTGATAAAAAACAACTACTACACGCTCCTTAATGGATTAAGAGAAAATGCTGGTTCCTTTTAATGTCACAAAACCCTTTCTTACCTCAAAATTGCATAATGACCAAACTTAAGGCTGTCATCTTTTAAAAGGGTACCTGGAAATTTAGCAAACTTTACAGAAGTACACCTCTGTAAAGTTGGGGACAGAAGTGGGATGCTTCAAAAATGCCAGCTCCTATATTTCCCATAATAATGCACCACAATTCAACACAAACTGGACAATACAGTGTCATGCTAGAAGTACTCTGTCGTCATCCTTGAGCCTTGAATACGTTTTATTCTCCAGGATAATCTGATTGGTGATAGGAGAGGTGGTGGTTTTGCACCTGCTAGGGGTCTCCACACTGATCCCCTCCTGGGATCCTAGAGCTGTGGGAAATCAAACAAAGAGTTGAAGTCCGGGGAGGAGGAAAGTGTGCCTCAGCCGATAACCTCTTCACCCTGCTGACACTACGGGTTCTTGCTGAGGAATGCAAATGCACACACAACACTCTCTTTTGACTTTATTCTTAGTTATTCTTATTCTTTCTTTGGCTGGGCATGTTTTTCTTCCCTCTCTTGCAGTCTCGCTCCCTTCCACCCCAGTCTCCCCTCGCCTTTCCTCCTCTCTCCTCTGTTAGCCAGGCAGAAAGTGAAGGGTCTTTCATTTTTCTGACACCCTTGTCCTTCAGCCTATTGATTGGCGACCGAGCTGGCGATCCCCTGTCGGCTGCTAATAGAAAGTGAAGTTCATCAGCCTTTCCCTTCCCCTCACACACTAACTCGGCCCTTCACCACTCAGGGACCCTCCCATCAGCAGACACCCGGTGATCTACTGCAGAAAGGCCAGGAAACTAACCTTTGCAGCACTATTCTTACTTCTTGCCAGGACTTGCTCTTCCCATAAGTCTGATTATTTATTTTGGCTGGTTTAGTCCCTGGATTTTTGTCTCCTCATTTTATATCAGGCTCTGGTTCCCTTTTTTTATGACTACTGATGAATTCAGGGTCAAATGCAAATTAAATTTCCTTTATATCCACTCCCTCTATTCACTTCAAATTGAGCATAAAATAATAAATATCACAAATATTATCAGACATTTGTATCCACAGGGAGCTTTTCAAAAGACCCACCATGTTTAAAATAATTGTTCAGGTTACGTGTTAAATTTAATTTTATTTGTGTGGATTAGAACTCACACGTTTTGTACAAATTCGGGAGTTGGGTAATACACTTTGGTTGCCAAAAGCAACTTTAAAAAAAAGTCCATTGATGAAATGGTTCCATTATCAATACATCTTTTATAAAAGGCATGCACTTCAGAGTCTCCCGACATGTCCTCCACACCAACCTCGATGAAGTTAGACCATGAACCCAGTTAAAATGATTCTTCTCTCGCATCAGCATGTTAGCACTTTAGCGTGTAATTCCAAGCTGTGCCAAAGTACGGCCGGCCATCGCTGCTACAAGGCCTTTTTTCTCGAAACTGCAACCAGGAACACACGGTGAACAGGCAGCATGTGTCCAATGTGCTAGCGAGCCATTTGCTCAGTGCAGCGCTTTGCTTACGAACGCGCTTCTATAAAAATCAAGTTGAAGAAAAAAATTTTTTTGCAGCCAAAGGTTTTTGTTCATTAGCATTGGGACGTAAATACGCTGGATATAGGGGTGAAGACTTGGCATACAGCAGAACCTATATACAATTATACATACTGTATTTGCACAGTGGAAATTGAGCCATTTTTTTCTCTTTTTTTGACATAGCGACTAAGACTGCCCATGCAGAAGCCAACGAGATAATTTGCCTGTTTGTTCCAATCAACACCCAACATGTCTTCCTGTCTGTACAGCACATTTCCTAGTAATGGCATATGAAGTGTACTGAAAGATGTTCAGTTCTTTTCAGCCGAGTCACAGAACTGGACTGAATGGAACTGATTAGAGTGAACCATTGTTATATCAACCATGGCCATTTATTAATATGAATGTGTCGCATATTATTACCTGAATTCACAAAAAAAGTCCTGGAGAACCCTCCGGCTCTAAGGAGTGCCAATTTACCATCACATCTATTTTAATGAGCTCTCCTTGGCTTGCTGTGCTTCTATAACACCCACTGTGGCTTTGCTTGCATTCTACAAGCACTTTTGGCATTTTAAGACTGCATTTCCACCTCTCACTTAGCATTCGTTTCTAGAGTAGGAAGTTTTCTTGACATTTATAGAGAAATCCTTGGCTGTATCCCGTCTTCTTGAGCCCAGACTCAAACTTTGCTGGCTGAAGGCTAAAACCCAAAACCCACCTTGAGGTGAAGGAACACGCTCACTCATTTTCTTCTTTTTCAGCCTCTCCTCTGTCAGGTCTTAAGCCAAGACCAATAGCTCCTATTAGTGAGTGTGGCAGGCCAGCTGACAGGCTAGTCAATATCCATGAGAAGGCCACTTCATTAATGATCCCTACTTGCTCAGAGGGATGGAGAGGCTAAAGCAAGCGGCCTCTGACAGGCCACAGAGAAACACAAAGGGCTTAGACTTTATTTTCAGCAAGATGCACTGTCTGACAGTTGAAAGTATATTCTAGAAAAGTTGTATTCTAGGGATATATTAAGGGCACGAATATAAGTGAAAAGAAAATCAAACACAGTGTGAGCTATAATAAAGCCATTTTGATCAGCATTTCTTCTATACTTGAGTAATTTAGAAGAATGACTAGAATGAAGATGTTGGCGAGCACTGAATTCATGCCATTTGAGGTATGAGCAGTAGGACAATGCAGCTTGCCATGCTCAATATGCATGTCTACAGTAAAAATATCCGTTGATGCTTTTACACTTCTGTTATGCTTTAGGTAAACTTAAAAGTTTAAAAACCTTAAAACGTCAGGGCAGTGCTCATGACTCTAAAACTCCTTGTGGTTCTGTACACTGTCAATATTTCTTCGCAGTAGATTGCTAAAGGGGAAAATACATTCTTGGGTAAACCTTTTCGCAATATCATGAACTGATCAGGACTGCGGGCATGGGTCAAACTGATCCCGGGTCCAGGAGCTGAACAGGTATAGAGTTCAAACAGAGGAGTTGGTGGATAGGTTGTTGAGGCAGTATTCTTTGAGAGATTGAGGCTTCCAACTGAATGGCAGACAAGGACGAAGCAGGTTGTGCATGGTAAACAGGAGTCTGAAGGTGAACCTGGAGCACAGGTGAAAAAAAAAAAAAAGGTAATTACTCCGAGGGAGACAAAAAGGTAAGCAAGACATCAAAAAAGTGATCAAAACTGGCAAGGAGGGTCGTTGAGTTACCAAACGGAGTGACTAAACGGTCTGGTGGAGATGGATGGAAGGACCGGGTACTCTGGCTTCCTCCCACAGTCCAAAGACTTGCAATGGGGTTAGCTTATTAGAGACTCTAAATTGACCATAGGCGTGAATGGTTGTCTGTCTCTGTATGTTGACCCTGTGAGTACAGCCTGGCGTCCCGTCCAGGGTGCGCCCCGGCCCTCGCCCAATGTCAGCTGGGATTAGCTCCTGCCCCCCATGCGCCCCTTGATGGATACGGCGCTATAGATAATGGATGGATGGAAAGAATTGTTTCTGTTGCTTGGCCTCGTTGTCATCGTTCAACACAACACAATGTAGTTCATCAGCACCACAAGCTGCAGTCACCAAAAAGATCAAGATTAATCAATATAGTTTCAACACACAAAAACTGGATATTATGTCTTTCAACAATAGAGGATTTGTTGCAGGACTGTTGTATTGGACTGCGCTAGGTGTTCCTAATAAACTGACAACCGAGTTTAAGTCCGCTTCTTGTTTGCTCATGACTCATGTTGACAAGCCAATTTTTCCCATAAGACTCTGTGCAAGTGGGCCACCCAAGGCTTCATCCTCCCAGGAGCCTGCAGAGGATTGTGGGAGAATGAAGGGGAATTACAGCAGTTTGGTTGCTTGCGGGATCGCCGCAGTGATATGGATTCCTGGATGCACTCGCTGGCAGCACATCCTGCGTTGACAGACAAACTGATAAACCATTTTGCTGGATCACAAGTCGTTTAAATAGATGGTTGCTCTTTGCAGGCCTCCGTGAGCACACATCCTTTTTCATACGCTGACACACACAAACACAAGTCAGGTACACACACGCACACACGCCTGCCTTTAGCCCCTTGTTTTCTGTCATGTTGCAGTGCTCGTCAGCAGGTGTGTGTTCCAGGGTGAAATGATGTTTCTGCCCTGGACGACATGGGAGAGCTATCTGTGTAATAGAATTATCTGGAGAGGCCACTCAGAATTAACATAATACAGACTCAAAATGTAAATTGTCTTTTTGTGAAAAGTAATGTGCATGTGAATCTGCTCTCTTGCTCCTCTCTGTCTTATCATCCCTCTTGTTCTCCCTCACAAACACACTCACTTTCTGTTCTTTATTTCCTATTTCTGGGAACTGCTAAAAAAAAAGAAAGAAGAAGCCTCTGCACTGATGTGGGCGCACACACTTCCACACATTTTGGGTGCAAATACTTGAGAGGTGTGTGTTCCGCTGACATGTGTGAAGCTAAATGCCAACGTACCATTTAAGAGAGAAAGGGCAGCGGCACATCCAACCTTTGTAGTGTGTCATTCAGCAGTGTTCACAGCCGTTCACATATAAAAATGAGGTCTCCTCTGTCCCAGGGAGCAGCGGATCTCCTTCACCCCATCAGGAAAAGAAGAGGAGGGGGATGTTGACAACCGCAGAAACATCTGTCAAACACAGAGTGCGGGGTGACAAACAAGAAAAGGAAAATAATTCTCCTCTTTGTTTTGTCCTTTTATTGTCCTGCAATTTAATTTCATTTGTGGATCTACTTTTTTCCTTATTCCAACAGCAACTTCATCCTTCATTTGTTCCTTGTTCCCTGCCTCCTTATCCCTTCCTTCCTTCTTCCTGCAATGATGAGCACTTTCAGTGTTCAGCTACCGCATTTAGCCATTCAGGGAGTTTGATAAAGCTGCAATCTAACAGCCCCCCCCCCACTTCCCCCATCGCCTTTGAATTACACAGCAAAGGGAAAAGGCCACCTCTTTGTCACTAAATGCCTCTCCCATTCATTCACATGACAGCAAAGTAGTTTGTCTTTTCCCACGGTAAAATGCCAGATTTGAAAGCCCTCTATTCGATTAATGTTTAGAGTTAGGCTGCGAGCCACCTTTAATCCAGGAAGTATTTCGCAGTCAAATAAGAGCCTCTCTAATTTGGGGGATGGGGCGGCATTTTGGCATTTGGCGGATCGAGGATTATTGCCACTATCCACAGCAGTGTTTAACATGGATTCACCTGGAGCCATCTTGAATATTGACAGGGTGGAGTGTGCATCCAGATTCGCTGTGTGCCCTGTTGTTCAAAAGGTTCATGTTCTGAATGGGCTGAGGTTGTAATGAAGGTTTTGTCTTTTTCCTTACGAATCAAACAGTCACGGGCTGTAAAATGTAAACTGGTTTGCTGTCCGTGAAATACTTTTCTTATTGCCTATAAAGCAGGACATTACTTTTGAGAGATGAGATAACACATTTTTCATCTGGCAAATGACCAGTGGCCTAATGTGACTAACCTTAGCTAACGAAGCAAACTTTATCTTACTGGGCCGTTTTACTGACTTTTTGCCCCTTGCCTTTATGTGCAAGATTACACTATGATATAAGCAGATCAAAGAGAGTGTCCCAATGGTTTTTAATCACAAAAGTAAAACAATACACAAACCAATACAAAATTACCTGTAATTATAAATCGGACATATCAGATTCAATATCTCCCACTGGGCTAAACTAACTACACAAGTTCAACAAATGTTACGCTACACGATAGCCACCACACATCACCATTAAGTTCAATATTTGCTCTAATTCAGGCAATTGATCCGAGTAAAAGTGCATTTTGTTTGCATCTGGGTGCACTTGCTTACAAACCATGAAAAAGGGAAACGATAATTTAGCATTCATGGTGTGACAAGGCTAGCAATGAGTTATTTGGTAAAAGAAGGAACATTCAATGTGGCATTACCCTGTAATGGCCACCTGTGGACACGCTGGCTAACAAGTGGCCACAAATATGACATGTTCTCAGCTGGAGACCAACATTACCACAAAAAATGAAATGCAATAAGTATGAAAGCAGAAAAATAAGAAAAGTAAAATAAAACATATTTTGCCTTTGTGATTTAAGATTATGATTTCAGCTGGTGTTCATAGCTTATATTTCAGCTCCCAAGTTTGCATGTGCTCCATGTCCTTGACATCCCTTCATGTTTTTGTGCATTCATGGTTTTCACCCGACTTGAATTTCTTGACCTACCATCTTTGGCTGTTGTGTGACCTACTTAGCCACTGGTCTTCAAACCTTTCAAATTTAGTGAGCCAAGAATTCCTACCTGTACAACCCGGTGCTAGTGTGAACAGATCAGCTTTTAAGTGGTCTTATTGAATAGTGGAATTGCTACCACCACAATAAAGGTCAAAGGATGTTTTTTTGCCCCTTTGAGGTGAGCATAGATTCCAGTGGATGCAGCCCACACCTCAATGCAAACGTCTACATCTCTATTTATTTTCCTCACATATTTCTTTACACTCAAACATTATGCCGCCTCAGTCAAAGTGGTGTTTTCCTTTTTCTTCACTGATGAATAGCTGTTGCTGGTGAAGTACACCTCCAGAAGGTAGCTTCTCTGAGCTGCCATAAAGCGGAGAGAGAGAAGGTGTGTTCTCGTCAGAGTGCAGCTATGTCACTCATTCAAGGTTTGCACAATGGCACAAAGCAAGACTGGGATGTGGACTGGATTTATTCACAGCAACTTTCTAAATAAAACACCATACGCTAAATGCCTGCACATCTTATCGAGCAGAATCGTGTCAACTACAATACTAAAGACGTTTGTAACTTCAATAGTCTATGTTAGATAATGGTCGAGACGCTTGACAGATATATGTATTTTTTCACCTGGAAATATGTATTTCACTGAAATGACACTTTGCCCAAGGCTTGTCCTGCAGATCATAGGTCCCGACACTGAGCTGTGCAACACAGAATCGTGTCACTCTATTGAAAGAGTTTCAAAAGTCAAATTGAGTAAGCAAATCTAATAATAGAATAGAACTGGATAAAAATCCTTCGAATACAATTAAATGGAAATTGAAAAAAGAAAGCAAACATTAGAATGAAAAAATGAAATTTTAACAGTTTAAATGAAAATACAGTGACTTGGTTCAATTACCCATCCATGACCAATACATATCTGATGGTTTATAAGAAACTAACAGCCTTTTAAGACATAGAAAAAAAACCACTGGTGGCTTCATCATTTGTTAAAGTGTTAAAGCTTTTGGTCATTCAGCTTTATTCAGACACAGGGGCTGATTCAGACATGAGACCAACAGCATATACAATTGCCATCACATTTATGTAATGAGGTGCGTTTCTTACAGGGAGTTGTTCCTTACTAACTGCATAAAGTAAGTTATAAAAATGTATGTAATAATGTTTTCATGTATGTTATGTGTAAAGGAGAATTTGTTGAAACTTCTTTTGTTTTCTTGTATTTTTAGTGCAAATGTTTTGGGCACGTGCCATAGTTTGTTACATCTTACTTCACAAGTTAGTGTGTTAAAAAGAAAAAGTTGACAAGTTCATGCATTATGCAAAAGCTGTGAAGTTAAATGTCCACAGAAGTCTTTTTAATGGGAGTGCTTATCAACTTCTGTTCGTGTTGCATAATATCCCATAGCTCTCATTGGCCCGCACTCAACACACTGCAGGGCCTCATGGGATTTTATGCTTTTTTGTTTCTCATTTTCCACCAATTATATCAGGGACACAAACCTTGACATAAATAAGCTGACAAACACTAGTTTGTCTCTGTTGGGCTGTAAAACACCTTTTTCCTTTTGTATTTCCTAAGATTTCATTGAATGCACAATTAGTCAAAGTGTTGTGAAGGAATTGCTGGTAATAGTTCCAAGGTTTACATTAAGTGAAAGTTCTCAACAGATGGGCATCAACTTTCGTTGGTAAATCATGTTAAATTCAACATTTACATTTTAAAGAGTTTTTAGGGGACCTTGTCATGTCAGGCTGGATAATAAATGATTCCCGCCAGAATTAACAGTTAATCAATATCACTGATCGGCCAAGTAGGAAGACTTCAGGAGTTAATTTACTTGCCGACATTTCTAGTTTTGACCTGGCAAGATATGTCCATACTTGATGAGGTTTTGGCATCACAAGGCCACATCCTAATCATTTCCTTATTCAAAATTAAATATTAAAGAGTAATTAGACGCAGGCTTCAATTTCCTTTTATCATTTATATTTTCAAGAGGCTTAAAATAAAAATGTTTTAAACATAACTGCCAGTTAAGATTAAACAGTCGCATCACAGGAAAGGGCTGAATATCTGAAATTTATTCATATAGTATAATCCAGGTGGGGGGCTGTGTGGACAAAATCTATGCTTTAAATTCAACTCTTATAGTATGAGAATGTGATGACTGAACTGTCTGCATTGTCTTTTTGTAAGATTAAAAACAGCCAAATAGCAACTTGATATATGATATCAAATATATCTGATTGCATGGAATACTATGCAAAAGGATTGTTGCTCCTCTGGTCTCGCCATTAACACGGTTTCTGTCTTGAAAGGCTTGGTGACTCTCTTTAAAACTTTGGTATACACCTGCCCATTTCAAATCGTCACATCCTCACATGCATCCCAGCCTCACGTGCATCCCAGCCTCACGTGCATCCCAGCCTCACGTGAAGGGCATTTGAATCCCCTTCATATAAGTTAAATAAGCCTTCAGTTAATTCTCTACAGAACTTGGGGAAACGGTAGCCACCAAGTTTGGGCAAATTATCCAACAGGGTCAAGAGGAAAATTGTCCTTTCTGACAGGGGAATAAGCACAGGTGGAACTGGTAACATTAATGATGGCTCTGTTCCATTTAGGTGGAGGTGGCATTGAGTCAGCATGCAGAATACCAAGGGCCTTAAACTGTAATTGGCTGTAATTATGTGAAATTGACTACTAAAGACTGATTCAATTGCAAATGCAGGTCTTAGAAATAGGAGTGAAAAAAAAGTGATGACAAGCTCAACAGTCAGTATACAGATTAATATAACAGTGAAATAAACCCCAGTGTCACGTCTCTGACCTTCAACTTAAGCCAGACACATTGAAAATAGTCATGACTGGGTCTACTGTTTTGCTGCGACATTGCTGTTTAATTCAGCAAATACAGTGGGTTCCACAAGTCTGGGACCACGGAAGCGAGACAAGCTTTTCATCCGCTGGCAGCATCTTGTTGGTGTCAGGGATGTTGGCTGTGATCCAGGGGCACGGCAGGCATCTCAGGTCCACAGACGGCCTCCCAGAAGGGGACCAATAAATCACAGGCTCTGACCTTTGCTGGCATCAGGGACCTTAGTGCCTCCAAAAGGTAGAGACGAGAGCAAGATTGAGACTTGGGGAAGCTGTGATGAACTGCAGATAGCTACACGACACACACACACACACACACACACACACACACACACACACACACACACACACACACACACACACACACACACACACACACACACACACACACACACACACACACACACACACACACATAAACTACCTCATGTCACTTTACTCTCCTTCTAGCTCTCGGTGTCTTCTGTTATATTGCAATGGTGGGTAATATCATGACCATATAGGGACATAAAGGCAGAGAGGTGAACTGATTATGACAAAGATCGCTTGATCAAGTTCCCTTTTTCAAACCCTTGTTTAAAACAGTTCTCTTCACTGCAACAGTTAATCCAACATCTGAAATACAAATCCTCTACATATTATGATCAACTATTGGAACTGACCTATAAACAAGTACTAATAACATGTAGCATTACAATATGGCCACTACTGTTCTTTTCTTCTTTTAGTATGAACCAATAGTGGTTTATATCATCCCCTCACCCCACCTGTCACAAGTCTGTCATCGAGGCCATAGGGAGGGGAGACTGAGTGACGGCACTGCACTGTGGTAAAAGTCTTTTCCAGTCATGTGGGCATGCTGGGCTTTGTAGTTCCTGCCCAGACAGCAGAGGGTCAGGTACGATGTTTATGGCTCTGCAACTGCAGCGGGTTCTGTGGATTTCTTCTCGAGTAGGGAGCTGATCCTCCATTTTAATGATTTGCTGGAGGGCCTTCCTGTGCTCAGAAGTGCAGTCCGGGTATCACGTAATGATGTAGTAATGGACGAATAATGGACTCAATGTCACACCTGTGGAAGTTTACTGACAGCTGTTGAGGTTGTGCTTTCTTTAAAGTGGCCCTGGGTACCTTACATGTGCCATATAAATCAACAATGTTATTATTATTATTATTTCTTCAGACTCTTCAGGGAGTGAGGTCTTGACAAGGTCTTTCATGACCATCGCTGTTGGGTTGATCGTCCATGAAAGGTCAAAGCACACACCGCTTGGTTTTTGTCTTCGCAGGGTGACTCGTTGTTGTTGGATACCAAGCCTATATCATTACAGTGATACCTTGAATTTATTACAAAAGAATGTGAAACATATTTGGCAAAGGCAGCACAACGCTCTCTTTATTATGATGTTTTTCTTTGTCAAAGCAGATAAATAGATCATGAAATTAAAGGTTGTTTTTTCGTTACTTTTAGATGCCCTTTCTCAATTTTCACATAGTTTTTTTTTTAATTGGCCATTGTCATTGTACTCTTTTCATAACTACATATTGTTATTTTTTTTCCTTCCATGTTTTATCTTTTTCTTTTACGTCTCGTGCAGGGTAGAAAACCGGGATTCCTAGTATCCATGCATCCATCCATTCACTACTTCTTGCAGCCTGACAGCTTACTATTCATTCCCAATGTCAAACTGCATTTCCAATGAATGCCTTGCACATAAATGTACATTTTGGACATACTGTGCTATATCCCTAGAAGTCCTCTGTTGTATGAAATTTGTTTTTGTATGCCTCTATCTGGAGATGATCACTGCTCGTCTTTTCCCCCTGCCCTGGAGTGGTGGAAGGTTTCCATATGTGTGCCGGCGTGGCCTGGTGGATGCATACTGTCACGCGGGGCGTGTCTTGCCCAGCATGGGGCCTGGCTGGGCAAGATGGAAGGTGGGCCAGTCGGCGATGCCACGCGGCTGGTGGCCATATGAACCGTTGTGTGTCTGTGTTTGCGAGCAGTGGGGAGAGTGGTTGTTGCTCTGGTGTTTCAACATACGTTAGCTGTCTAAACACTCCCTCTTTTCCTCCAGCACACACACATTACACCCCCTGCGGCGCTGCAGAGTGTAGATATTCAGTCTGCCAGTAAAAGAGGGGGGACAACAAAGGGCCCAGGGAATCGGTAAAGGCTGGAGAAAGAAAAGTGGACTGGCAGGAATATAGAGGCCATTTAAATACACTATGTATGCTTTGCATGTAAAGTGGTTTCTCTATCCTTTCCAAAGTAAGAGCATGCAAATATGTTTCACAGGGCTGTTTGGAGTGTCTAAGGGGCACTTCCTTTTACTATGTGTGTTGTTATGGTCGAAAAATCAATAATTTTGACTGTATTATCTGTATAGGCATAAAACAAATGAAGAAGAACATTGCTGAGCTCATTATTTGACAAAGTCGAACCCCTCTAGCTTCCTCCTTACCTGCTGTGATGTTCGGGGGAACGGTGAATGATTAATCAAAGACTGTGGTTTTAAATCCACTGATACATCAGGCGGTGTTAAAATAGAGACTCAGGTAGAGTGGGCGATTTGCAACAGGAGCAAATTCGGAAAAGACAAAATGTTGGGGGTGGATGGGAGAACCACTGTAGTCATGCCGACTTACAAAGCCTCCCTCAATCTTTTGTTGTAATTCAGCATCCATTCAAAATGAGCCAGTGACGATCAAAACCCACAGTTAAATCCTGGGTCAGTGCTTTTATTTTTGAGAATTGTAATGCAAGAAATTAACCATTTCAGATTACCTTTTTTTTTGTTTTAAATGAGGTGCACACTGCACCTGCTATGACTTTTCCAAGATGTAAGGGTCTGTTAGTGGGGGAATGGTGCCAGGCTACATCCTCCGTGGAGAACGGTGCGAGAGCTGACCACCCAGTCAAAGTTCATGGTCATCCCCGCTGAGAACACCATCATCTCTGTACAACTAACCAGGGCTTTAGGCTAGTTTGACTGTCTGAATGCTAATAGCATTGGAATTCTGTTCAAATTTTCCCGCGAATTTCTGGCAAGATACGATTGACAGTGTATTGAACCGGTTGAAAGAAGCAACACTGCACCACAGTCAATCCCCAGCCCAACATTATTTGTCCAACTACAGTAAAGCCCAAGCTCCGGCGAAGAATAACAAAACAAACTATGAACATATTGTCGCTGCTTGTCACATTTTGGAAATCTGGGGATGTAGTTTTCCATTGGATTGTTGCAATCCCACACAAAGAATTAACAGGAGAACTGAATTCCATTTACGCATACAATGTTTGTCTGAAAGCTTTCATTGCATCACTCTAAATTGTAAACTATTGTTGATTGTGACCATGTAAAAAACCAAGTCCAGATCACTTTTAGTTAATTTAATCTTGGTATTTTATTCTGTTTTACTTAAGTTTATATTATATATGTATTATTTATATGGTTACATTTATAATTAATTTATTATATTATCATTATTTTATGTTATTGTTATTTTACTTTATTGTTCGTTCAACTGATTATTTAAATTTCCCTCTCCTGCCACCATCAGCCGTTCGTTCTCTGAGTCACATTCGTTCATTCATAATTTCAAGTTTAAGACATTATGGCTTCTAAGGGGAAAAAAGCCCATGTCTTGCGGGTAATTACCCCTAGCAGAGTGACGTGAGTTGTTTCTTCCAGATGACAGCTTGTGTTTACAGGAAATTCAATATGACATGAGCATACATGTGGCTGTGATGGGTTAATAAAGGGCGCGAAAGCCTCTGTCATAAATATCAGAATGAAATCTGTTTCTCCCAACACAATATATAATTTACAGAACTTGATAAAGTTACATGATATGATGATTCCTCCACGTTTATACTTTACCTTCTTCATTTTCACATTGTATCGTGCACAAGAAAAGTAAAAGAAGTTGAAGTTAACTATACAAACTGACCTTTTCTTCACACACAGGAGGGTGAGAAATCAGAAAATGATGTTAATGCCACATGGAGGATTTGGAGCAGTGACTCACGAGTGCCTCCGCAGCGATGATATCACCCAGCTGTCGCCATGGTGGTGACCTTTACGGTGGCCCAGGGTGACCGGCGCTTTAGCGTCAACGTAAATTTGACCCCTGACATTTCCACGGCTCAGTGGCACTGCAGGCTCCGTGGGGTAAGTAAAGAGGGGGCTGGTTTGTGAAACTGTGAACAGTGTGATGATGGAGAGAGATATTGCACATACAAGTAATATTTTTTGTATATTAATTATCATACGTAATGATACATATCTACATATGAACTTGACTTTATTTACTTTAAGTATAAGTGAATGACACTGGATTTCATGAAAATTGTGATAATGGAAGTTGATTGGATGATTAAACCTACATCACTCAAGCAGTGTGGATTGTGATGTGTGAAAACATTATGATTTATTCCCATATGATTACGTGATGATGGTGACAATAGGGAGATTTGTATGATACTGCTGATGATGAAGTTGATTTTCATGAAATTATCATAATGTGGATGCATGATTTGATGTTGAAGATGTGATAATGTTTGGTAAGGACTTTAATCCTGATTGTCATAAAGATAATAATAATAATAATAATGATGATAATGGCTATGATAATGATGGTGATAATGTTGGTGGTTGTAGAGGAAAATGACCAATGACGTTGACGCTGATGTTGTCGTTGAGGATGGCGGATGACTGAAGAAAGACAATGGCAGACGCTGAAGAGCTAAAGCCGAGAAGAGAATGGAAGACGAAGGAATAAAACGACCGTACAAGCAAGGGAAGAGTCAGTGAGCGAAGTCAGAAAGGACACGGAGACAGAAGGAAGAGAAAATGGAAGCGATAGCAAGCCCAGGGACGGAGATAAAAGCTGTATTACATGAAATTAATGGTGGTCTTCTCAAGGAGTACATGAATCACAGTGTTCCCCTACAGTGAGAGAGAGAGAGAGAGAGAGAGAGAGAGAGAGAGAGAGAGAGAGAGAGAAAGACAGAGGCAGACAAAGAAGACCAGAGCTGGCTGCTCAGTAACTACAACTTCAAAGGTCTTTCCATTTAACGAAACTGCATAACACCTCTGACAAAGTGACAGAGGGATGGAAGCAGGGGGAGGGAGAAATAGAGGGTGAGAGAAATCATAGTGATACATAGAAGAAACCAGAAAGGAGATGAGGAGGAGGTTTGGTCACACTGGCGTTCATAATGATAAAATTATTTTCCATATTTATTTAAATTGAATTTTTTTTTGTGAATACTGGACTTGCCTGACTCACAGTCTACATGATACCATATACATCAGCATACAGCTGGGATCAGCTATATGCTGATTAATGCCATGCTGAAGTAATATCACGAGGTTCTGACTTGTAAATACTGTTCACACAGTTCAAATCAACGTTCGACGACTGGATACTGTCATTTTTCCCCCCTGAAAGTTCTGATGTACACTAAGTCCCTGTTTAAAAAACAAACAAACAAAGGTTCTGTTTGGTCACAGATCATCACTAACGGGATTAAATGCTTCATAGAAATGTTACCACATTGATAAGACATTCCGGGGCAAATGTATTCAAACCAACCAGAAAATGTTCGGAATATTTTGTGGCATCTGGGTAGAGGCAGGACATGACGATATTTCCGCTGCGGAAAGCAGTGTTTTTGTTTACAGTCATCAACACATCTACTCGCTGTGAATTTTCCAGTGACTTTCCTGCTGTATTCTTACTCACAATTTTTTTTTAACAGGGAGTAACATTTGCGTTCTCGCGTACAACCCCTAAGTAAAATTTCAGGACAAGGTCTGAACTTCAGTGCATGTCAGAAAGCAGCTTTTGTGATGAAGTAAAATGTGTTGCTTGGTTTTACTATCCTTATTCAAAGATAACTTAATACTTGCTGCAATATTTGCCAGCAGGCCCTTTAAGCCACCATGAAAAGCCAACCAGTGCAGCACTGCAACGTGGTTCTGCTACTCCTCAGGTATATCCTTCTCAGCCGTGTCTGTATGTACTTAGTTCCCGCAACGTGTCCATTGACTCATTTCATTCAGGCGATTTGGTGACATTGAACTTGCAATAGTAGGGGCTTATGGGCATTTAATGAAGAAAACGTCTTTTCATGTGTAGATAAACTAAGTTTGCATATTTGTGAGCAGACTATATTTCAGGGCTCGATATAGTATTGCTAATTTTGTATTTGTAAATTGTCAGAAAGTGTGATTCAGATTTTTTACCCAGAAAAACTTGTTTCAAAATTATTTCTCAGCCAAATTAACAGGGAACCATATAGTGCACACACACACACACACACACACACACACACACACACACACACACACACACACACACACACACACACACACACACACACACACACACACACACACACACACACACACACACACACACACACACACACACACACACACACACAATTAATGCTTGCTGCTAAAATAGTATATTTATGTGCATATGGCACAGTGGAAACAAACATTGGCCAACGTGCACATCCACACTACATACAATCTAAATGCCCCTGCAATGCTGTGCCACGTCACAAAGACAAAGTGTTTTCTCTCCTCTGTACTTTCCCTTGTTCTCTCGACTGTTCAGGTCTGTTCTTCTGTGAATAAATCTCTGTAATTTGAAGGTGACAAGAGAGGAGATTTATGAAAGTATAAGTGCCTGTTTCTGGTGGAATTTATAGTGCAGAGCAAGGGATATGCAGATTAGAGTGCAAAGGGTGTTGCAGGTACAGGCAGATGTGTTTTCATGTATAGTATGTGTGTGGTATGATAAAGGGGCCAACAACACTTAATCTTTCATGTATTATTATACATGGCCTAGTAGTGGCCGAGCTGCATCAGCGTAGAGGTGAGGGGTAGGGCTTGTGTGATCTGGTACTGAACGCTTGCACAGCCCAAGACAGTCAGGCTGCAGATACTGTATAGATACATTTCAGCTATGATCACAAAGAAAAACACTAAGACAAACAACATAAAACAATCCAGTTCTATTTTGAAACAGACCTGTCTGCATAATATTGAACACAAATTAGTCATAAATGACTAATTAGTCTCTGCATGTCCACAATCTCATTAATTCCACAGTCCATTCCAATGCACCAGACTGGCATGAAAATGATCCTGCAAATTGGGACTTCAGAATACGAGAACCCTGGAGGTCCCTTGACGACTGCCAATACTCCAGGAGAGGTGTCGAAATGTGGAAATATGGTGGTGTTCTTTTTTTGAGAAAGTAACAATACAGTTCGGGTGAGACAGAAGCTCTAAGATAAAGAAATTTGAGAACATAATGTTGTCAAAGCGTTACATACAGCAACATGCTAGTTTACTTTTCGTGATATGGTAACACTTTTTGTAGTTTTGGTGTTGGTGTTTTCAGCCGCTGAACACTTGGTCATCGTTTCTGTTGGTTCACGTGCTAGTAATCAAAAGTCCAACTGAATATTAAGGTCAATAATTACAGCTTCACCTTTTCTTTTTCAAGAAAGAGCAGGTCACCAGGTCTCAAATTTGAAACCCACTCTCTTAGATGACAGCAAAGTACTGCATATATATAATGGGAGTAATCCGCCATCAACATGTAGTGAGGTAGATACAACTAAATATTAAACTAGTCAATGAAATGTTTGATAGAAATGCTTGAATTTAGGAAATTACAAAACTAAAAACAAAAAAGGCCCATGCAACATACTGCATTACTTATAAGTGCATGATCCATACAAATCTAGGTTTTTCCCCAGAAAAGAAAACTAATGCCGAGTCCAATGAGCTAATCTATGCCTTATCTTTCCTCTCTATAGTCAAATTCATATCATCACATGTTTGACCATCCAACAAATCTGTTCTGAATATCTCCCCAGAGGGCCTTCGAACAGCATCTCTCTGTTTTGCACAGTCTGCCCCGTGAAAAGTGACCGGGCGTTTAAGGGCAGTGTTGGGCTCACACTGGGCATTCACAGACAGCCTTGTGACTCTCATTGATCCAAACACATGACTAGTTTAGTGCGGTGGCTTATAGGTCAAAGACAGTTGAGATGAAATATGAAAGGAAGGATTTTTTTCAAAGTGACCTCAAAATTATCTTGAGCAAATAAAAACACACCAGTCAAAGTTGAACAGGAAATTGGAAAATAAACACTTTACTGGAGCACAAAATGACAATTTTTAGTGGTGACAGTGCTAATGACCAGTGCCAACGAAGAAATCTCGGCATGTTGCTGTGATTCTTAGCTTAAAATACTTCCTGCTACTCTAGGATCACATACTCCCACCCAAGTGCAATTTCTGGACATTTATTTATTTTTTTAAATCTAGCTTTTTATGTATTTACTGTAGGCTTTGTATAGGCATATACATATTTCAACCTTTTTTTTTTTTTACAGCTCATTGTTATGGTAAAGAGAGGGGGTTGTGTTCCAGAGGTAGTAAAACATCTTTCAAGATCCAATTTACATTTTTATGTACTTTTGGCAAGTTAACAGAACAGAAAATACAGCATTGGAACATTTTCCACAACACAATATGTAAAGATGCGAGGCAATTTTTTTTAAAAGATCAGACATTTCTGTAAGAATAGCAGGGCAGAGAGAAATCTTTACGAGATGGTTCGTCTCAAGGAACTTATCCTTCCAGTAAATGTCCACTATTATTGAGACGTTTGACTCATATGGGTTTTTAACCATATGAGGCTGGATCCTACATTTCCCCAACCTCAATAGTGTCTTTTGTAAGACAATCCCTTGCCCACATCAGTCAGACTAAACAGTTGTTGTGTCTGTGCCCCGAACTTGGAATAACTCCGATGACATCATCAGGGATACATCCTTAGAGCTCTGACAGAAAAGACTCATTGTAGAGTCCGTGGCAAAGGGCCAGTACTGAACTGTTAACGTAGAATAAATAGTTCTCTCCATGACAAGCAACTGTGTGTGAATGTGTGAAATGAGCGGAGTTCCCCTTCATCACAGTGGAATGTTAATTCATCAAGAACGACAGCTAAACATGAAGTTAGCGATGCATGCACGGCAAACAGTGCAAACAGAAAATTAAAAACAGCGGCCGATCAAACGCTCGATGAAATATGAAAAATTACACGAGGAGAGTGGCCACTACCATGAGCCTGTTTCAAATAAAGACCTGGCTCCCCGTGCAGTCGAAGTAAGTAGGGCCATTATTCGGGAATTTGCAGTATTCATGTGTAGGTACCAGCTTGCTGCGAGCCATCCTCCCCACTCCTTCTATCATTGTGTCTCTGTGCTTGTGCCTACTTTCCACAGCTTGAGTAAACACTGCCAACTCTCTCATTAGCCCCCTCACCGCAGTCTCTCTTTCACTCGGCGTGTCTTTCATCCCCTCTCCCTCTGTCTCTACGTGCCCCTGTTTAAACAGATGAATTTGATTAGAGCCAGTTTTAAATGACATTGGAAGTTTGTGTTTAATGATTCAAATAAAAAGGCCCGGTTATACTGTTTAAAGACAGGCCTTAGCGGGACGTCTCCGAGTGCCGCGTTGTGTACAGTGTGCGCGCGACACTCCACAGCCTCTGTTGAGGTTCCTTTTGTTATTTTATCGTGCAGACTGTCAGATGATTGACTATAATGCCGGGCTTTGGAGTGGTGTTCTGTACATCAACACGAGCATGCTTTGTGGCCACAAAAAACATCTGTGTTCACAGAATGACTCATTAATTCTAGCTTTCTGTAGACCCGGTCTGTCAAATGAGAATATTGTAGTCTCAATGTAAACTTTTTATGACAGTGAGAGTAAGTCAATGTGGTATTAATTTGGTTTTCTTAATTTACAGGCAGACAACATTGTGGTGCAGTAGTTAGCACTGTGGTCTCTCAGCAAGAGGACCTGCCTATGTGGAGTTTGCATGTTTCTTATTTGGGTTTAATCCCGCTACTTTGGCTTCCTCCTACTGTCCAAAGACAGGTTAGGTTAACTGACTGGCAGTCACTCAAAAGGGTCTATCATCCCATTTGCTTACGATCTGTTAATATGAAATATCTGCAAGAGACAAAATAATGTAATAGTATAAACCAAAAAAACATGATATTCAATTATTTCCTTATACAGAATGTTACTTGACAGCAATCCGTTTACATACGCAACAAAAAATGATAAGTTGCCAGTATTTTCCAATGAACTGCATTTTGCACTGTGTAATCCTTTAGGACATACAACTAAATTAAATGAGTTAATGCTTTGTTGTGCAACTTCTCTGTCTACAGTCTTTTTTGCATATGTGCGTGTGCATCGCTTTGCACAGGCTCACAGATTTTTTTGCAGGAGTACGTCTGTGCGAGAGAGTGCAGGTTGGGGGATATTGCAATTTCTCGCTGCATTAAAATCACGCCATGTTATAGATGACAAGGGGAATGGTGACGATCGAGGATTGGCTCCCTCAGCGGTCATCACTCCACATGACAGCGAACGTACACAACGCTGCTCTGAGGGCAGCAGGAAGGGGAACAGAAAGGTTTGCAAGCTCGTATGACCACTGGTCGAAAATCCAATATCTTGAATACAGACAGGTGACAAATAAGGAGAAAAAACAACCTAAAGTGCCTTAGTAAGGCATTGGGCCACCATGTGACCTCAGAACCGCCTCAATGTTTCTTGGCATTGATTGAACGAGTCTGCGGAACTCCTGTGGAGGGGAGAAAACCATTGATCCAATGTATATTACCTCAATTATTGTTTTGATGATGTGACTATGTCCATGTTTGTCCACAATCTACCAGATGTGATCAATTTGGTTGAGATCTGGTGACTGCAGAGACCAAAGCGCATGATCCACATTGGCCCTCTATAGTTGGGGGAACCGGTCTTCCTGGACAAGTCCACTCCCATCAGGATAGAAATGTTTCATCCATAGGATAAAGGTTATCACTTAGTAAACTTTGTATTGGATTGAAGTGACCTTTCCTTCTTTCCTTCTCAGGGGACAAGTGGACACAGAGCATGGCAGCAAAATGCCCCCCACAGAAAACTGTTGGGGCCTGTACCATTATTTTGCATGGGTCAAGGATGACACATCTGACTTTTTATCCATGTTTCTGTACACTCAGTGGTTTATCCGCTGAAACCCTACTATAATATCCCTCTCTATCTATTTGTCGATGGACTTTGCTTGCCGACAATCCCGTCACATCATGCAGTGACAATCTCAATATGTGTTATTGCCAAGACCAGACATTGTTGGTTCTCATTATGACACAATTAGAAGATAAATGGAAGCTGAATATGGGACTAAGCCAAAAGAAATAGAATATCAGTTTTCTTTTTCTGTCTTTCTTTCATCCACAGTTCCCCCCTCCCTGTGCTTTTCTTTGTCTAGCACTGGCCATTTGAGGAGAGCTTTTTCCCTGACCTTCTACAGTGGAGAGTGATGACAAGGGCGGCACATGCTGACCTTGACATTCAGCATGTTAAATGGTTTCTTCTTCCGCAGCCAGACAGCAAACACACAGTCAGGCAGGCAGGGACACATTCACCACTGTAGCATCACTTTGGCGGGGAGAAAACAGCAGGGCCACACGGCCACTCTGTTAGTGTGTCTATGTGTGTGTGTGTGTGTGTGTGTGTGTGTAGAAGTGAGCCTCTCTGAATGAATGAGTCAAGTAAACAAGCTAAAATAAGTTAACATTTCAGCACTTCCTGTTCCCTCATCTCTTAGCTTTTACGTGTCTTTAAGAAGGCAATTCCTAACGAAAGACTAAATTAGACCACCGAAGTTGTGAGGGACATTTAATATCAATAAGTTGTATGAAACTCATCTCATCACTAGCCTGCTTTTACATCCTCCTTGTGTCTATGATCATGTTCTCGCACACTGCTCTAACTGAAACTTGCCAACTTGTTTATTTATTGGTTCATAGTTTCAAATTGTATTTTTCCCAATTTTTGGAGAATAACTAATTCATCGTTTGTTGTCCAATTTTCCCTAAGCAGTTGAAGTTGTTTGCCTCAGTTTCTTTCCAAGTTTCACTCAATTTCGAGATACGTACACAACAAGAGCACTCAGAGAGCACAGACCTCACACAGGGCGGTAAAAAGTATTCTCCTGTTACCAAGGCTGAGACTTACCTTTGATAACCAATCACAGAACCTCTTTGGCAGAGTTATCTATGACTGCTTAATGTGATCCCACAGATGTGCAAAAATTAAGGAAAAGATGCTGTTTCACATAACTTCAGACTGCACTAAATACATACAGAAATGCTATGTCATAAGACTTTTTTCAGCTCCTGACTCTGGGATAGTGGGAAAAACCATAAAATTCCCCAAAACCCACCGTATCTCTAAACGGAATCTTTCACCAGATCACACACATTCAATGTGATCTGTTTGATGATTAATGGAACGTGGCTTTTTTTTGTATGCCCTTACCCTGAAACTGTTTGGAGCAAATGTTTGGATGAGTGAATGACTTGATGAATGAAAAAGTAAAAACTCCTATAAATAGTTACAATGATAATACATACATGGTAGGTGACTAGGAAAGTCTAGAAATGTTTGCAAAGACATGCGAGGTCTCCTCTGTCAGTGCGACTGAGTCAAAGTAGGGAAAGTCTTGTCCCCCTGTCCCCAGAGATCATGAAGACAGTCTGGAGTAATGCGACATAGGAGTGGATTACTTAAACGTTAGCTAATTTCCACAATAGGTGCTTTGTCGCTTAAACCCAGTAACTGTCCAACTCTTCTCATTGCGCTGAATATATATCAGGACACAGGGACCATCGCAGGAGTTGCCTCTCAAACAACAAAGTGTGCCTTTGTTGGTGGTACTGGCTCACTGTCCCCTGTCCCCTAATGGGAGAAGATGGTTTCGGGTGAAAACAGCGCTAACCTTTCTGCTTGTTTACACTCAGCGCTGACAGGACCTGAGGATGGGCCGGAATGGGGGATTAGAGGAGGTGGTAGACGGAAACAAGGAGGTGACCTCTCCAAAGTTTACCCAGCAGCTCCCCCACCTCCCCTCGATAGTGAGCGCCTGGGCCTTAATGAGGGACCCGGTGGAATTGTTGGGATGTCGCCTCAAAGAGCGCTGGGATGTTGAGACTGGCCAGGCGAAGCAGGGGGGGAAGTGTGTGTGTGTGTGTGTGTGTGTGTGTTTTTGTGTGTATTTGTGTGTCTGGCTTTTGTCTTAGTTACTGGAGCGGCGTTCCGAAGGTAAAGCACCATGGGAGTTTAGCCGCAGTCACAGTGTGGTGGGTGTTTGTGGAAGTTGTCTTTTCTTAGATGTTTGTAAAGGCTTGTTTTTGTTTCATCTCAAGGCCTCCTCTTTCACACTTTGTGTTGTTGGAGCACTGGAATCCATGAAAAATACATATTTTATACTGTAATTCACCTCTCTCTCTCTCTCATACATATATAAATACCTTTGGTAAATTAAACTGATTGGACTGACAGATGACAAAGTATGTTCTAGCAAAAACCAAGCCATGAGGCCAACTGCAGAGCTCAGAGTCGGGATTGTGCTGAGGCACAGATCTGGGGCAGGCTACAACAAAAAGAAAGAAAAAAAAGAAGAAAAAAAACATTTCCTGCTGCTCTTCAGGTTCCCAAGAGCACAGTGTCCTCCATAATTCTTAAAACGGAAAAGGTTTGAAACAACCAGATCTCTGCCCACAAGCCAAACTGAGAAATCATGGGAGGAGGTAACAGGTAACAGAGGTGACCAAGGTACTGATGGGTCCTTTGGCTGAGCTCCAGAGATCCAGTGCGGTGAGAAGGAAAAGGACGAAAATAAATCTTGAGTATTGTGGATCATCATGAAGTCCACAATGTTCATGAAGTCCTCAGCAGGCAGGCACACTGTACATTGTCCTGAATGGGGTATCGCTGTATAATTTACAGACTGATCATAACTGACCTTGATGTGTGAGTTTATGGCACAATGACTCATGTCTATCTTAATGATGCATCAATTAGAAGAAGAGTAGATAGTTGCAGTGGGTGGTTAAATATTGATATGCTCTTTCTGCGCTTTGTCTTTTGTTTCGTGACAATCGTGTTCTCCTCCTGCAAAAAAAAAAAAAAAACTCTTTCAAACTGTCACGGGACACTCAGGCTGTCGGCCGAGTCAACGGCTGGAAGAATTGAGGGAGTGTTTAGTCCAAATGGTCTAAAATAAAGAGCACAAAGAGGGAACATCTCATATCTGCCTTGTGCTCTGTGAGACAATCTTCCCCAACGTGCATATCCCAGTGAGAAGGAAAATAAAGAGAGTCGAGCAGTTGCCGGCCTACCTTAAACTTTCTGTGTGTAGTTAGAAAACACTTAGGAAAAGAGTGCGTCAATCTGTGTCTACGTGAATGATGGAGAGTACAAAATGCATCAGGAGTTGTAGAGAGGAGAGCAGGTCACGAGTGTTTGTAGAAGACACAATGCAAACACTTACACGGACTGGATTATGGCTTGATATTCAGTGTGTGTGTGTGTGTGTGTGTGTGTGTGTGTGTGTGTGTGTGTGTGTGTGTGTGTGTGTTTTTTAGAACAGAACTCTTCTTTTTTTTCCTTGAGATGGTACAGAATGAATTGCCACTGACCTCAGCAGTTTCCTGCAGGGTGAACGTGAAGAGGTAAGTGAGAAAAGTAAACACTTGAACTAAAAGAAAATAAAAAAAGGAAAAATCACTATTTCCTTTTGAATATTCAAAATTTTAACACTTCTTTTTACTTCTTCTGTGAAAACAGGTACGAGTAATAATGTCTGAGAGGAAAGTGCTTCAGTTCAAAAGCTGGTTCCCTCAGCGAATCAGGAAGGGTTAAACAATTGCCGTAATGCCGGGCTGCGAGTGCGTGCGTGTCTGTGTGTGCATGAAGAGCCTCGAGCAGCTAAATGTGACTCGTGAGGCCTTTATGAGGCTCTCTGTCTGCCTCTGACGGGCATTTGGAACCGTGAACCTGTCTGAACTGTACATTTCCTTAATTGCTCCAATCCTTGTTACGGGGTAATTGCGGAGTTCTCCCTCTCTCATATTAAGTTCAGCCTGCAAGTATGTGCCGGGTCCCTCGCTCCATTCCATTTGGAGAAGCTGGCCGGCGGACAGAGGAGGACGAGGGGAGAAGAGGAAGTGGAGGCAGTGTTTTACCTAAATGGATGTTGGATGATGGTTGTGACAGGTCCGGGGTTGGAGCTGATTAGAAGTGGAGACGGGGCAGGGATCGCACGGACACTTTAATGTACACCTCATCGACTCGCGCAAAGAGATGAAGTGCATTGAAGAAACACACTCGAATGAGAAGCATCTGCGACAGATGAACTCCAAATACATTAACACAAAACACTCGCTGACACCAGCGGTGGAAGGATATTCAGATACTTAAAAGTTTTAAATATTTTACAGTGACCTGTAGAAAGTACTAGAAGTAAAATGACTTGTTATGAAGAACAGTCTGCTAATTTAAACATTTAATTTTAATTTGAAATATTTAGGGGTAATTTAGCTACCTCATGCTGTTGATTAGTTTTAATCTGTAGCATAACATATTTTTTCATAAATGTATCAGTGTGTTTTTAATCTGCAAAGTAAACGGGACAACATTTGCATCTAAATGTAGTAGAGTTTAACCACAGCACACAGGGACTGACTCTAACATTAAAACATGTTTTCACCTTAACATTTAATGATTTACAAAATGGGGACAGTAGGAAGACAAGTCCCCCAAATATATGACTGTAAACAGGTTCATGTCCCCATAACACTAGTTACACCCACACAACAATGACTGACACACATACATAAACATCCTAAAACAAAGATTCAAATCTTGGTTGTTGTCTTATAATGACATGATGGACGTACTCTTGTAACTGTGCATAGCAGTGTTTCTACAAATGGTTTTCTGTGTGTGTGTGTGTGTGTGTGTGTGTGTGTGTGTGTGTGCCCGACAATAGACACACATTCCTTTGCCCTGGGTTTAATGCTCAGAAAGTTGTCGTATATAATGTGCAAAGAAGTGTAGTACTGCACCCGCAAAGGCAGGTAAGAAGAGGACTGCAAGCAAAGCTAACAGGGATGTAAAAAATGCATGATTTGAAATTTGGGGTGGGGGGGAGGAGAGAAGGAAAAAAAAGGGAAAAGGCCTCGCAAATGTTTTATGAGAAAGGAAATGCACTCATTGTTAGACCTCAAGGATAGATTAATTTGCTATTCAGAATGTCCTTTTTATGAAACAGCCTTCCAACCCCTGCCCTCCATTCATATGCAGCTATTCTACATTAGTAAGTAACATTCAACGGAACTGTCAGGGCTAATGAAGAGGAAAGGTTCTTGTAGCAGGCAGTAAATACTAAGGTCAGGGTGGTGGACATTTGCCTTGCACACGTTGGTTTCTTTTACCATGTTGACTTAACCTTACATGATGGCTTTTAGTTGCCTGAGCGTAATTTGTTTGCTAGGAAAGACTGTTGTATTCATATTTTTTGCACACAATATTCTGCAAAATATGATCCCCAAAACCTGTTTTTTGCTAAAACAAAACAAAACAGCAACAGGAGTTAAGGTTTCACTGTCAAGCATTTGGCCTTTGGAATCATCCTAGATTCTATAAAGGTAAACAGAGGTTGTGTTGGTATCCTGATGCTGGGATTCAACTGCTGCGTGTGTGTGTGTGTGTGTGTGTGAATGCCTCTGTGTGTGTGTGTGTATGTGTGTGCGTGCTCATGCCTGCCATCGATGGCAGCATCTGCCTCTTGGTGTGTGACTATCCAGCGTTGAGACTGAGGCCCATCAGGCTGTGCTCACATGCAATTCAGATGAGCTCTGGAAATCCAGCATGAAATTAAATTTATGACTTGGACCACCACACACACACACACACACACACACACACACACACACACACACACACACACACACACACACACACACACACACACACACACACACACACACACACACACACACACACACACACACACACACACACACACACACACACACACACAGTCTCTCTTCTGATCACTGCCCTGATAACACATGGCCCTGCATGAGTGTGTGTGTGTGTGTGTGCTTGTGTGTGTGTGTTTATGCTCCAAACTCTATCGCATTCATTATGTAGTACCGTCACTATGATTCATATTTCCTTTACCAGTGCGACATGCGGCCTGTGTGGTGGATTCATGATTCAGTTCAATGACTAGTTGAATATTACACAGATCTGTTTTTGTTTTCATTGACTGGCTGTGTGTGTGTGTGTGTGTGTGTGTGTGTGTGTGTGTGTGTGTGTGTGTGTGTGAGTGTGTGCAGTTGCGTTTTCATCCATATTTCTGCATGTTACATATACATATTGCCGTGCCCTGGACCTGCTACAAAATAGAACATTTCCAACGATAACAATAATACTAATGGCTACCAACATTATACCACAATCATGGGACCACATCCATAACAATTGCTACATGCACACACGCACACACGCACACACGCACACACACACACACACACACACACACACACACACACTTCAATCAAAACCAAGTCTGGCCCAATCATGTCAGCCACAGCTTTCCCCCATTTGCATAAAACAATTACCCTGGGCGGACTCAGGGTTCAATGTCGTCTAGACGACATGTTTCACCATGGTGTCATCAAGCCGTGTGTGCGTGGGAGTGGGGGGGACACACTAGGTTGGTTGTAAATTAGCAAGGGTATGGTTGCGCGGGCACTGGCCGCATCACATCACCCTGAGGCGCACGGGGCTTGGAAGGATTTATTCACATAGATAACACACACACACACACACACACACAAACACACACACACGCATATAAATATGCAAATGAGCCTGCCTGGACACACACACATAACAGCGACACAGAGGAGTTAGGGGAGAACCAATATTCATATGGGGGCAGAGGGCAGAGAGGAGGCAGGGAAACGGGATTGTGTACATGAGTGATGTGTGTGTGTGTGTGTGTGTGTGTGTGTGTGTGTGTGTGTGCATGAGTGTTGGTAGATCACTTTTTCTCCTTTTCCCTCCATCTCCCTCTCTCTGCTAAGCCTTCACCACCCCATTATTTTCTGTTACTGAACCTCTGCGATCAATACGCTACACACCAGTCATCTGATAGAGAGAGGGAGGGGGAGAGGGAGAGAGACAGGGCTGTCTCCCCCTCCCCTCCCCTCCACTCCGACCGACCGACCAGAGGCCATGTGGAAATGAAAGGAAAAGAATGAAGGCACAATAACAAATGACAAGAAAGGCTTTTGTTTGTTTGCCCCTGAACTGCCTTTTGTTTACGAGGGTCACCATTCAAGACCAATTAGAGGACGAAGACCACAGAGAAAGACATGTACTGCACGTGTACAGTATGTGTGTACGTGTGTTTGTGTGTGTCATGTCAGATACCGAGTGGGACACACACACACAATAAAGCAATTTGAAAAATGTTATTTCAAACCGGTAAGTAAAACTGCGTTTTGGACAAAGTTACTGTCGTTGAAAAACCTTGAAATATATATATATATATATTTATCCGTTGGGCCTGGTAAATTTGGGGAAAAGGTCAAGAATAATTTTCTAAAATAATCCATGTTACTTAACACAGGTTTTCACTCGTCACTGTGGGGTGAGCACATTTAAATTGAATGTAAAACTTGAAAAAAAGTCCTTCGGTGTTTGATAAAACCGTCAACAAACAAAAACTCCTGCTTTCCCAAATTGTGTGGACTCACAAAAAGCTGATTAGTGACATCCGATTACATTAGTGATTATATTAAACCACACGCCTAAACTGCCAAACAGCTGCAACTTCTTTTGAACATCACTAAAAAGATCCACATTCTCATCATAACGTTCAGGTTCCCGCATAAGAAAAATAGTCTTTTCATAATATGGAATTCACGTGTCAAAGAATTACGATATAAAATGTGAGTTACTCAGTCGATATTTGTGTGAATGTGTGTGTGTGTGTGTGTGTGTGTATTCCTGCCTGTATTCCTTTACTCCACGGGCCACATCAGCCTCAGAGTTCACTGTCATAAGCGCATCTGTGACTACGCACACAACCATGTGTGGTCATCACATAGACTGATGCTTAGTTTCATTTCAAACCTATGATTGACCTTCAGACGTGCGAAAGGAAAATGAGGCTCGAGTGGATGCAGCCCGCTCAACTTGATCGATGAAAGAGCTTCGCTCCTGAAAAGCTTTTTGATTCAGAAAAAACGCCACGTGTAGCAACATCCTATACAGGCATCGCAGGTGAATACAGTTTTCATTGAGTTTGTATGTCTGGCTTCCATGGCTGAGGCCTTGTGCACTAACAGACCTGGTTCCCTCCATCCATGACCCAACTCCCTGTTCTGTCTACACACACACACACAAAGCAACACGAAAAACACACTTTTACTAAAGTTACTCGAGCATCCAGTTTGCCTCTCACCGGCTTCTGGACTGATCTGCATGACTTTGTGTTTACAATTCCGGGACCCATAACATGTTTTTCGGGGACACCAGTGATTATGTGACACTGTTGTTTTGCAACTTATTAATTTTGGATTTTGATGGAGGGACAGGGGGGGGGGGGGGGGGGGGGGGTGAAAAGAGAAGAGGGTGGAAAGAGAAAAAGGGAGGTCCGGGGAGGAGGCGGACTGGGAGGCAGAGTGATGGGGCCACGGGATGACAAGCTCTCTCTCTATATCCCTCACACACACACACACACACACACACACACACACACACACACACACACACACACACACACACACACACACACACACACACACACACACACACACACACACACACACACACACACACACACACACACACACACACACACACACACACAATAACAGAGAGAGAGAGAAAGAGAGAACTATGGTGAGAGGGCAGCGGAGGGAGGGAGAGGCTGTGACATCCCACACTCAGACTGCAGGATTAATGATGAATAAAAAAGAAAGTGCACACAAAGGAGACAGAGGGAGGGAAAGAGCAAGGGAGTAGCAAAAAAAAAAAGGAGAGACACTTTTTTTCCCCCAGAAGGATAGATGAAGTGGTATTGCAAGTCAGGCCTTCTAGGAGAAGACACACACACACACACACACACACACACACACACTACTGTATATACATGAAAATGCAAGCAGACACAACGATGAAAATGAACACTTTCCTAGTTCTTCATCCCTTCATAGACTCCTTTTACTAAGTTAAATACCCCTGCGTACACACACACACACACACACACACACACACACAAACACACTCATACATAAAACAGTTGACACACACTCATGCACAAACACATGGCATTGTGAATCAGGGGATGCTTAATCAATGTCGGAATTTAATCAATAGCCCGGTCCCATGTGGAGGGGCTCCCTCGCTCCTCCTCCTCCACTCTTCCTCTCTTTTTCCTCACAGTTTCCTGTCATCTCCCTTTTCCACTTCCCTCCCTATCATTTTTCTCTCCTCATCCTCCTTTTCCTCCTCTTCCGTTTCACCTTGAAGATGGCCTAAAGTCACTCAGAAGGGCGACTACAGTGTGTTGGTCAATACTGTACCCCCCGAACGGCCCCCACTCCATCTCTCTCAAACACACACTGGAAACAGAAAAATCCATATCAGAGAGAAAATATAAGAGAACGGTGCCTCATGTAATGTTAAGTGTGTTTTTGAGCAGGTCTACTGTACATTTTTATTTGTCACTATGTGAATGCACTGTAAGTGTGTGATATATTCTTTTGTCAAAAAAGTAATCCTGTGTGTGTGTTTGTGTGTGTGAGGGGTGAATTCACACCCCCATGGCATATAAATATGACACTACTGCCTCTCTCCGTCATCACCTGATAAAGGCAGCTTCAGTATCTTTACACACCCTCAGTCTATATACACATGTAAACACAAATCCTGCAAAAATATTCAGGCGGAGTTATACTCCTGTGGTGCAGGTCTTTGCTCATGTAGGGACATGTGAGTGCTAAGCCTATAGATGTTTGTGTGCATGTATGTAAGGATGCGTTCGTGTGTGTGTGTGTGTGTGTGTGTGCCCTGCACAGTATGGACAAGAATGCTGAACCGCACACAGAGTTGCCGGCAATAAAGTTGTGTTATTAAAAATCCCCACATGCGTTATGCGAGCCTAATGTGATTGTACCATAATGCTTGCTTATGAAGATGAAAAAATGTTGCTGCTTGGGACTAGTTTACATAGCAGTTATTATTTTGCTCTGTTTAAATGACAGAGAAACAACCCCAGCTTTTCCATCTGGAATAAATAGGTTTTCTCGGTGTTCATAAAAACATAATTTGCCGGGAGTTATGAGGTTAGGTCTGTAGGATAGTGTGTATAGCACTGCTTTGGAACTTGACCTTTAACTCTTTATTAAACAAAGCTTTAGTCTGTCTTCTTCTTCTACTTATTTTTCTTTTGCAAATCAGGGTCCCATTTCAGGGGACCCTCAGATGTCTGCTTATAGACTATACACTTCTAAAAAAGCACCACCATCATCCATTACAGAGCAAACTGGTGGTTTGTTGAATACTTGTTTAACTATGAGGATTTATTTGTATTACTATGTATTAAGGCAAAAGAAATAAAGTCACTTAAACCTTATTATTTGCCTGTATTCTACATAAGTTGCTTTTTAACAATGGGAACAAAGACTGGATGTTTTTGTTCTCAATGTTAAAAAAAGCATGTCTCAAGTGCTTGTTGGTTTGTGAGAAAAAAAAGATTCCGTCAAACATAAAGTGGAAAGAATATAACATGATATTTTGAAGTGATAATGCAATGAGACATGTTTGGAAGTTGACCCTCTCTCTTTTTTTCCCCCTTTGTTAGCAGCACACAGCAGGTGTTGCAAAGTTTCTGTGTATTTGGGTTCAACATAGCCACAAGGAACACTCTCCCCTCCGTCTGGCCTGGGTGACTCACAGCAGTACCAGAAGATGATACACACACACACAAACACACGCACGCACACACACACGGACGCGCGCACACACACACACAAATGCAGCGACACTCACAGGCAAACAAATGTTGGTACAATATCTGACATACCACAACAAAATAACACGGAAATAATAAACACATATTGCACTCGTACAAAAGCGTGCGTATGCATTAGTGTGTATTGATGTGTGTGTGTGTGTGTGTGTGTGTCTATGGCGTATATATTGTATCTGCATGCATGGTGACCGTCTCTATCCCAGTCTGTTTTTCTGGTGTCAGAACAGATTTAGCAATTGGCAGAAGGAGAGAGGGAAAATGTGAATGTCTGTGTGAGCTATGTGACCTGTCAGTGGTTATGGCTAGTGTGTGTGTATGTGTGTGTGTGTGTGTGTGTGCGTGCATGAGTATGTGTGACTGCATATGCATGTGTGCATACATATATGTGTTTATGCATATTTGTGCGACCGTGCGACCGTGTGTGTATGTGTGTGTGTGTGTATGTGTTTGTGTGTATGTGACTGGGCCGCCCCGAAGCAGCAGATTTGATCTTTGCAAAGGCTAACATCTGTCGCCTGTCATTTTAGCAAGATTGATGACAGCTACCAGAATGGAGGGGTGAGGAGGAAGAAGAGAAAGGGGTGAGGCGACGTCGAGGACAGTGGAGGAGGGAGGACACAGTCGGAGCTAGAGGGCTTTGAGCTGGAGTTGGGAGGGATGGTGGTAATGGACAGGTTGCAATGGGGTCATGTAAGAGATAGCAAGTTTGACAACCTTGTGCACCCTAGCAGACTGGAATGGGCCTGGTGATGCTCCGACGAGGGTGGGCGACTGATTTCATGTTACTGTTCCTTTAAGCGTTTTAGAACCTCAGCTCATTGTGTTGGCTGTACACTGCTGCTATTCAGCCCCGAAATAATGTTTGTGAAATGTATATCAGACAGAGCCACTCATCTAAAATGGGGGCGGGATGAAACACTGACTGATAGTGGAGCACCGCAAAATATTTTTTTGTCAACAACCAAGATGGCTGCTGCTGATCCGGGAGAGAATCCGCTATCAAAATTGAAGAAGGAACAACTGCACTGACAGTGTTTGTTGATATGCCACCTCACACGTTTCAGAGCTCCGATTGGTTGCATGTTTCATCCATTCCAAATTGTAAGAATATTTTTACCAGTTGAATTCTGCAATGCCAGCGGATAAGCGGTGTAGCTTACGTATAAAAAACAGGACAATTTGGTCGATTGTAACATTATGGAAAAGGGAAGAAGAAAAAAAAAATACTCATTAATAACTTTTGCAATCATCTTTGCCATATTGTCTTTTGATTCAGCGCCCAGTGTGTCCACAGGGGCAAGTCCTTGACCACTGCACACACAGCTGGCGGAAAGACAGAAAAAAGAAGTGAAAGCCTAATTAACTCCGGAGTGGAGATATTATCCAAACAGACAGAAAGAGAAGCCACACTCGTTCAAAGCCCAGTCAGCGCAGGTCATGGTCCATGAATTATTCACGCTGGCCGCCAGTTCGCAGAGAGAGTTTTAAGTGGACAATGACCCTGTGCACACTCATTTAGCCTGTGCCTCGGCTAACAAGGCTAAGTATTCACCGACTATCCACTATCCTCCACTAACAAGCTAATGGAATTTCAATCAAGATGATGCGCTAAATGGCTTAACATGGATGAGCCTCACTCTGGCCCTCTACACACACACACACACACACACACACACACACACACAGACACACAGACACACACACACACACACACACACACACACACACACACACACACACACACATCAATATTCAATTAGATCTGTGGGCTTTTCTGCCTGGCTTTGTTAAGTAAGAAGTTGTGTAAAGGGGAAAGCTTACAAAAGCCAAAAGCCTGCTTCCAACCAGGGGGTCGATAACTCAGATGGAAGTCCTAAACTTTCTCTGTAATCATAACCTTGCACGGATAAAAGATGGCGTTTGGAAAGAAAGATGTCATAAAATGGTGAAAGACGTTGATCATGTTTCCCAAAACCCCCAAGATGATCCACACACCAAATATATTTAGTTCACTGTCGTAGAGGAGCAAAGAAACCAGAAAATATTCACGTTTCAGAAGCTGAGAAAAATCAGAGAATTTTGACTTCTTTTTAAAATAAAAACTACTTGAACCGATTAATCCACTATCAAAACAGTTGGCGATAAATTTAGAAGTCAATTAATCGATGAACTGTTGCAGCTCTACTATCCATTGTCGACGTTTTTAAGATGTGCCACTCATGTTCAGCTTCAATACTCCAAATGTCTCAAAGAAATGTATATTGAGTCTGTTTATGTAGCACTTCTACTGTACAACTTCACTGATCGTCTGACTGGACATTATTGTTGTGATGTCGCCACATACAGTGTTATCATAACCAACAGAAACAAACCTAAACTACTCATAAGCAAGACCCAAGTTGTGAAAATAGATATATTATTATTTTGTTTTCATCATGCACTAGACAATTAGCTTGGATTCATTTTCCGACTGTTGAGGCACCTTAATTTCAGAGTTCATCGAATGTCAAATGAAAAGTCCTTGTAGCATTGCATTGTGGGAGAATGTCAATTCCGTCTGATGTGCCAAACTAGTTGATGCGTTCAATTGAACATCTAAAAGAAGGGGAAAAAAATGGGAGAGGGGACAAAGACAGACAGCAAGCTTTATTCCAATTGGCTATGAGAAACAAAAGCCCACTCAACCTTGTTGATAGAAATTGCACTTGAGAGCGGAGCTGGCGAGCGCTACAGTAAATACTGATTAATTTGAATTCCTAATGAATAGGCGGCGAGTCTGAGAGAAGGTAAGGTATTGAAGGAATGTGGCGTGTGTTCTTCATAGAGGTACAAAAAAACCCCCAATTGGATGAATAAAGGAGGCTGAAGAGGGGAATAATTAATTAGTTTGCTAGAGTGAAGTGTGCATTCAAACTGAAGGGCACACCGACAAGGCTTGTGCACACAAATACTCAAGAAGGACAAGGTATGCAACAAAAGTTAAGCAGAAATCAAAGTCCAAGTTTTATGAGGTCTGTTGAAAAATGCCCCTCCAGTGTCATCGCTAAAAAAAAAACTTTCTCCTCATACTTTTTCAAAAAAAATCTCGACTTGCTGTTTAGCAGCAGCGCAGTAACACCTCCGGTGGCTGGGAAACAGGACTAAGATATGCAGAGAGAGGTGAGCGAATGTGCGAATCTCAGTTTCGTTTGAGTTACAGTCTTGTCAGTTATTTTATAGTTTGTGTATTGGTGTTATTAAGCGGGGACATACTGTACTGACAAGCTGCTTTAGTGCATCTTTATCATTTGACGTTATGTCACAGGAAGCCCCTTTTTTTTCCCCTTTACACGCCACACTTCATCACCTTCACGCACTGTGTTTGTATTTTGTCCCGTTCCCCATTGTGCGACGCAGGTATACAGTTGTGTCTCTCTGTGTCGAAGAAAGCCTTGACATGACATCTTTTTTGCATTTGAACGGCAGAGACAAAGGCAAAACATGACGTGTCTGCTCTGCCTGTCTCCCAGGAGGAAGAAGGGGGGAAGGATGAGAAGAAAAAATGAGAGAGAAAGCAGGGGATAAGGGAGAAACGTTATGCAAATGGCTTTTATAAGCCGAGTCGGGCATGTTGTCGTGACACTGTCTATATTTAAAACAGGTCACCTTAACCCCACCCCCACTGTCTCAATGACAGACACCAAGTGAGGCTGTACTGACATCTGGATATTGCACAACTCCGGCGACACACACACACACACACACACACGTGCGCGGACACCGGCGCATGCACAAAATCAAAGGCATTGCCGGATCTCATTTGCATATTCAAACACACACACACAAATGCACATGCGAACACAGCATGACAATGGCCATGATATACGTATATATGTAAAACTGGCCCGGCCCATTCCCTGCAGGCCAGGACCCAATCATCTCGGCACGCCGAGCGGAGACACAACCAGCCAGCCACTCAGCCCGGCAACAGAGGTGACAGAAGAGAATACCTGACCCCGGTGCATTCACCCGTCCCTCCATCCATCTCTCCCCTCCTTCATCTGCCGGCCCCCCATCGCATTCCCTCACTCCTCCATATTCAACAACAGCGGCATGCACGCATGCATACGAGCTCCGATTTAATGGAGCCATCGAGTGGCCGTGAAGGATGGCTGCCGCCTATTTACACCCCCACCACCCCACCACCCCACCCGCCACCCCGCCAGGCCCTCAGGCTGTCCATTTTTAATGTAGACGATATGGCACTGACCAGCACTACCTCTCCATCCTTCTCCTTCTGCCACCCCCACCCCCAAAACCTCCATTTCAAGAATTTCATCACTTCATTTGCTTTATATTTTTTCCTCTCTGTTGCCTTGACCTAGATACCAATGAAGTAGAGTGACACTTCTCCACTGGCCAGAGCAGGACCCCTCATATCTCGCAACCATTACCCCACCATATTGGCATCTCTCTCTCTCTCTCTCTCATGCTCTCTCTCTCGCTACTGTCCATAAAATATGCCTCAGCGTTATCTCTCCCCCCACGCAGGAGAATAATGAAAGGCAGTGGCATGACAGATTGGACATAGATGAGATTGCCGCTGTGACTATATGCACGGCTCGCCTCGGCCCCAGCTTTGCATCTGAAATGGAAAAAGGGTGGAGGGCGTGCATGTGTGTGTGTGGGTGGGAGGCAAGTGGGGGGGGTACAGGAGATGTTGGGTGCAAGGGGTGACAGTAAGCTTGAGGGGCAGTGGGTGCAGTGGTGTGGGGGCTATAAGGGGGTGGGGTAGTGTGTGAGGAAAAAAGGGGGGGTGGATTGGTCTGTGTGGCTGATGAGTTTGACGTTTAAGGGGAGGCAGATTCTGTGTGTGTGTGTGTGCGCGTGTGTGTGCGCGTGTGCGTGCGTGTGAGTGTGTGTGAAATGACTGCATTGCGAACAGAATGCTTAAAAGTAACACACATCCTGTAATTTCATTGCACACACAGGAGCGTTATTTCGACGCAGCGTCACCGTGGAGTCGATTGGCAGCAGTCTGGAGGTTGAGGTGAGGCGGATTACTGGCGGCCAGCTTGGCCACGAGTGCTGAACACGCTGCCAAGGCGGCTACTGTGGCTCGGCGGCACGGTGCCAGCAGGCAACATGTAGGCACCTGTTACTGCTACAGCCGGACATCATGCTTAGCGGCGGTGCCAGCAACTGCTGCTACAGCGGGGGGTTAACGGGGGCAGGGAGAGGGGGGGGGGGGGGGGGGGGGGGGGGGGGGGGGGGCTGTCGTGCTCTGATGGAAGTAGCCTCATGTTACACTGCTGAGCTGATACTGGTATGAAAGTGAATATCACTGTAATGAGTTAAGTCCTTATTGTCAAATTATTATTATCATAAATGTTTGGAGGAAATAGGCTGACAAATTTTAGTTTGTGTGTGCACATGGTGCTGTATTACAAAATATATCCAACCAATTATTTTTTTTTGTCCTTACCTGAGCTGGAGAGAGAACCAGGGTTACTGGCCTTCATTCTTAATTTCCCCTGATAACATTTTTACATTTTATCATGTTCTCGGATCTGCTTCTGTTTAATTTGCAGTTTGTCACTGTGGTTTTTTTGCAATTTATTTGGTTATTTTAGGATGATTTGATGAATGGATTGAAAATTTAATTCAAAAAAAGCTATGACAACACATTACATTCACTGCCCACAATGACCCAATACACCCAGAAATATTCAAGGGGCTGCTATCTGTGTATGGATATATATGCGCATAATCCAGGTAAAAAACTTTTATATTGCTGAAATCTAAATTTTGAAAAAAAAGGCAGATTAGAAGCAATTTAAATTAATTTATGAATGAAATGGCATTTTCTGTTTAAGAGAGAAACTGTAGTGGGTTTGGCATTTACATATACTGTGTTGTTGGAATAAGTGCTGTGGAAATTTTGGAGATCACTACTTGTTTGTGCTGAAATTATTAAATAATTGCTCATATTTCATTTTAAGCACTTAATTCAAAACATACTTGAAGTAAATGAGTTAAAGTTAAGTTTCCCACGTTGTGACTAATTATCACCACCTGTATCATTATTTTCACCATCATCTTTAATTGAGCTGAAATTATTAATTTGTGCAATCATAAGTGACTTAATCAACTTCATTGTTTTTTTAAATAATTATTTTTTTAAACTCTCCAGTGAAGATGCCAAACACAGTTTTCAGCTAATCTAATTTATTATATAATTAAAGGTTTCATATAACTATCTAAATTATCTAAATTGATTATTTTGCAGTTTTGGTAAAAAATGTAAATCTAACGCTCGAAAATCATTTAATCATTTCCTATAGCCCAATTATTCCATGAAATATATTAAGTAATTAATAATTTGACTTTGTCCAAACCATATTCCCCATTCTCTCGGCAGAAGATCTTGCTCGAAACAAAAAAGGTTTTTGTTTCTGTCTTTGCGTCATATCTTAATACCGCTGACAACACATTTGCCAGGGAGCAAAGGGACCAAAGTTCCCTCTTTAAAGACACTGAGCGTAGACGGAAGTGCAGGAGGGAGGAGGAAGAGGAGATGGGGAGTTAACCGGCGTGGTTTTTTTTGGCAGCGCGGCTTGAGCTGTGTTGCGGCTAAGCTGAAAACGAAGCTGACATGACCCAGAGTGAAGCAGGTAAACAGGCCCAACCTGCTTTGCCTGGGGTGACCATCTGGCCCTGTCTCATAGCAAACCAGCCTGCATGATGCACACACACACACACATCCTGAACTCACACACACACACACACACACGGGCGCACATGCTGGTGTACCTGGTGTCCCCTCTCTGCTCGCTTCTGTTTTTGTTTTTGTCTCTCAAACGTTGACATGCTTTGGCTGCGAGCGACGGGAGGCATCAGGTAGGGGAACGGGCGAGGCAGGTATGCTCTCGCACGCACACGCGCGCGCGTGCGCACACACACACACACACACAAGTATCCACACCGACACAGACAACATATGGTGATTGGGCACAGTGTTGTAGTCCTTAAGTGGTGCTAACTTGACCCGAGGCAAGAGAGACAGAGAGGGAACGATGGGGAGAAAAGAGGCAGAGAGGAGAAGGGAGGTGCTTAAAATTGCTGCAAATTATTGATGCACTGTTACAGATACCTGCTGGCACAACACGTCTCAGTCTGTCTCACACACACACACACGCTCACACACTTGCAAACCTATTTCACCTCCTAACTTTGGTTTATTCCTAAAAAGCCTTCACACTGTCAAGTTTTGATTTAAAACAACCTATCATCCTTGCGAGTCTCCTCCGAACCCCCCCCCCCCCCCCCCCCCCCCCCCCCCCCCCAAAACTCTAATTAAAATTTATTCCGCTGCCATCAGCGACTTGTTCATTATGCAGAAACAAAGGAAGGCTCTTTGAATGAGAGCAGAAGAAAGGCTTTTTCTGCTGTTATGTCTCTGGCCTTTGCCAGGGACAGCGTGTATTGTGATGTTTCATACCAGATAAAATATTCATAAAAAGGAAGAGTGCAAAGTTCCAGGGATGGCGGGGGGGGGGGGGGGTTGAAAGAAAAAAAGTTAATGAATATGAGTAATCAAATTCGCTATCTCCTCCTTTTTTTTATTGAAAGTCCTTTTTTTTTGGACTTAATTAGAGCCTATTACTATTCTAATTGGCTGAGTCGTACACGTCCAGTTCAGTAGCGTCATTACGGAGCTATTAAAGAAGACCCACCGAGATGGAGGAACAGAGAAAGCATAATCAACCAATCAATTAGGATCTTTGAGGGAAAATGAGCTTTGCTACATTATCACGTTTGATCTTATGTCCTTGGTTTAGCCGCCGTGTGTAATTCTTTTATATAATGAACACATCAGCCAAACGTCTGAATTCTTCCACAGTCCTTTGTTGCCGCGATCAGCGCGGACGGTGCGTTTCTGACACGGTGATTTCGCAGAGGGAACAATTTAGTGATTATCCTTTTTGTTTTTGTGTTTTGAACAATTTTTTGTGCCAAGTGGCCAACCGGTGAAAATAGATTTAATGTTAAAGAATGCCAAGAACATATGTTTTTATTCTAAGCGTTGTGAATTTGTTTTGCAGAATTTAGATCACCTGTTCATTCTACTGCTTACAAGCCTTACAAAAACTATTTTCTTTTCTTTTTATCTTTGTGACATAATGTCCTATATGCCGATCATAACATTACAATGTGTGCAGGAGTTTGGGTGCTAATTAGCAGCTCAACGTATATATAATCCTGACGGGAGATTTCACACATGTAGAGGACAGTGTTCAAATGTCGAAAATCACCCTTTGTGTCGTTTGCCGCTCATGCTGCTGTATTATATGATAATGTTTAGGTTTTAGGTTAGTAGGGAATCCTCACATTATAATTATTACATGATTAGCAAAAGTAGGAGAATGGCACAGTGTGAATTCTGACACATAATTTGGGTCTTGGATGATATGAAAAGTACAGTACAATGTGAAATACTGATCATCAGTTGGTTCATCCGACATTCTATCCACAGATTGTTTTATTCTCCTCAAGTTATTGGAACCTCCCCAGAAACGAGTAATGCTCCGGCGGTCGTACCGGGACATTGTGTCACATGGTTCGGGAATGTCTGGGAAAGTGGTCAGCATGCATTCATCTAATATTATCGGGATTAATATTCCTCGTTTCCCATCAACACCGCTCCTACATAAGGACTCATTTCATCCTAGTCCCCAAAGTTAGTGTTTGGATATTATGTATAATTAAGTAATAAAGGGTAGCCAGAAAAAAAAAGGTGCATCACAGAGTGGTAGAAGTCAAGGACCACCGGGCTAAAGTGAGTTCAGTCAAATGTAACAGTCCTGGAGTAAATCCTCCTTCACAAATATTTTGATGTTGAGTTTGTGGTGATGCCGATTCAAATGTATGATAATTCTGGAGGATTTTGCATAACTGCACTGCATTATACAGAGAGGTGTTTCAATGCGGTGGACAACATGATAAAAATTTAAATAATAAAAAAACAGCCTGTCCTGTGTCAGTGAATACAAAAGATGCCCCACAAAATGCAGCCTCCAAAATGACCATGAAGTTCAATCAGTGCTTCTGCGAAACAGTTTCAACACAAACCAAACAATTACACTGCCGTCATGTTGGGCTGCCACTTTAGTCACATGCACCTAATGGACTGACAACTGACTTTATGATATTTGTATGTGGGTATGTGTATTTGTATCACGACTGTAATCCTTATGTGTATTTTAGCAGTTTATGTCTTGTCTTTCTTATAATAGACTGATTTAATATCTCTGCACCTCACCACACTTCTGAGAGTCATAGCACAGGGACATTGTGACATTTCAGTTTTTGTTTTTATTTCTTAATTATTAAGTCAATTAATTATTCACCAATCTAAATCTCCAACATACGTGGGTGAAAAGAATGAAGAGCTTGGAATGCCGGAAACGTTTGTATCATGGAATTAATAAAAACTAACTGACATGATGAATATTGGGCATTGGCGGCCCATGAGGGTCTGGATGGTTCAAGTCTGGGTTATCCTGAATTGAACTCAAGTACTAAACATAGGAGTCATCTTTTTGTGTCCCTATCGATAGACAATGACTGTCTCCCTTTACAGTGTAAATTCAAGTTCATCTTACTTGATTTACCATGCGTCTTTGTATTTACTTTCTTTGTTCATCCTCACAGTTTCTACGGATAAATAAATACGTAAAGACAAAGACTGTGGCAGCTGAGAGCGGTCATTACCGTCTAGATGTTTGATTGCACGGCGGATCCATCAGTGACGGGAATGTCCGCCAACTTGGCCCGAAGGTCCTGGGCCACCTCGTCTCATTTAACATCCACGCCGGCTCCTTCCCTGAAGTGGAGCCACGGACGGCTGAGGACAGGGAGGATATTATTTGTTGAAGGTGATGAATTATTACATGTAGGTCACCAAAGTATCAGATTAGAAGGATCCAGTGTTCACTTGATATTTGCTCTCCGTTATTAAGACGATAAAGGGAAGGAAAAAAAAACATACAAGGTCAAATTTGGACTCGAGCTGCAGCAAGTTCTGCACCTCGTCACACACACATGTTCGGAGCAGATCGAAGGAGAGAATTTAAACATGGAGGCGGGGGGGGGACGGGGGGACAGAATCATAATGATTTAAGTGATAAATTTTCAAGTCTGCTGAAATTGCAGCGAGGCCCGAGCGGCAGCGGCGGCCACCGAATCTGTAATTATCCCTTGGATTCAATAAAAGCGAGGGAGAACAAAGAGCGAGGAAAAACAGTTCACTGGTAAGTAAAGCGGTTTTGTGAATTGCCGCTACACCGGTACAGGATAACACCAAAGATAATAGCATCGTCTTCTTCTTCTTCTTCTCCTCCTTTTTCCCTCCTTTCTTTCGTTCTACCTGAAGAGCAACTTCACAGGGGTGCCACAGTGTTCGGAGGCAGAATCGATAACACTATCAAAGGGCAGAATCTCCACCCTAATGAAAGGAAAGAAAATACTGCGGGCTACAGGCACTGAAAGACCACTAGAGATCTATGCGTATCAACACGCCCGAGACTAAATATGAAATCAATTCATTACACCCTTTATTTCTTTCTCAAACACAGTTCGGCGCCGAGATAACAAATTCAGCCGCTACCTCCTTTATTTTCCCACTTCTTTCATTCCCTCTTTCCCTCTTTTTTCCCTTCCATCTCTCCCCCAATTAATGGAGAGACATGCAGTGGACACTTTCCAGCGACGGAGGCAGCATAAATAGATTAAATTGCAGGGGAGATTATAATTTATCATTTCTTTATTAAAAAGTAATGCGGGTGAATTAACTTTGAATTAAATTCTATTTGCATGGCATTACTGGAATCATCTGTGTAAATGGCTTAAAATCTCAAATGGGACATTGTTCCCCTCCAACAGTATAATTGTAGAGAAAGAACTCTTTTTTTTTTCTTTTTTTCATTATTCAGGGAATTATATGAGACCAAAAAATTAATCTGAAACTATTTGAACAGTGTGAGAGGTGAGACTTTAATCACACCCCCGGAAAAATATTATGCTTTCCAGGCACATTATGGACGTCTGTCTTATTGCAATGTTCGAATGCTGTTTTATATATATTTAAAAAATGAAATTGTTTCTGTCCGGGTGATGGGCTCTCGACGGACATAGAGTGACCGACCGACCACACGTGTACAAGTCTGAATTATGACTCAAGCTTTATAGAAAAACTATATCAGCGGGACAGCACAGTGTGGGGGGCCCACACAACCTTCTAAATCACAGAGTTGACAGGACCATATAACACGATGTCAGCCAAACATTATGACAACATGAAAGAGCCCAGGTAGTAGTAACTCATGACAGGGACTGAAAACTGAACTTCAGTGGTCTGTCCGAGCGGACGACTCAATCGTTTGTTCCACAACAGGTTCACACAAGGACATTCTGCGACGTCCTACGCGTGGGGTTGTGTGACACTGTGGGACCTCCCCTCAGAAACAGTTGGGGGGAAAAGGAACACACCCCCCCTCCCCCCACTGTAGTCAACTTGCCTAGTTTTGCTCAATCTCTGGATACTTAGGCGATCGTGATTGTGTTATTTGATCACGTACGCTCAATAATTGAACATAAGATAGCCTGATATTGCTGTTCAGACTGCAACAAATACATAAAAAGGTCTGTCCGAAGGCCCTTTATTCGTTTCTGACTCTGGGAACTTGAGAATAAAACAGTAGAATTCACCAAAACGACTGTATCTCTGAACTATATCTTGAAACAACTCACATATTTAAGCCAGTCAACCTTATCTCTTTTGGACAACCAATATAATATCTAAATATATACTACTAATATGTATTTTTTTAACTTCCATTCCCTCCCCCTGGAACTGTATTGAGGTCCACCTCTTACTTTGAAAAACTCTTTCCTGTGAGAATAAGTTTGCTGGATAAAAGATTAGATCACTGTTTGAAAACAGACACTTTATAACCTGTGCATTGAACTATTAGTATGTTTTGAAGCAGTCATACATACAAATTAAAATAATTGATTGATTTGTATTCACGCCCCAGAGTGCTGCATGTGCGAGCAAGGCAGGCAGCTGGTTCACAGTAATGTCACCTTGACGGGCTACATTTTCAAGGTCTAAGTTTTAAATAATTTCATACAAGTAAGTGCCACAGACGACCATGTGACTAAAAACAGAGCGACACCACCGTGTGCTTCAGCTGGGTTTCACCCTCACATGGATTCAACATAATGTGGCAGCACAGCCTCAGTAACTTTTCTTTTCTTTCCACTTTTTTTTAATGGCACAGTTTAATGAAATGGTTTAAAAGAAGGAACGGAGCGGCGAGACCAAGCGAAGAGAAAAAAAAGAAGGCAGACATTGATGAGCAATTTGATTGGCACACGACTCGTGGGACATACCAAATGAGAGAAGACCCAGGGGACGGGAGGAGATCTGATTAGCTGGGCATGGTGAGAATGGAGTGTACCACGACTAATTCAAGACGGAGCAATGAGAGATTGAAAAATCGCCCAAGCCTAATGCTCCACACAGTTTTTATTGAAATTCAATACATTTTAGCAAACGTCTCCTCGCCTCTCTGCCTCTCTTTGTTTTTACAGTGAACTGTCGCACACACACACACACACACAGGAGCAAGAGAGAGAGAAGTTGGTCCATGAAACACACATATCTGCCATTTAACGGACAGACATCACACACACACACACACACGCACCACAGAGATACACACACATACCGAGGCCTTATTTTCCCAAAGAGTGGAGTATGTTTTCAGTTCAATCATCACTCTTTGATACTGAGCCATTTTGCACATGCTCAAGGGCATGTGCTGGAGATGTGGAGGGAAAGTGGGGGAAACACACACACACACACACACACACGCTCCGACATACATGCGCTGATTGTGATTGGCCTAGATGGTTTGGGTGTTAAGGCGGTAGTGCAATAGTCTCCAGCACAGTGTCAGAGCCGAGCCCAGCTGTGGTGACTGCTGATATGGCGCAGACAAGAGCCCCCCGGGGGCCACAGCGGGCTCCAGCTCCGGTTAAGCGCAGCCTGAACTGGCCGTAGTGCAGCGAAAAAGCACGAGGTGTGACACATTTCTTCTGTATAGTCACTACGCTTTGTTTTGTTTTTCTTTAAAAGGCATTTTCCCCACCTGAAAGTTCGAACAAAGGTCCAAACTATGGTTCAAGACTGTGTTTGCATTTGGTCTGGTTAGTTTTGGATTCACATGGCCATTCAGGGAGCGTACTAAATAATATTGTATTATAACATCTATACTTGACATTGTAGACGGGTGCATGTCTGACTTAAGCGTGCTGTCGATTCAGCGGGTAGTAGTCTTTCTGTTTGAATAGAGACAATTAATGAACCAGTTAATATCGTTGCCACTCTCATATCATTATGGTTTTACTACCAGCACCCCCAACTTTTTTGGTCTGACAAAGTTTTGGTCCGTTGGTCTGTTTTTTTCTTTTCTTTGGGGCTAAACTCAAAAGTTCACAGTTCCCGACCAAACACGGTAGGTGTGAAAGTGCCCTTTAATTATTGAAACAAGTCATTAATTAAACTGTTCACGATACAGTGCAGCTCATCTCTCCACATGTGAAGTGGCTGCTTTCCATTTATTTGCAACTTTCTACCACATTTCAAGTGAACTTATTACATTCTGCATAGTGGGTTTGTATTTCATGGTCATTTCAGACTGGATGTCCAGAACACATTTTGATAGCTGCCCATGTAAACTCTGTTTACATGTTGATTTACCTATACATGTGATTGTAAAAGCCAGACGACTGCGTGTTAGGAGTACTGGTTGGCCTCGTGGTGAAGACACATACCTTGTTGCAAGGCAGAACTGGCCATAAATACTGAAAAACAGACTGAACTGCTTGGTTTTATTTATTTATTTCTCTGTAACATATCCTGTCCCAATTCCAGTGAAACCCTTCTGGGACTGACGTCTTCCGTCTCTTTGGCCGATTGGAACTTTTCACAAAGACAACTGTGTTTTCATGTTGTCTGAGAGTGCGAGACGATGTAACTGTGTGTGCGCGCCGTTGACATACATACAAGTGCACATCCGCACACGGAGGGGGTAGTGGCAGTAAGAGCAGCCCATCACTCTGACTCTCTTCATACCCCCTCATGCCTCTTTCATACCAAAAGCGAAAATCTATTTTTAATCACTTTCCACGGAGAAAGTTTTTTTCTTCTTCCTATTAACTCTATATCCTGTCTTCTGTGTATTGTTTCCCCTTTTCCTCCTTTTGTTCATCCTATGCACCCACTCCCTCACACACTTCTTATCGCCATCTGTTTTTGAATACTAACACTAACTGTATATTCTATGCACACACACACGCACACGCACACACACACACACACACACACACACACACACACCTACCCCTAGTGTCTTGTCCTCCCTCTCTTCTTGCCTTTCGCTTTCATTCCCCCCTCTCTCGCTGCATTTGCTTGGAAAATGTTTGAACTCTTCGGCTCGCTAAGATGTTGCTGAAACAGAATATGAATTAGTCCCCCTCCCCATCTGTCCTAATGCTGCTTCTGCTTATGCTTAAGACGCCCCCCCCCCCCCCCCCCGCCCTTCCCCACCCCACCCAACAACCACCAGGCCCTCCCCATGCATAAATAATAAAACAATACAAAAGGAGGAGAGGCCCGCTGTCGAGGCACACATGAAAGAAGTGCTGAACTCCGAGTCGGAATGACAGGATTCAAAACTTCCTCAGAGGGAGCACGCAGGGTGTGGTGGGGAGTGGGGGTATGGGGAGTGGGGGGGGGGGGGGGGGGGGGGGGGGCTGGAGACAACGGAATGGAGCCAGCAGATGTGAACCTCTTTATGTGAGACTGTCCTCCTCTACAAAACAAACCAATAGGTTGTCTGTTGCCTGTCAGCTTATTACGACCCATAGTTATGTGTTATTGTTAGGCGACCTCGAGCGGCCATGTTGATATGGACGGGAGCAGAGAAGGACATCAGGTGACGTTAGGAGGAGGGTGGGCTTGAGGGGTGGACACACATGTTTTCGTGACTTTTATCAAACTTGACTACAAGTGATCAAACAACAGTGTGAATTTGGAGGCATGGTTTTCATGTTTTTAGCATAAAACGATGCATACTTATGACACTTATCTCCTGAGACTAGGTCAAAGGCAATCAGTTCAAGGTGAAATCAAGCACCTTATGAAAGTTTTAATTGGGAGCAACCGAACCAAAGTTTAACAGATGTCCTTCAGATAGGAGGAGCATACAGTAAAACAACACTGATGGAGTCCATGCTGTACAATGTACATGGTACTTAATTTGTGTAATTCATACAAATTCATCAAGATAGCAGGTGAACATATAGCAAGCGTCGAGCTTGTATTAATAGCAAACTGCACTGACACATGAAACTGAGAGCAGGTCACAAAACAGGGATATATACAACATGATACAGATAGGTGACAATGTCATGTCGTCAGAATCGCGATCAGAAACATCGTTGATCTTCGGCTGAGGAAAGAAACCAAGTGTACTTCAGTCACACCAGGAAACAAGATTGATAGCATTTCGGTAAAGGACAGTGGTTTTAGTTGAATGTAAATACAAATATATATATATAGTCCGAAGTGAACTGTGAACATTCTCTCTACTAGATCAGATCATGACCACTTCAGTAACAACATACAGTATTTGCAAACTTGCCAAATATGTGAATTTACAACAAATCCTCATTACGCTAATAGAAAATGTAATTTGGATATTTCCTACAGAACATATTTGCTATTGCAAATTAGCTGCATATTAACACCAGCATTGCCTCTGAGATGTCATTCAGTCATAAGTTATTAACATTTTATTACTTCATACTGACTGAAACAGCTTGATGGACACACACACGCACGCACGCACGCCTGTACTCATACTATCAGAAGAACTGGACCACCCCATTGATTTTATAGACATAGAATTCACATTTGTCAAATTTTGTGCTGACTTCTCATTCATCGCTCTCACATATCTCTTATCCTACAACCTTTTATTTCTCTCTTTCCTTACGTCATCTGGCTTTCCCCAGCTCGCTCTCTCTCCCTCTCTCTATGAAGTCTGCTTATGCATTAAGAGGGATTTTGTTGTCCCCAGACACCAATTTGCATAAAGTGGATGCCATCATCAGTTCAAGAGAGGCAAATTATTTCCCTGGCAACATCACACTTTCCTCCTCCTTTCATTATTTATTAATTTTTTTTTTTTAACACAGTGCAAGCTGGGGCTTGTTAAGACCATTTAGCCAGATATGCTAAATATCGCTCTCCTTAAAGTGCCTTTATCAATGAACAGCGACAGGGGTGGGCTGATACCCAGAAGAAATTATTGAATTAAGGACTCGGCCAATCGTTTCCCCCCCACAGTTCTCCCTCTGCCGTAGCTGCAGCTTGCCCGCGTATGCGCTTGTGTCTGTGTGAGTGTGTGCGTCCATGTTGGACGGTGTGAATGTGTTTGGTGGTATAGCACCAGGTTTAACTGTAGTAGGTGTGTGTATAATTCAGGAAATAATTTAAAATGGAATACCAGAAATATGAGATTATTTGCAAAATACACACAATGTGGACATAAATGCATTACCCATGGTGATGGTTGAACTTCTCATTCCAACGCAGTGGTTCCAGAGGTATATAGAGAATTAAATACTGTGCCACATTAAAGTCATTATGACTTGCTCAACTGACAAAAAAATGAGGCCTCCACTTTGGTACCCATATTTGTGCCTGAGCTGAGGACAAATCCATGTCAGAGGACCTTCATTGCCATGGAATACTCATAAACAGCGGCCTCCTATGTCAAAGTCGTATGTTTTGTCAACCAATCCGTCCATCCCAATGTCCTGCATATGCGGACTGATGATGCTCTATTAACTACATCACCTGACTTCCTCCTTGCCTGCTAGAGGTCAACTAACAATAAAACAAAACTATGGGTTGTAATAAACTGCTTGGAGATGAGCTATAGAGTTGTTGTACGTATGGGAGAACATGCAAAAAGGTATGGAAACGTTTATTGGTATGGCTCTTCTAGACTTCCATTTTAGGATGATTGTGACTCCCTTAAAAAAAACAAAAAAACCTATGTCATCCATTTACAGCCATCCGTTGTGTAATGATTGTGTATGGGGAAATTGTGTGAATCATCCATCCATGATCTAAACCACTTATCCTTGGAGGGTCGATAACCATTATGTCTCAATCATGTGAATCTGAAAAACAAAATATGGCATTAAAATTTAACTTCATATAAAACATGACCAATTCAGTTTTGTACTTCTGTAACGCTGTTGGACACTAGTTGGACGCTAGTTGGACAGTATTATTTATTTATTATAATCAATCCATCTTTTCCCTAGTCACAACCAGGATACAACTCGACAAAAGAAAGTTCAGTCAGAGACTTGGGTGCGTTTTGCAAATTGTGACCAGCTAGCCCCAAGCAGAGACCAGTAGCAGGCTGCAAAGCTCACTTCTTTATTTCCCCATGCCCACAGATTTATCTTAATTTTCAAACATTTTCAAAAATAACATATGTCTCCATCCCCAACTGATGCTAACTCAATTGACATCCCTTGAGGACATTAATCAGACATGCCACTCCCCCTGCAACCACAAAAAGATTTCAAACAATTTATTGGTTCTTCCAACACTTGGGAAAAAAATGTTTGACTATAGAGCATATTTAATGAGATTTAATTGTAAAATAATCTGCAAACAGATATACATTAGCAGAATTGATATAATCAACCCCGAAAAAAAGACAGGCAGATGGAATGAACCCATTCCCGAGTGAAAAATAAAAACCTTTTCACATGTCACTAAGCATTTATCAGTATTCTACTGTCCCATTAGGGGCGAGGATGAAGGTGCAAATGCCTTAGCAGTCAAACCTATTTTACTTCCTCTATTGGACAGACAGCTTAACGTGACGCTATTTGGAATTAATGTAATTCACTGAGCCCGATCGGAGGTCCATTGTACCTTAGATATGTCTTCTTTTGTGTGGGGCCCAGAAAAGTGCTCTGTCATTTAGAGCAGAAGCTACTATGATTAAAGCTCTCTGACAATAGGCGCTGTAATTCGTTTCATCATTAGGGATTGCGGACTGGGCCAAGAGAGACGAGAGGGTCGATTATTGAGGCTGCATGCTAATTCAGCCCAGCGGAGAAGACGGACGGCCACGTTGACAAGCTGAGAAATATCACTTAAGAGTTGAAACTTACAAAAAAAGAGAAACCAGATTCCTTAAAAAAGATCCGCCGCACTGCGTTAAGTGCGCAGAGGAAAATCATCAATCATGTGACCAGAGGGGATTTATGAAGTGTGATAATGGAAATAATGCACAGTGAGCTCCTGGTGGGGAATGGTAAAGGTGTGTGTTCCAACAGGGGGATGACGCCACAGCATTTACTGACAATTGTGCTCTATTACTGATCTTAGTCACAGGAGATTGGACACTTAGCCTCTCCTGAAGGCCTGCTTCTCATAAGTGTCTGAGCGGGGCAGGACGGTGCCATCTGACGAGTCTTTCATCTTCGGGGAGTGCCTGGCACTCTTTCTAAGCTCCCAGTCACTGCAGGAATACCACTTCGCATATTTGCCTATAAAGTTACATGCCCATTAGGCCACCGCAGAAGAAGTGTGCAATATTTACCGTCTGGGCGATTAGGAATAAGCCTCAAATAATATCAAATTCTGCCTCCCGCACCAAGAAACTGGCTGCGAGCATGAGAACAAAAACACCCGACGGTATCCTTGACGGTGGAGGGCAAATTATGACAGAAATGCAACATAGGTGGAAACTGGTGCGTCGGGAGGTGCCAATTTGACTTTGAACGCACTTTTCCGAGCTTTTATTTTACGTTCTCAAGACACAGCAGTGGGTGTCAAATGACATCGTTTAGAGCTATTCATGTGGAGTATGTTTCATTCAAGTGTCAAGTAAAGCTGACACATAAGCTGACATGTACTTGAACTGTAAAAGTTTGCATTTTGATATAGCCTATACATATATATATATATATATATATATATACCATTCATGACCGGTCATGCCTTATGAATAGGGGCATTGTCAACCTGTTTCTCCACTTCTTTCTTTCCTTTACTATTAGACACACATATACAAAGACACATATATAAATATATATCATGGAAAAAGTTTCCAGAAACGGCGAGTGCAAATTTTTTTTATTTATATATATATTGTATATGTATGTTCTGCGAGGTGGGATCATTAATAACTCAGTGACTCGTGCGTGTCGTGGGGAACAATGGCATTGTGTAGAGAAGAGATGACGAATCCTCCCCTCTTTTCTCTCGGAGACGGCTCTATCTATTAATTACTTTTTTACGTCTTCATTCATTATTTCATACCATTCCGACGCCCAGAGTGATTGTTAATCGCCGATGGCAGCGTAGTTCATAGTGAGTGAAGCTAAATTCAGACTTTCACTGCACTCGACTTGTCCCATCGGGTCAACATGGTCACCGGCCTGTAAATACTTACTAGTATACTCAAGTGCTGTTCTTCAGGATTTCTTTGAGGTACTGCATACTTTCTGTGCTACTTCGTCTAATGCACTTTTTTATTTGACAGCTATAATTATTCATTACTTCAGATTTCTAATAATTAATTTTACTAATGATCTTTCAATTTTGAAATAAGTAGGTGTGAAAGGGGAACTCCTTAGATAACTTGCACTATAAAATTACTCACTGCTCCCTTAAATAAATAAAAAACGAAGTTCATTATACTGTATTTGTTACATGCATCTGTGATATGCACTACAAGCATACTTTGTTGTGAAACGTACAACTAATAACATGGCACTAGAGGAATCTCTGCTTGATGCAATGCAGCACAGAATCATATCATTTAAAGGGTCAGTTCACTCAACAACAGAAAAAAAATACAGTCTTTTCTCACATACACTTTTTGCTACCTTACAGTAAATGGATAGTGGGGTTTTTTTTTTTGAAGAGCTGAGATTTTTATATCTATATTGAGGTTGTTCCAGTGAACTCTCAGCCCATAAAAGCAAAACTATCGGTAAGTCAGTAGATCTGTTTTTGTGATATTTGGGTGAACTGACCCTTTAGCCTGTTGTAGGTAATAATCAACAGTCTAATTGAAGACTACACATCAGGAGGACAACTGACCACTAGCGCACGCTTCAATTCTCTAATGCCTTTTGTTTATTTCCACCTTTTTGAATCCTGTCATACGGGGAATGATGTACAAGATAGATATTCACATGAAAAAAGTAGAGCAGTTTTGTGATCATACATACAGTATTTCACTGGCGAGCGTGCAGCCTTGAACAGATGAAGGCCTGGAAACCCCCTTTCTCGTCTCCCCTCGGCCCGATGCATCAGTCCGTCTGGGCAGACTGGACATTCTGGACTTACAGCTGCTGCCGACGAGACATTTCAGCAGAATGTGTGAACTGGAGACGAAGCCCTGGTCTGGCATCCAGGCTCTGTGGGCGACAACCCCCGCCTCCACCCACTCCCTCCATCCCTCCCTCTCTCTCTCTCCTCTGCCCCCCCCCCAACCCGCCCCCACCCCCAATTGGCTGTGGAAGATGGCTTCAGTGAGTCATCTTGGGACTGAGATCAAAGGCAAATTACAGCCGACGTCTATGCAAAATGTAATATGGAAACCCCCCAGCTATGTCCTCACTATTGATTTTTCTCTCTCTTCTTCCATCTCCGCTCACTCACGCCGTCCCTTTCTCCTCATTTCTCCGCTTCATTTTTATCCAAGCACAATACTACGCAGTGTGAAATTTGAAGGGGAAAAAAAGACCCCTGAACCCTCTTCCAGTTGAAGCATAAAAAAAGAGAAAATGAAGATGAGGGGGGGGGGGGGGGGGGGGGGGGGGGGGGGGGGGGGGGGGGGTTCGATGTGGCTGTCCCTGGTTATGCCTGTTTGCATTTAGAGTCCATTTTGTGATGTAAGTAGTCGTGTTACTTGTGCCGAGTGCCCCACGAGGCGAGGGTTTGATGTCAAAAGAGGGAGGGATCGTGATACGTTACGCCCAGGCCTTTTTTCAAATTAAATAAACTCGACAGGCAGTGCTCCTCACACGCAATAGTGTCATATTTGTGAAATGCCGGGTTTTGGAGGTTAAGATGTAAGTGCGAGGCTAAATGGAGTTCTTCGTCAGATTACTCTGCTCTCTGAAGTCACTCGGCCCTGCAGGAAATTGAAATGAATTGTAAAACATTCTTTGTACAAAAGGAGCTTGTGACTTTTTTTTAATTTTTCTTTTTCAGAGGTGAATATGTGGAATAGTGCCGGAGTCGTGTATTTTTGACACGTCAGCGTGTTCACTGACAAAGCAGCAATTTCACATTTCACACAGAAACACACACGCATGCACACGCGGATATACAAAACAAAGGAATGCTTTAGGAGTCTTTGTATATAACAGTTGACAGTCTAAAGAAAGACATGAAACAAGGACAGAGAGCGAGGGACTTGCAACAAAGGTCACAACTCATGCTGGGCTCGCTGTTATGCTTGTGAACTTGTGAACAGTCGTGGTTTGGTTGCGTTTAGGCACAATAAACTATATGAGAGTCGAGGAAAGATTGCTGTTTAGAGGATCTTTGTCGCCATGGTAACGATAACAAATCTATGGATAGGGGTTGTGCAGGCATCATGGATGAAAAAAGCAACGTTGACAATCGGTTTCACATGGGAAACATGCAGCGGTCTTCTGAACCCGGTGTTTGTTGCTCATTGAACAGTGTCACCTGACTTCCTCCTTTACTCCCGTCATATTTACTAGGGCCACTAGAGATCACCGATCACTTAAATGCAACTATGGGTCAAAATCAAAGACTCTATATTAAAATGGACGACGTGACAGCTTCCCAAAAGTGAAGCCAAAAAATCTTGATCTCACCCCCTGGTGGCTGGATGCAGTATAGGTCCTGAACCCTGCCTCCTCCATGCTAGCAGATGGGACATGGGCCAAACAAAAAAAATCCAAATATTTTCAAAGATGGCAGCACCCATATCAGGGATATTTTGGCTTAATTATTATACAATTTGAGGGAGTGGAGATGTGTTTTCCATCTTCATTTACAGTCGAGGGTGGAAATTAGCTGCTGGCACACACAACCTGAGAGCTTCTGTTTTACAGGAGGCAAGAGCCTCAGGGGTGAAACTCAGGGCTAAATGTCCCACAGAGGACAGGCTGCTGCTTCTTAACCGAAGGCAAACTACACGACTGTGCCCCCTAGCAGAAATTACACCCTTCATACTATGAATAAGACATATCAGGTAAACAAACAATTCACGACAGCATCTGCTCTAATTTCACAATATGTACGACTGCATTTCTCCGGGCGGAATCGCTGTTGAGCAATGAAGGCGTTTGTAATTTGACAAACAAGGTGCGCACAGCTCGGAGCTGTTGATCTGTTCCATCCACCCAGCACGAGTGGCACAAAGAGTCACAACAAACAGACTCTGTGTCAAAGTCACTGCGTTTGTACGTGTGGCCCATTGAACTGTGGGTAAACGCGGTGTCAGAACGAGAATGAAAAATGCTGAAGGGTTGAAATCTAAACAACGCACCTGGAGTCCAGACCAGCCACCAATATGGAGATGTGGGGAGACGGACGGAGAGATTGACAGAGTGTGAGTGTGTGAACAATGGATGAGTCGGTTGGAGAGTGTGTGCGTGTGTCTACTTGTGCACTCCTGCATTCCCGTGCACACCTCCTCGCTCCGGCGTGTTGTTTTTGCTTAAGTGGACGCGTGCTTTCAAAGAGTGTTTGTGAACCTGCGTGTGTTCGTGAGGGAGGGTTTTTGCAAAGACATTTTTTTTTTTTTCAAAAGGAAGGAAAACCTCCTCCTTTTTCTCTTTTTTCATTTGTGTGCGAGCGCGGCGGCGGTGCCAGCTTCAGTGCCCTCAGCCATGGGCACAAAGACGACAGTGACAACCCATTCATTTCCCTGACGAGCTGTCGCCTGCGGGAGGATAGGTGACTTCTCCCAAGGTTATTTATGGCATTGTTGATCTCTCATTCTCACATTCTCAGAGTCGGTCCTCTCCGTCACCGAGTCCCCCCCACCACCACCAGCACCACACCACCTTCCCTCGCCTTCCCACATCCTAACAGCATTTATCTGTCTCTGCGCGCTTCACTTCATGCTGTCATTAGCCATATTTGATCATTCCAGGTATTGATGACTTCTGGTTAATAATGAAAATCACCCATATAATGTCTGTCTTGTTGTATGTAAATAAGGCTTGCAAATGTTTATCTCTAAGATTTCGGCCTAAGAATCATCTCTTGGGATCCCACACAAAATGAAACGACTTGGATTATAGGGCGTGTGGATTCACAGGCAAATAATCGCAGATAACCAAGTGACCCGGGATATGCAAAATTAATTAACAGCTAACACCTCGTAGTGGCATTTGCTAATATAATATCAGTGTCACTGTCTGGTTGTCCTTCCTGGAGTATGCTGTGGGATTTTGCACATGAAGTGTAATACTGCACATTCAGCAGAGACGTTCCCGTAGCGCCGGTCTCCTTGGAGAACCTCATTCTATCTTCAGCTGTCTGCGACCAGACCGTTCATTAAGCCCCGGCAGGTTTTTTTGCCCCCGTTCCCCTCTGTCCTTGTACGGCACCTATGCAGTTCATAATTATGACAGTGGCAAGTGGCAGATTTAGCTCTGAGAACTCTGTGTGAAACAACTCATTCTTGATTCAGACAACGTACAGACTTCTAGAGCTCCTTCTTCCGGGCAGAAATGACAATTGTCATGGGTAGATTCAACCAGTTTTACGGGACGGACTGGCAACCTGTCCAGGGTGTAGCCTGCCCCTCGGCCAATGTCAGCTGGGACTGGGTCTGGCCCTTCTTCCACCCTCAAAGGGTGAATAGCTCTCATGTTGGATTTTGCCGTGCGAGTCTCTGACTGACCACCATAACAGGATCAGACTTGGCCGGAGGGGTAATACCAGCAGAGACATGCTACCAGTATGCTTTTAGTCCTAGGCCTGAAGGTAGGGGCAAAATAAAGACCCATAATGTATATGTAGGCCTGATGTCTTACTTTGGGGGTTGCTTGATAAATACAGGTGACAAAACCAAGCCGAAGCAGAGTTTGGGCTCACTACATCTCATATTTACTTTGTCCGGCACTTTGCCTGACGCAGACACACATGCAGTACCCACTCGTGCATAAAAGCATGCCGGGTACACACACGCTCCTTCCCACTCGCTCGCACATGCACAACTCACCAGTAATGTGATTTAACCTGCTTTGGTGAGCTCTGACGGGCACTCGACATGATTAAGAGGCAATATGCTGTTGCATACAGCCAAGCTAAAGATGTCTCTTTCTCCGGAGTCGCTCCTATTTGCCTGCTCCTTAAGCCCCTCTTTGCGTCTTCCTCGACATGTCTTTTAAGCACTTGAGAGGCATCTTGGAGGGAGAACTTTACACACACACACACACACACACACACACACACACACACACACATCATCCAGGATCCCTCACTCAGACATCGGGGCGTATCAGTGAAATGTGGAGCTCTTTTGGTAATAAGGGTTTTTTTTTAAGGTCCTTTCTGGGAGGTAAAACGCTGGAAAGTTTAGACTGGGTTCATCTTTTTGGGGCCTTTTTTTTTATTTATTTCTAAAGTAAAGCACTCCGTTTCCTTAAGACCGATCATTATATCCCTGGAATCAGCACTCTGCTGATGCTGAAGAAGCTCGGAAGCGTCCAGACGAAAAGAGGGATTGTGAGGAAAAAGTGGCGGAGGTAAGCCGGTGCAGTGTAGATCCAACCTGCTTGACCTTTGCGGTTTACTTCCGAGTGTGTGTGCCTCGCAAAAAGGATTCTTATGTGTCCGTATGTGCAAACACACTGCATGTTCAGAAACCTAAAGAGCTGCTGAGCTGTTCAACCACACACAACTTTCCATCACAGCACACTCGCTCCCAGTTCCAGTATTTTCCCCCTCGATCCATCCAATCCTACTCCGGCTTCAGTGTACTTTTTTTTTTCCTTCTTTCCCATCGTCCTCCTCTTATATTCCCATGTTGTCCTGCCGTTTGCTCTCGGCGAGGCAGGCATCATCTCGTATACATGGCGTGGCGTGCGATGTGGGACTGCGGTAATGCAAGCATCTGCTCAGGGCTTTTGTGTTCAAAAGATTCAATTAAAAAATAATTACCAAAAGATTAGTGGTAGTCCGGTACGACTGCACTGTTTGAATAGATGTTTCCTTTTCATCTGCTGTAATAATAGAATGCTTTTTTAATTAAAGAAAAAAGAGGAAGCAGATGAAGAAAAAGAAGAAGAGGAGGAGGAGGAGGAGGAGGGGGAAAAAGAAAAGGCGGGCCCGCCTCAGTACACCCTGTCTGAAGACAAAGTTTGTTTGATGTGCAGCAAAATTAAATATTTTTTAGATCTAACAAATTAATTTTCACCCCCACTCCACAGCCCTTCCCATCCTTCTTATTTCTTTTTTTTTCTTTTTCTGGAGGAGATAAAGACAATTTAATTTAGATACCGTGCACACACACACACACACACACACATTCCGTTGGTCAAAGCTGACGAGGATCCACGAGTACCACCAGTCAAGCCATATCCAAGGTGGTGCGGAGGGTGTGATAAGGGAAACACAAGGCTCCATTTAGCACGGGTGGGGTTGAGTGTAGGGGACGGTTGGTGGTATGAAAAAAACAGTGCTGTAAGTGAACACTGTCGAAGAGCAGTAGTGACACACGGTTCAAACACTTACTGCCAAACTAAGGAAAAGGAAAGTTATTGAGGCATCTTCATAACGAGCACATTTTTTAAAAAAATGATTAATTCATAATTCTTGTGTGATTTAAAAACATATGGGATTAAACTTCACAAGTACAAGGATTTCTCTTTAATAAGCTGAAACGTTCTGTGTGAAAGGGACTTCAAAATGTTATTTTTTTACCGATCAGTAGAAGGTTGTGTCTTCATTCAACGGTTTAGTTTCTGAATCCAATGATTGAAAATTATTTTTACCTTGCCACAGCAAGGAAAACAAAAACAAAAAAATCAAAATTCAGTGACAGTAGAAAATAGAACTGTATAAATACCTCTACAGACACAGTAAACAACTCCATTGTAGAAGAGCGTTATTTTTACATGACATTTTACACAAACCTTGTTTTTGTTTTTATCGTTTAAAATGTTAACATTTCTTCTGCTTTATTAAACTTGTTGTCTTTTAAATACTGGTTATAATGGGCACAATGCAATGTCACATTCAGACTGTATGTACAATATGAGTCTATATTGACCTTTATGTTTTGTTTCTCTCTAAATCTGTACATTTTTCACTGACTATTGCTACAACAAAAATTGATATTGCTGTGTATGCAGCACCTGACCGGATGCTTTTGTACTTGCTTGCTTTAGGAGTAGTAGTACTCGTTTACAAAGCTGCATGGCTGTAGTAGCTCACCATGTTACCAAAAAAAGTAGCCAACTGATGCCTGGCACCGTCACGGGACCTCCCACCGTTTCCAACTGAGCAGTCAGTTGTGAGTCACCGGTTTCAGGAGAGTTGGGCCCAGCCAGTGAGTTATTAGCTCAGTCCTCACAAACATGAATCTGAAATCCCTCTCTGCCAATGGTTACATCCCAAATGCAACAGCAGCCCGCATTTTTACAAAAAAAAAAAAAAAAGAGCTGTGCTCGCCTTTCTCTTTCTATCTCTGAGGGTGAGAGAAGGTTGAAGCAAGAGGAGAAAAGCAGATGAGACGGGCGGAGAGAGAAACGGAGAGAGATGTCATTGACTCGGTGTCCCTGTAGCTTTGTTCCTGCCATGCTCTGCAGCACAGGACCTCAGTGCCCTCAAGCATCTCACACACACACACACACACACACACACACACACACACACACACACACACACACACACACACACACACACACACACACACACACACACACACACACACACACACACACACACACACACACACACACACAGTGTCTGTTTGGCCTGTCAGCCATGGCAGCACCTGTCAACTGCTGACCACTTCATCGGACAACCCCAGAGAGCAACAGAGGGAGAGGGAGGAAAGAGAGAGAAAGAGCAGCTACTACAGACACACGGCAGGAAAAAAAGAGAAACTGACCTCTCCGCCCAGATGGGTCCGCCCCCTCTGTACAACACACAAGCATTGCCAGGGAGTCAGACAGTAACCTGCTATGTGCGAGTAGCCCTTCAACGAAATTAAGATTTGTACCGTACGTTAAAACACAGCCACCCTCTCGATGATTCTGGGATGCCTACGACTGGCCAGTAAGGTCATACCGACAGGGAGCCCAGGAATGCCTGGGTGTACATCAAGAAGAGGGGAGGGGGGGTCTCTCTCTCTATCTATTTGTACCAAGGTGAGGCCCATCTCGCAGGAGGGTGTGAACTTAAGACATTTTAGTTCAGCATAAATGCGCAACGGATAAACCCACTTGAAATCAACTTAAGGGGCAAAGCCTCTACGAGATACAACAAGAGTACTCCACCAGAAATGGAACAACTGAAAATGTCACTTCACTTTGTTTTACGCAGATTTCACCTGTGAACTGTGCAGCCGGTGTTTAATCTTCAACATACTACATACAGCTTTTGAGTGATGTAGCGACTGACGAGAGGTCAAAACTGTGATCTCATAATAAACTGCTCTCGGGAATTCCCCCATGCTATTTGCACCTTGGAAGTTTGAGAAGCGGCACCAGGAATTCCAACATTTGATTTATCAATTTTCAAGTTTTATTCATATAGCACAGGAAGGCATCAAGACTTCAGGCCTTGCTGTCATTCTCTTTTAGACCCTTTTCCTTTTTTTCTCATCCCTGTATATTCATGATATTTAGTTTTGTGCTGTTGTTGCTGCATTATAATCTTTAACACGTATAATATCCAATATACCCTGGTGCACAATGCAAACCAGGTCCAAAGGTTGAATGTTTGGTCGGGCAACAGGGAAGCAAACCCTCTAATACATTTACATTCGTATTACAAAGTGTGTGAATGACTGATTTAATTTTAGCATCGGAATGATGCACATAACGTTTTCTTTTTTGCAATAAGTTTATGATGCAGTTTCAAGTCAGCTGTTCCCATACTTTGATTAGTCACGTTGTCACCGTTTGGCACCCTCTCCCACTGAGTGAATACTGAATGAATAGATTACATTGCTCTTTGGTCTGATGGAGCATTCATAAAACATCACAAGGGGAAAATAAGAAATAAAAGTGAGAGAGAAGAAAGGTTCAGAGCTGAAGGATTAGAATTTAGAGTGGTTGTTGGAGACACAGAGCAGTCGCTGTATTGTTTACATCCTGCTTACCTCCGGCTCGGGCTCATTGGCGGGGCTTCACGTTTAACTAGGCATTGATTCTTATTTAGGCGGCTGCAGTGTTGAGTAAAAGGCTCCTAACCAAAAAAAGTGGATTTAACACAGAGGCCGTAAGAAATTGCCATTGAAATTGATGTGCGTATGGAAACACTGTGAGGTGGACATGTGAAGCAAATGGACCATATTTCACCATGTATGCACAGTGTTTGTGTGCACATGTGGATGTTAAATTAATTTGCCTGCCTCTGAAGCTCAGCCACAGCTATTGTCATTGTCCTTTTCATCCTTTCCATCCTTTTTCCTTTCCATTTTGTGAATTTGTGCCATTACAAGTCCTGCTGCGTAGACTACTAACACTTTCTCTTTACCCTGTAACGACAAATTCACAGATCAATGTGCTGGTTTACTTCAGATATTGAAGAAAGTCGGCATTATGTGTTTATGAAGTCGTAAAGATTGCCTTGTTTACATGATTACTAAGCTGATGAATGGACATTGCTGAAATTGATATTACTGGTATAGGTAAGTTGCACTGATTCCATCAGTATGTGTGTGTGTGTGACATCTGTGTTCTGACATCTGACAAGTGAATCTGACACATAACGTAAAAGGACCAAATAAGACAATTGACAATAATTGTTTGGTGCAGTGGAGTTTCCTTTGTGAATGTGGATCCCATATGATAAAGGTAGACTCCACCAGAACTAGTACATAATTCTAATAGATTAGAAAAGCTTTCACTGCTAAAATGCCATCCATAAATAATTTCCAAAAAAATACGTGGCCAGTTATGAAATCCTTAAAGGTTATATCTGTAAGTGCTGCTGTCTCTTGAACTGTTATATGTTGTTAAAGAAATGCTCGGAGGATGTCCCAATGAAGAGCTGCGGGGCAGTTGATCTGTAAATGACAGAGAGGACTGGAGGTGCATTTACATAAACAACATCTGTTTCACCCGCGGAATACGTAGAAATTACACAACTCATATCTCTGTTTTTTTTTCTCTGCCTGGTTGTACGGGGATAAAAGGGAGGCGGAGGGAGGAGCGGGAGAGTGGAAAGAGAGGGAAGATATTAATTAAGCAGGGATTGTGCATTGACTCTGCCTTGTGCATAAGACAGAAGGTTAAACAAATGCCAGGGCAGCGGTGTCACTTCAAACAATGACTATTAGCTTTGGAATCAGCCTCGTGTCTGCCGAGGAAACACAGTCCATTCAGGCTCCTGATTGCTAGCCATCATGCTGTGTGTGTGCCCGTGTGTGTGTGTGTGTGTTGGGGGGGTTGGGTCATTCCATTTCAATCTGTGGTTAAATTAGCCGAAGGCGGCAGAGGTTGAAAACACACAATTATTGGTGCGAGTCGGGCCGATGGGGACTGGCAAGGCAGGGGTGCGTTAACAAAAAAAATGATAGTGATAGATAGAGACGTTATTGAAAGGGGTGGGGTGTGTGGGACATTTGGGGGGGGGGGGGGGGGGGGCAATGCAGGGTGGCGGGATTTAGAAATAAAGTTTGTGATCACTGGCCTCGCACAGGTGCTGTCAGATGGTAACTTTACAACGGTCGAGCATGGAAAAACCACATATTTCCTGTTTGGATTAGATGCATCAAACTGCTTCATGCCCAAAGGAGAGTGAGATAAAAAACAAGATTACAAGTGGTGTGGATGCATGGACCCATGATAAACACTGGGACGGACTGCAAACAAGACAGAAGATGGGTAGTGTTCTCTGCTGACACAACAAAAAGGGATCAATAGATACGGTTGTAAAGAAAGAGTAGTGTGCCCTATCTATATTTCCATTTACACTTCCATTTTTATTTGTGTTTGTGGATGTGTATTGTCTTCCATGAGGAACTGAAAAATTATAGAAATAAACGTCATAAAAAAGAAGCAGTGTGGATGCACACAGGGTAAGGAAAGGGGGAAAATAGAGCGACACAGATGGACCTTTGCAGTCCTTGTTTTTTTAGTTTGTGTTTGTCTTATAGAAGGATAAATTTGGCACAAGTATGGGAGCTATATGGCCGTCAACTATGAGGAACACTAGGGCAGTCTTCTTGATACATTTTGAACAACCTAGGCTACAATTAATTGCTATTAGTTCTAAATGAAATCGGGAATCTAATTCCAAATAATTTGGAAATTATGGACCCATAATGTACAGGACTACCACTTTCAAGTAGAAATACCTGCATGTCATGGTGGCGCTCAGTCTATTTCATTATCTAGCCCGGGGTATCAAACTTGTTCAAAATAGCACACAAATTACAACTATTCCCAATCTTGTTGGTTGTCGAACAATGAGATCTCCTTATCCAACCTAAGTAGTCAGAGAAAATAACCAACTTCAAAATACAAAAAAAATAATCAAATGATGTATGAATAATGACAAAAGACAAAGGTATATAGCCACCAAACTTTCCTTTCCGTTCAAGTGACACAAAACAAAACCTGAACGGAAGAACTGTTCCGGGCTACTGAAGCTCTATAATGTGGAAAGCTCGTTATGAACAAGCCATGGGGCCACGGTGAGATTCCTGCACAGATGCCAATTACCTACAACCTAACATGTTGTCTACACACACACTTAAACGTAACCTATAGGGCAGCAGGAGCCTGGCACGCCCCGTAATAAATCGCTGCATCAACGCGGCAAAGAGAGAGGGGTGAAAATAAACAAACCAGCAAAGCGGAGAGAGCCTAATGTTAGGGGCCTCTTTTGTATGGAGAGAAATTACAGAAGCGTTTGATTTGTGCGGAGGTGCCGTCCTGAACATATGGCGTTTTAATTCTTGCCGGTCTCATCTGGATAACTCGGGGGCCCGACGAATCTCACACCACCATCGGGGAAATATGGGCACAGGCAGAATGCTTAACAGCAAAGGGCTCCAATTTCCCACCTTAATGGGCATCCTCATCCCATTTTCCCCCTCACTGTCTCCCTCTTTCTTTTTCTTCTCTTAAATCCAGGCCTTTGTTTGTTTGTTTTCATTTCTTTTTTCAGCCTTGTCCCCCACACCCCCCCCCCCCATTATTTTCACTCCTCCCGTCCTCCCCGCTTCCCTTATTTGCATTGATTTCCCCACTTAGAGGAGGAGTGGACTCGGAGGGAAAATAGGACTCCATCAAAACCCCTCGCACACACATTTCCCTGCCGTCCGCGCACAAAGACACACACGCGCACACACCTGACACATAGCAGAAGACTAGCAGTGTGCAGAATATGTTTGTGGCTGTTCATTTTTTTAATCGTCTGATGCCTTTTGTGTGGGTTGACAGCTCGAGACGAGTGACTAATAAGACCAGGCCTGGCGCTGTCCTGCTGGGCTGAGCAGTCTCTTTACACACACACACACATACACTGTAAATATACAGACTCACACAAAAAGAGAGCGCAGACCCAGAGCTTGGCTTCATATCCCACATACACACAGTTTCTCTCACACACACACACACACACACACACACACACACACACACACACACACACACACACACACACACACACACACACACACACACACACACACACACACACACACACACACACACACACACACACACACACACACACACACACACACAGGCCCCTAATCATCCCAGTGTCTAGCACTCCGCTGGCGATCACCACTCCGCCACACTGCCATCATGGGCCAATTAAGTGGCCATATATCTGTCTAACAGTCTCCTCTGGCTGAATGGACAGTGGTGGAGTAGCAGTAGTAAGCCGCTACATGGGGCCACCCGCAGCCAGCAGTCAATTTGTAGCTTAAAGCCTAGTTGCCACAACACTCCAGCATTATTAGGACTAGTGGCACTATTGAGGATTCTTCTCTGTGTGTGCGTGTGTGTGTATGTGCATGTGTATGTGTGTATGTGTGTGTGTGTGTGTGTGTTAGAGGGGAGGCTTAGAAGAGAGGGTTGTCCATCCCTCCTTTTGTGTGTGTGTGTGTGTGTGCTTCAAGCATGCAGGCATGTTTCTGTTTTTGTGTGGAGGTTTGACTTCATGTTTGTTATGTGAATGACGGACTGTATGTGTACGTGCGTTTGCCTGCTTATTACTGCACTTGACTATTCACTTTCCATGTGTATTAAGGCTGTGTGTGTGTGTGTGTGTGTGTGTGTGTGTGTGTGTTTAGCTCTTCCAAGTTTGTATGGTGTCCCTGTGTGTTTGCTGGGCCCATTTGTACCTGCTCGTCCTTGTTTTTTCACGTTCTTGCACATGCTATGCAAGTCATGAAACAAACCAGCCTCCTTTTCTGTGGATGATCCAGTTGTTGAATTGTTGTCATCTAATTGGTTGTGGGCACAGCCTCCTTTCTGGGCCACAGCCCATCCAGTCAGCTCAGAGCAACGACACCTGGCGCCGTGTCAGAGGACTGGGGAGAAGGTCAGTGGCGTGTAAATGTCGCCTTCATCGCAGCTTAGCTGGTGTGCATTGGATTAATAAGTACTTATCTGACTGGATTGACTTTTTCTCAAGGAATGGTCAACAGCAAAAAGTGAGTTTGAACTAAACATGAAGTGAAAGCACCTGAATAAATTGATTATTATTATTGAAACTTTTTCAACTAAACTAAATTTCACTTTTCATCAAGAACTCATCAGGACTCCAGGTCTTGCCGTCATTCTCTGTAAGACCCTTTCTATTTTTTTTCTCGTCCCTGTGAATTTATGAAGCCTTGAGCAAATTCTCAGTTTTGCTCAGGGCATATTCACATTTTTTTTTTGGTTTGCAGTCTGAACACAGAACTTGAAGCAACTTTGTGAATTTAGCTTAATCTGACATTGTAAAAACCCTGCAAACTCGCCTCCGGTCCTGATTCTTAATGGTTTCATATGCAAGTTTTCTCTGCCACCGAATGTGGTTTCTAACCAGGAACAGGTGGCGGTGACGGTAACTCGCCGGGGCTTCAGCCATTGATGCGTTTACTAGACAAGAGGTTGTAAAACGTCCTCTTAACAGCTCTGATTCTTCAGGGCAGAGGGACCAGGGCTGGCTGGCTAACATGCTAACTTCTGTGGACGCACATAAGTGCTAAGAAATATGAGAAAAAAAACAGTTGACATTGGCGGGTAAAGGAATGAAGTTTGATGGTAAACTTGCAACGTTTTAGCTAGATTGGTAAGTGAACAGCTGTTAGTGTTAATTGGGGATGTTGTAATATCTAAAAAGGTATATATAGCTTGTCTGATTGCCTGAAACTCTTGGTTTTCACAATATAGCTTCACAATATACTGGATGAAAACACTGTGACTTGGCAACAGGAGATTGTGTTTGTTCTAGGCATATTTCCATATGGGTATAAGAGAAAATACATCGACAGCATAGACGGACACCAAAAGAAACAGGAAGCAACAGGAATAGATAATAAGGGAAAGGGACAGAAAAAAAAATTAAAGCGAGGAAGAAATGAGGTAAAGCCCCGAGTGCTCTAGAAGTGATCATTCTAATTTAGCGGCTGATGTAAATCTAAATGAAGTCACATCAGGAGTCGGCTGATGGACACAACACAATCGCCCTGGGACTCTGTCCGCATGTGTCCTCCACTCCTTTCATTCCACCTTCTCCGTCTCCATCTCCGAGACACAGTTTGAGGCCTCTGAGTGGGTAACCTCAGCAACACCACACGCAGAGGGGACTAACAGAGGAATTACTGTGTTTAGTATTGCTTTTTGGGCTGGGCGAGTGAGTGGGATGGGGTGATGGGAGAACAAGGAAGCCGGGAAAGAGGAAGTGCAGGAGGTTAGAGAGTCTATCCGTGCTCGCTGACAAACACCGTCGGACTCCAATTCCCACCTGGGTCCCACCAGAGCAGGGCGACAGGGACACGGTCTCGGTCCCAGTGCCCACAGACGAATAGATGAACCAGATACCCAGTTTTTTTTATGTTAGAATCAGCAGAACATCTGAATGTACTGTAGACATATACAGTATCTTAGATTTAATTGTCTTGGGGGACTCTCATTCATCCAGGTCATAGTTATCCAGAATGGGACAGAATCAGCGAGCGAACTGGCGACATGGCGGTTATCTAATATACATCCACTGCGGTTCTGTGTATTTCAAATGTTCGAGCGTGTATGACACGTTGAATGACCATGTTCGAATGACCCTGTTCGCAAAGGTGACACTCCAAGGTCTCAAATCACAGCTGACATCTTTTTTTTTTCTTGTGCGTCTTTTTGTAGTCTTAAGGCAGTAAATTGCAGCAATGGAGAAGGTAAGGTGGTTGTGATTCTTAGGCAAACTATGACACCAAATAGAATTTAGAAATAGACACCAGAAATAATAAGTCCCACCTACTTGAAAGTCCACTGCTGTACTTTAGTGGACAGCTATTTAGTGTGTGTGAGTGTGTGTGCATGTGTGTGTGTGTGTGTGACTGCACTGGTGTGGGACCCCAGCTGACAATCCGGTGCGAGGTTGTAGCTCCTTGCACTAAGTGGCCATTCATCACTGGGAGAGCAGCAGATAACTCCAGCCTTCACTGGCGGGTCAGTGGATGACTGTCTCCTGACCCGCCTGCCAAAACATTTAACCGTCATCCTCCTCCTGAAACAGTGCGGAGCACTGAGCCCAGTCGAGCTACAACCCAGGCAAAGGTGACCTCTGGTCCACTCCTTCATCCCCTGAAACACAGCCCATCCCTCCTGTTAGCCGGCCCCCCCTCTCCTTCAACGATCAGCTGACCAGAAAGCCAAAGAGAGCCTCCCACCAATGGCTCCTCGCCTTGTGTCTTTTGCATGCAGATGCATACAGGACGCTCTCATCAACAAACCATCACAGTCTATCTCATCTGCATTCCCACCGCTGCCTGTCCCACCTCTGCCAGGTCGTGGCGAGCCTCACCGTTGCTACATTTTCAACTTTCAACAAAGCGAACAACCACCCTACAACTCCCATCCCACCCCACTTCCCCTGAAGTCCCCTGTGTCAATCTGAAGAGGCGAGGGGCGGGGAGGGTTCGGGGCGAGGGGCTAGGTGCAAAGGAGAATACAGGGAAAGAGGCTGATGAAGAACCCCTTTGATACACCGCTGCAGGCGAAGGAAGAGAAAACTGATTGAACCTTGATGAGAATTATATCAAGGGGGTGGGGGGGCGTTCATTTGCAGCAATAGACCTGCTGTATGTGTCGGGGAGTAAGGAGTCCTGTACATATGTATGATCTGTGCTCGACTGTGATTCAGAGTTAAATGGATGCGTGAGGGAGCAGCAAATTCCCATGACTTTCTTTTTCATTTCAACCTTAAAAGTCTGACGAGCCCTTTGATAACGTCGTAATAAGGAATTAGTAGACTTAAAACATAATTTAAGTGAATGCATTGCTACACTATATGATGTCGTTTTCTGATTTCATAGTGATGTCATTTCTAGCCTACGGTCATGAATAATTATCTGATCTATGTAAGCTTGAGGTCGTGTCTATAGTCCAAAAGGATGCAGAGATATCTCAGAAAACGTATGTCTGATGTATGCATGATGTCACTGTCATATCATATGTTAGGGGATGATTTTCGGATCAGTGTAAGCTTCTGTTTGCCTTCTAACCATATTATTTGCAAATATTTTGGACCTGACCTCTACCCTGGACTGATCAGCTTCAAAAGTGAATCATCTGTGGATACTATCCGAAGTATTATTTCCATCAAGTTTGGTGAAAAGCCGCCCATGCGTTGTTGCGTTATGTCCACACACAGATAGGGGTGAAAACAATACCCTGCTGTGCCTGCACACAGGGTGATTAATATGATATACTGACGTCATGTTTCTTTCTGAAATACATTTAAATATACAGCACAGTTATGTTGTATATGGAGCAGGACTTGATCTAGGACTATTAGATTAGATTATATCTAATAATGCAAAAAAAATGTTCACAGTCCAAAAACCAACAGAGTAATTAATTTTACACTGGTTTAACAGCATGCATTTGCTCTGAAGTTTGGCAGGTTGACCATTCCATCAGACCGCTGTGTGTGGTCAGTGTGCGTGTGTGTGTGTGTGTGTGTGTGTGTGTGTGTGTGTGTGTGTGTGTGTGTGTGTGTGTGTGTGTGCATGTGTGTGCTTGTGTGTGTATGTGCATGGGAGACAGGGTTGGGTATACAAAACGCCATCTGGCAGCGGCGCATCACACTCAGCGCTACCCATCCCAGGGTGTCGGATCAGAACCGCCAGATCACAGATCCAGATCATTGCACAATCCAAACAACACCAAAAGTAAACACACGCACACACGCACACACACACTACACAGATGCTCTGAGAGAACACACTAATTGCAGTCTGTGGTTGTCAATCAAACTTTCCCTTTTCTCCCCTGTTCATCTAATAATTATCTTCTTCCACATTTTCTATTCTCCCTCAACCTGCCCCATGGAGCCACCCCCCACATGGGACAGCTGAGATCAATCTGAAGATACTTGGAGATGTTCATTAATGCTGTAGAAGACACTGCTGGGCGACAAGATAAAAAGTACATCTGATGTGGCACTTCTAACCTTAAATACAAAATACCTGGAGAAGAAATAGCTGCGGCAGTCTGAGTTAAACAAGTCAAATGTGTGGCCGTTGTGTTAATGGAACAAGAATTGTAATTTTTCATTACCCCATTTTTTTTTTAATTTAAATTCATTAATATTGTTAAGCCATATGGGGGCAGCACAACAAGCTGTAAGTTATTACATTCTAAAGTTGATATGGCAAATACTGTACGTTGCCGAGGCAGTTGCTGATTTAGACACGCAGCAGACGATTGAACCACATCAGCATTTTGTATTTTTCTGGTCACTTAGCAACTCTTGAGGGAAATATCTGGCCCTTTTACTACTAAATGTTTCACTATTCACTCAGCTTTTCTTTTCTTTTTTTGTTGCGGAAAGCAGCTGCCTGCTGCTGCTTGAAATAAAGTTCATGAGGGCGGTGAGACTGAACCATAATAGCTCAGTTATAGTAAGAGAAATAAAGAGATATGTACGACGTGTTGTGCAAGGAGGAGGACAATCTAAAGTGCTCATGTCGGAGCCGAGCAATCCCACTCTAAAGTGGGGTGAAACCACCACCATCATAAAAAAAAGGGGTGAGATGCGATATTGGTTAAAAAAACAGGGTTGAAAGTGTTAAGTTTCTCCAGGAAGACATTCCTAGCGTTGAACTTGGTTATACTGAAAAAAAGGGCCACAAATAGTTGTGTAACAAATGAAACATGAGAGCTAGGGAGAGAAGTTCAGAGTTCATTTCCTCATGGCATTAAGTCGTTGTGAATGACGGTTTCGGGAAAAAACCTCCTTGAGTCCATCACGACGAGCGACGGCTTTCAAATCGCTACACACACACAGCCACAAGACTTATTGCTGAAGTGAAAATATGGATTGGTAGATTTAAAGTGTAGTCGCACTAAAAATGGGGGGGGGGACTCCTATCGAGAATTATTGAACATTATGGGTGGAATATACTTTGGCGTTACTAGTTGTAGGGAGGGAAGTGTAGGGAAGAAAGGACAAAATGTAGTTTCTGCTACTTTCTCTTTTTTATATTGTTATAATCTGACTTTTTTTAGAAAAGCAGAGACAAAATTTTCCAGCTGAAAGATCCCGGGCTCAAAAGCCACTGCAAATGTTCAAAAATGATTGTGTTTTACATGTAAAATCAAGGCCAGGCAAGGTTTACGCTGAGTTTTCTTACAATATCCACAATTTGTTGCTGCAGTACGGTCAGCAATGAGAAAATTGTAAAGAAGTTCAGAATAGTGAGGACGACAGACAGATATTACAGGTTGTATTCATTGCCATGTAGGCAGGTGTAGGAGTAAAAAGAAAAGAAAAAGGAAAACTAACTGGAAGTTAGAGTCTAATTTCTAGGTTGCTTTCTCTTCCAATTCCCTTTGCTGACCTTTGCTTTTCCTTTAGACTCCACACACATGAACGCACAGGGATAGACACACAAAGAGTAAAACAAGTTTTTAAGGTCTTATTTTCTGTCAGCATCCCCAAGACATCTAAGTGAACTCCATATAAACCATGTTTGATTATATTTGCATTTTCTAGGCTGTTTCATTTCTTATTATAAAGGTGATACCCAAAAATTAATGAACTCAATCAGACAGATTGTGGAGAAATCACTTAAACCATAGACCTGTGCTTGACCAACATCTGTATTAGGGCAACAACACGGTAGATGTCTTTCACTTTATGGCCGGCCGCGAGTCTCGTGTAAATATATGGGCATATTGAGCAGCACCTGAAGATGAGTGACTGCCCTGTTGTTCTCCTCACTTAATCACTGTGTCAGTGTCCACAGCGTGTGTGTGTGGTGAGAGTGATGCAGGACACCATAGCTGCAAAGCTATCCCACAAAAGTCTGAATTTACATGTGAATACTGTACGTACGACACTGAGCAGTGACTTAAAATCGTGTGTTTCTTGCATACCAAAGCGGTCAACTGCTCTGCAAAATGAGTACTTGTCCGTGACCTCTCAGAATCAGAATTGTGTTTATTGCCAAGTAAGTTCTCACGTAAAAGGAATTTGCTTTGGTGATTTGGTGCATAACAAAGATAGTAAATAGAAAAATAAGGGGTAGGGGAAGAATGAAGCAAAATGGGGAAGGATTAACTTAGATCTAAGTTAGTTAGATCTCACGATGAAAGGCTCAGACGTTTACAAGTTCACAAGTTCTTCATTGTCTACATTGCCCGCATTGGGCAGCACTATTTGGCAACTTTTGGGAATGATTAAAGCTTTAAGAACCATACTCTGAAAGTATAAAGAAACTACTGCAAACAGTGCGTAAGCTATACCGTCACAAAACACCCTCTCCACCGCAATCTGCTGCCCCGATGCTTTCCCTCGCCAACGATCTGTAAACATTACACACATCAAGCCATCAAGAAATGATTGTCGAGCACAGCGGCAGCGGTGAGATGCAGAATCAATTTGGGCTTCTTCAAAAGATCCACTTGAAGCTGGCGGGCGGGTGAGATGGAGCGGAGATGCTAATCGCCAAAAGGTCCGGGTGTAATGCCTTCCCTCTGATTCAGCGTGCCTGCCTCTGAAGCCAGCGTCTTAATTATCACCATAGGACATACATTACCAGGCCAAACAGAAATGCCATCAAAAATGACAATGGGCTTACAGTTGCGGTTATCGCTGAGCTTTAATTGATCTTATCCTAGTCACATTATCTAGTTCAAATAAGGTGCTTTAATAGGTTGCAAATGGCCGTTTAGGCCCTCATAAATATCCTGAGAAGCAAATCACATCTTGAAAAGGGAATATCCGTGCTGCTACAGTTGCTGTTACTTACTGCTCATAGAAATGGATGAAGGAAGTTTGGCTTTGGACTGGACAATTTTACTGCCTGTTGCCTGAGATCTACCGTATCTGACGTTTTTACGTTTTTCTATTTCTACCACGATTGTCATGTTTTATTTCACCTGAACAAATTGTTAGGGCCTGCAGGAAGTCGAACACAGATTTGTTAAGGGAACAGACTCTACATCTATTTGGCAGAGTTTTCTGTATGCCATGTTTAGTGTGCAGGACGGGACAGCCTTAATTATTTTTCCCAAAACATATAGATGCAGGGTACACGAGCTCTTTTCACACGTGAAAATGTCTGGGAAATTGGTCCAGGCATTTTCTGGAATTCGCCATTCATGTATGAAGGACGCATCAGGAGATTGTCTGAGTCAGACATGTTCACAGCAGCAGGAAAAAATATCTGGAACATTCGGGCAAGGGGATGGGGCCAGGGTAGAGCGCCCACTCGAGATTTTTTCTACTGGATTTTCACATGGGCTCAACAAGTTCCCTAAAATCTCCGAAGTAACATTTAACATTTCCGGAAAATGTCCGGTCTTGTCTGAACGCAGCTATAAAGTCAAAGAAACAACAGAGATATTGTTTAAATCAGAATGCAAATCAATCTGTTACACTAACAGGTATTAAAATGTGTGCTGCTTAAACAAACTGCAGTGGCGAGTCTCTCAGGCAGCAGGAGTCAGGAGGAATATCCACAGGCTAACAAGCACTGAGTCTAATGTTTGACTCAAGGCCCCAGAACCCCCGAGCGGTCTTCCTAAGCGTTATTCCATATACAGGCTGCAGTTCAGCATGTACGGGATGCACCGAGGGCCGCGAGTGTGGAAAATACTGTGTGTGTTGTTGAAAGCAATCTAAATATTGTCCCACATTGTACAAACTTTAAATTTTAAAATTTAAAAAAAATAGTAATGGTTTATATATTGACTTCATAAAACTATGATTAGATGTGTACTTATCATTTAGGCCCATATCATTAAAGTTGAGGTTAGTTAAGACCACCATTTGGAAAGAAAACCACTATTTGTTTGCAGTTGTTCTTGACACACTTGCACGTGTACACACACACACACACACACACACACACACTTCTGGAAATGATGGTGGTATTAAGTTTGTTCTCGTCTCAGTATCACGGGATTTTGAGTGAATTCTTCAGAGACAGCATTAGGAACACAGACAGAAGTTAATAAAAGTCTAATCAAAATAACTTCCAAAGCTCTGGCTCCTTTCACTTTCTAAATGAGATCAAAGCAGGAGTCGAAGCCATTTAAGAATTACTAAGATCTGGGAGACACAAACAACAACAACAATAAGAAAGAGAAAGATGTAATGAATGGCCAGGCAACAAACAAATAAAATAATAGGAGGAGGAGAAGAGGAAGAAAAAAAAACTAATACAGCAAAGAGGAGGGATAGAACAGTCCACCAGGGACACTTCTTTCTTTATTGTCTCTCTTCTTTCATCTCGTGTATTTTTGTTTGTTTTGTTTATTTCTCCATTTGAGAGATTTGGTTTCTCATGAGCTGTCCAAAGGGCCAGGAAGGGGGGGGGGGGGGGGGCTTAGCCTACCAGGGGGCGGATTATTTGTGTGTGTGTGTGTGTGTGTGTGTGTGTGTGTGAGAGTGAGAGTGTGAGCATGTGCATGCATCCTTGTTTGTGTAATTATATTCCCCACATTTCCATAGAGGAAATAGGCTGAGCTATAATTGGCTTGACAATGTGAGTAATTGTTGATTGTTGTTTTTTTTTTTCATATTATCATTGTTATAATGCCAGAATCTACACAGGTTGTTTGTTTGTTTTTTCAAATTCAGACTTGACTTCCAATCGTACATCACGTGCTTGATTACATTTTTATTTTTTCCCCTCCTACATTATCTTTGACTGTATGGCAAAATAACTGGTATGCACTTACTCTTTCTGAACGGTTCCTTCCAGTCCAAAAATCTGTTTCTGGGTTTTTTTTTCCCCTCTCGGGCACTCAAGTCTTTTTCTTGTACTTTTGAACCTGCACTATTATGGCCTCCAGTTGTGGATCAGTGGTAGAATTACTCCTCTTTTCATATGTAGGAGCTGTTATTCAGACACTGCCTCAGCACCTTCCCTCACCGCAGCGAGGCGTCCACCGCGCTGAAGCCCTTTCAGAGAGGTTGGCCACATGAGAGGGGGAGGCGGGGTCGACGCCAGAACAGAAATAGAGGGAGAGAAAAGTCGGCGAAGAAATCAATGTCAAGCTCGGTCTTCCATTTCACCTTGCACTCGGAGAGGGATGGGGGAGGGACTCAGGCAGTGGTGGTGGATAGGAGGGAGGATGAGTAGTGGTGGCACTGGAGGACACCTTAGGTCAATAAAGAATCAATAGGAGTGGGTGAAACTACACGCTGAGGATAAAAGACTGTGGAGTAGGCCTTGGCTGCAGCGTATCGTCGAGGACGCTCTGGCACTGGCAGAAAAGGAAACATGTCCAGGGGTTACTCTGCAACAGTTCACGACCAAACCGTGCAGCACTTAATTGCACTAAGCTGTTTTCTAACCCGGCAGCAGAGAGGCCTGCTTGGCACAGAGCTGTCTGTCTACCTATTAATCACGAACGCTAATTACGCTTCCTGTGAAATGCGACGGCACGTTTGAATGCTGCTCATTCGCCCCAACACCGCGACCCTCTGAGCAAACTGTATTCTGATCATTCGGAGAACAACAAGTTCCACCAGTACAGAATCATATCATTAAACGCCCCCAGCGTTAAAAAACTCATCTTGCTAATTGTTTGTTACGCTTAGGTAGAAGAACTCAGTCATGGAGCCAACAGATTTCAGCTCACCTTTTCTGACTGAAGGGGGGAAAAATACGCAATGAAAACACGTCGTATTCACTCTTCATTAAAATTGCATCAAATGCGTTGTGACATCCTTGACATGAAGAAAATAACGAGTTGATGAAAGAATGGTTAAAAATGAAAACACGCAAAAAATAAAATGCCTATGAAGTGTGGCAATCCTTCGCATAATCTCCTCTTTCTCCCAGTGAAGAATGAAGCCACCAATTAAGCAAATAAAGATATCAATTAAGTGGAGTAATTGAGATTGTGTAGATATATGAAAATGAATTTCCCAAAGGTGTCCTGGGTAATGAGTTCCGCAGAGGAATTAAGGGTAGGATTGTGTCATAGCCCTCGTGAATATGCTACAGTAACACATACACAAGGTAATATTCTTTATCCTTCTCCCCTGCTTGTTTATTCTGTGGCTGTCTGTCATTCTCCCGACTTAATCTTTGCAGCTATGCAAAGAGTCACATTAGATCATGAGTGGAACAAAGAAACTTTTTTTTCTTCAACCTCATCTGTATGGAAGAATCCAATAATCTTAGCGGCTTTCCATAAAAATTCATGCTGCTGTCAGGGAATAGCTAGCAGCCATTATTCAAAGGTTGAACCGCACGCCTTGTAATTAGCGTAATAGGTAATACGGCAGAAACAAGACATTTCGATAGGGGAGAAACTACACATCCTCTCTGACCCGGCCGAGATGGAGAACATGTCAGGCTTCAATCCCTGCAGCACACCTGTGTGTGCCACCCTCGCCCCTCTCTGGGGTTAGAGGTCACCTGAGCTGTGGTGGGCGTCTGAGGCAAGCAGGGCTATCTTCGTACACGAGTGCCTCCAGCAATATGGCCGCCAGAGTCTGCGAGGGCACCGTGCTATATCAATTATAAAGGCAAGCCTTGTTTTAGTTAATGATGTCCTCACACTTCAGAGCAATTAATGCAGTGGTTTTTGCTGGAGGATGCCCCCATATGCACAATGTCAGAGCCTCACTCCCACACAACCATGCAGCGAGAGCCTATTTAGTAGCGCACACACACACATGGAGTGTATACAAAAACAGATGCATACCCACACTTTTTTCCTAACCATTATGTGTCTTTAAGCAAGTTTTTCGTTAACTATATGGTGGGTCAGGACCCGAGATGGCAAGGGAACATGTTTCTGAGTCCCAGTATGCCAAGGAATACTAGTTTGTACAATAAGAACTAGTAGTCATTAGACCAGGTCCAGGAGTAAGATGTGATTTTCAAAATTTGGTTCCTGGGCTGGAGAAGTTTAACAACCCCGGTACCATTATGCTGGAGGAGAATGGATAATGAGGACAAGGTTTAGAGACGGAGAGTGGAAGAAACCAAAAATACACAAAAGACAAGGCTATGCGAGCACGGAAATCTGTTGAATTGCCTCCCCCCACCCACCCCAACACAACAAACACAAAGGATGCACAGCTCTACGTCCCTCTGAGGACACATTCAATGTTCTGCATGTTGAATGAAATAGGACCAGTTGGAGATCTATTTTTAAGTGCAAAACACACAATCTTTTCCTTTTTTTTTCTTCCTGAGCATAGCATTGCTGACAATCATTAAGTTCAGTAGTTATAGCATGTATCACAGGGTCAAGGTTAGAGTGTGAAAAGAAAACACTAAATAAAAGCTTTGAAAGACGGAGTGCCCAGTTGTATGTTGCCAAGCTCACACCTTAACATGCATGGATATGTACTGTAATGTCAAAATGTGTGAGTGTAATGTATGGACACCATATGGTATGAAGTATTCACTTATTTTAACACAAAGTCAAACTAAATGCATATACAAGTATATATATTTCTAATCATTCTTTTTGCCTCTAAGACAAAATTTATCTTACAGACTGCCTTTGCACTCCAAACGTAAGTCAGTACTTGACCCACTCTTTGATTTGAATCGCAGAGTAACACAACATACAAGTGCTGAGATCACCTTATCGCAAATAGGTCAAACACAATGCCAGGTGATCACAGCAGTGTGTGTGTGTGTGTGTGTGTGTGTGTGTGTGTGTGTGTGTGTGTAGGAGCAGCAGATTAGTCAGCGGGTGTTGAAATATCCACCCGTCCTTATCCAGAGTCAGGTCGCAGAAGGTTGACTGAGGTAGCCCAGACGTCCCTGTAGCCAGCTATGGTTTCCAGTTCGCCCTGGATTTCAGACGCATTACCAAACCAGTTGAGAGACTTGTGTGTTGTGGGACTAACCCAAGGCCTCTTACCAGTTAGATGGGACCAGAAAAAAAATCTCCAATAGATGGCGCCCAGGAGGCATAATGATCAGATATATACGAGCCACCGGAATCTGCCCTTTTCCACACGAAAGAGCTGACCCCAGAAGTCGGAGCTCCTTACCTTATAAGGTGTTGAGATATGTTTCATTTAAAGTACCATCTTATTGGAATGAGTGCTAACATGAAAAAGGCAGGCTAACTACCTTACACCATGTGGGTGCAAACTTAAAAGCAAAGAGTCCCTCAAATATACAAAAAACATTGATAATTGCTGCTATGGAAAAGGGGAACTGTGCCTAAAATCAGCATTATCAAGCAAAAACAAAATTAGGAAATCCTCCTATATTGTTGATACTTCACTGTACGGAAACAAATAGTGCTTGCAACACTATGTGAAGTAATAGCTAGGTCAAAGTTGGCACTGGACCCCATTGGAGACGGCCAGTGGATAAAAGTAAATACCTATAATTGTGCAGTAGTGTGCATCTCCCATGAGTAGATGTGTTTAAGTGTATCAAGAGCTAGCTGAGTTGACTTTCCTGGGATGAATAAATGTTCCGTGCTAACTATGTAAGTGACAGCCAAATGCTCATTTTACAAGACATCCTCTGATATTGATTTTAATGGTGTGGGAGTGAGAGATGGACAAGCTGCCCCCCAAAATCATGAAAAGATCAATTTGATCATATTACCCGCCACGGAGACTGTTCCAAGTAAGTGTGGATGATTGGCCGTGAAGTGTCCTCTGGTTATGAAGTGGTCTCTGGGCAGCCCATACTTTGGCAGAGAGGCCCGGCACCACACAGCTCGGCACAGCTTGCCACAGTTGACCGGCAGCCCATGCAGATGGCCAGTAACCAAACAGCCCTATTAGCATTTGGTCTGGATTAAATGGAATTCCCAGTGGAGCACTAGCTCTGGAATGGCCCTGGAATGTGTGATGGTGGACTGAAGCTGGTGTTGGGAGTAAGACTAGACATGGAACACAGAGGGCAATTAGTGCTGGTTAGGAACTGGTTTATTGTTATGGAGAGTAAAAGTCTGTCAAATTGGGTGGACTCCTTGGGACAGACTGTTAGGGACTTCAAGTGATCAGTATGTGAAACTGTTATACATTAAAAGCTTTTAGCTTCAGTTCAGATCAATGCTGAAATGACCAGATCAGATCAGGTGGTGTAAATCTTGTTCATCAAGAAAAGATATTCAGAGTTTTCTTTTTCAGGATAACCAGGTCTTTCTCAGCAGCAAGGACAGGGAAACTGGCCACAGTTGGCAGAAAGATGAATGTAGTCAAATAAAGATAGGCGGGGGTGTTCACCTTTCAGTACGACAATGACCCAAGCCACGCAGCCAAGGACATGCTGGAGTTGCTCCAGGACAAACCTACGGACTTCAGGCTTCAGGCCCAGCCACATTTTACCATCAAACCCCAATGGGACATCTGTGGAGAGACCTGAAGATGGCAGTTCACAGATGCTTCACGGACAGTTTGATGGAGCCTGAGAGGATCTGCCAGGAACAGAGTGTGATGAACTGCCCAGATCCAGGTGTGCAAAGCTTGTAGAGTCTTACCCAAGGTGACTCGAGGCCGAACGCGGCAGCGAGATATTCCAATCGGATCCTTCGTAGACGCATTTGGATGGAGCGCTTGCATTCCATCTGGACAATGTAATTGACAAATGTAGTGACATGCTATACTCTTTGTTTTAAGTTTATTATGAGCATATATTATAGTTATGCATCAGCGGTGACACAATATGATGATTCTTGAGAGTCCAAAATCTATTTGGCAGAAGTACATTATTTCTCACTAGGAATATTGGACACATGAAAACAACATTTGATTGTGCCGGAATGCAAAACATAACAGATAACACCAAAGTGGTCCTTAATATTGTAAAAAGGTTGGGAGAGATTTTTCCTTTAACTTGAGAGAAAGCAAGAGGGGGGGGGGGCAAGAGAGACAAAGTGGGGAAGAGCTACACTCCGAGAAAGGCAGTGACCTGTCATGTTTTAGCTCTTCCTTTGCCTCACAGACATGCACACACACAAACACACATACACACACGCACATACAGGGGCGTTGTGCACGATAATCTGAAGTGATTGCATGTCCACTTACATAAATTATGGACTGTGGTGGATGCATTATTTACTCGGTAGAATTAAAAAGGCATGCCAGGTTGCGGGATGCCACACACACACACACACACACACACACACACACACACACACACACACACACACACACACACACACACACACACACACACACACACACACACACACACACACACACACACACACACACACACACACACACACACACACACACACACAGGAGAATTAGTAGGGATTCATGTAGTTTGAACAGAAAAGTGAACTAAAATAGCCTTCATCACCTCTTAGATTGGTCGGTTTTTAAATGTCTTTCTTCCTCTCTCCCTTCCCTTCCTTTTCTGTCGTTGTTTCCTGCCTTATTCACTCTGCTCTGCATTCTTACTACCTCCGTTCGGTTCTTCACTTTTGCCCTTTAATCACTAATTCTCTTTTTACTTTTTCTTTTTTTTATTTATGCTTTATATCCCTTCTTTTTGCCTCTATCCATTCTCTCCTCTTTTAGTTCTTCATTCACTATCTTTCTTTGTTCGTTCATTTCCCTTTCTCATGTTTTACTACCTTTCTCTGCTCGTCTTCTCCTTCCACTTTTCTCCTTCTGTTTGATATCTTTTCCTGTCGCATCACTGTCCGACTTCTTCCTCTCCCCCATATATTTTTACTTCCCTGATTCATACTATCCTCCCTTTCTTCAGACTTTTTTTCCCTCTCTCCTTCATATCTTCCCAGATTCTTCTTGAAGTCTTTGTGAAGTCTTCCTTCCATTTATTTACCCATTCTGCCTTACTTTCTTTCGGTTTATCTCAGCTTGTTGTGCTCCTCCTCTCCCTCCTTCCCTTTTCAGTTTCAGTCTCATAAATTATTATTTGTTTGCCTCATTCAACTTTCCTTTTTGAGTTTTTTTCCATTCTTCACTTCATGCGCTGTTCATGTCAACTAAACGTCCCTTCACTCATTCCACTATTTTATTTATCCATCTATCCCCTCTCTACTAATTGCTGGATTCCCCCCTGTTCCCAGTCAAGTCCAGTTTGGACGTACAGTAGCTCTCCTTCTCTCTGTTCATGTCTCCCTCTGCATTTTACATCAGATGAAATGGGAGCTGAAGGGAGGCCAGAAAACAGTGGGAATAGACTGTAACAATATTTTGACAAGGCACACTCATAGAATAGGCACAGAGACGGTAAATAAAAAAAAATACAGGAAAGGAACATTGACACAGACCTAAGGGAGGGGAGGTACAAGAAAAATACGTATACATTATAATGGCTCTGCTGATTGTGAAATAGCGAACAGTTGTTGTGCTCCTTTTAAATCACAGAAGAGAATTATGATGCTCAATATAACAGAAAAAAATATTTTATTCTTTCTATATATCCTTTAAAAAGTCCATCTATAAAGTCTAATCTTCAATTCCTGACACTGTCTACACGGAGGTTACTTTTCCACAGAGTCCATAATGTTGCACCGCCATGTTCCTACGGTATTTACTGTAGTTGGTGGCAATATGCAACTTCACTGCTCAAATCCACTTTCAACCATTTAACCTTGAAAGCAGTTCACAGTACGCCAGCCAAGTTTAAGGTCGATCACTTGAGCGGCTGTCGAGAAAGTTGGGGGACAGGAAGACCACCTCACCAGGTCTCCTGTGCCTTCTCTGCGTTTGAATCCTTGTCAATCTTGCAGAAATTATTGAGCTGCAAAGCAACGACAAGCTAAATGCTAAGTACAATAACCTCCCGTCAATTGGATGTGCCGTTGTCGAGAAAACTGAAGGACAGACAGAAAGACAGAGGTTCCTGGTTAGTAGGACGGACTGTTTGAGTCGAGTGAAAAAAGTTAATAATCGTGGATTTTCAGTCCTTTACTTAAAAGTATAATGATTAAAAATGCCTCTGACTCCCTAACAAACACCACGAGAAGACGTGTGGACCAAAGGAATAGAGTAAATCGCCAAGATGCTGAGGAGCTACAGATTCCGTTTTATGCATATATGATCTCCACAGAGAGCCGAACACATTAAAGCCCAACTACAGCAGTCAGGTCTTTCCCCCTGTTCTCCCTTCAAGTCAGCAGCAAAGCTCAAATCAGTATGCAAAGTGTCACAGTGGGGCAGCTCCTTACAGCATAACATCTCAAGCTTTGCTGGAACTTTTGGACACCAAGCGCCGCCCCCAAATCCGAGAGAGGCGGCCTGAGTAACAGATAGAGAGAAGAGAGAATTAAAAAAATGAAGGAATAGAGAGGATATCACCAGACAGGAGAAAAGTCTGAATCTCCCCCTCACACTTCCATCCAGCATTCTCAATCTTGGCTCCAGCACGGTTGACTTAACACCTAAATATAGAGTGTGCCGGCTATTCATGTAGTGTTATTGCAACGCTAATGCCCACAATCGCGGATTTTGGAGGACCAGCCGGCCTTATATTGCGACCGCGGCTCCTGAATATGCATGGTGCCGAGCGGGGAGAAGGAGAGCGCCAGGCGAGACACAGAGGATTTGATGTTCAATAAAAGAGAAAGCCTTTGACATGGAATACGAGCGGGGCCCAGCCTCAATATAAAGGAACCAGGAGGGGAATTAGATGGATGGAGAATTCCTTTAGAAGTTCAGACAGAGGAGAGACAGAAGAGAGGAGTTGCGAGAGAAGGAAAGGGGATATTTGTGTATTTTTTGAGTGTCTGTACGCATGTGTGTTGAAATACGGGAGCAAGTGACAGAAAGGCAAGCTGAGCGTACACACACACACTTTTTTTTTTTGAAAGTGGAAACATCCCGCTCTACGCCCTCTTTAAAAGAGTATGGATAATACAAAACCATGATACATCATACGCAAGTCATCGAAAAAAAAAGTCTCACTGCTGCGGCTCTTCTCCAACTCTTTAAAAAAAACTCTAACTCCCCGCTCGCACGGCTCCCGACAACTTTCTCCGAGTGCTGCGTGGCTTTTAAAGATTACCTTTAAAAATCATTCAGGCACTTAACGGGCTCTGTAAATTAGACGAGGCCTTATGGGTCAGCCTCATTACAGATGCCATTAACAACCATGCACTAAAGGCTGTGGAAGGAAATAGTTGTTTAAGGGGGCCGCTAAGTGATGGTGGGTAATCCTCATGAAGATGAACGCTAACTAAATCGCCCCAATGAGACATTTCCTCGTTCTAGTGGTGTTATATTGACATGTGTTGAATGTTAAAATGAATAAATCACATGGTTTTTTTTTGCTCAACAGAAGGGACACAAGGACTTTCAGGGACAACTTGATAGATATTCATGTGTACTGTATGTATTCCTGTATCGTTTGCATCCCGCTGGGCAGAATAATGGAATGCAGAAAAATACAGGAGATTGATGAAGACCTTAAAATAAACGAACTCGTCTGATCCGTGAAATGTTTGATCTGTCTGAGCGGGAAGCTTTACATGTCAAATTTGGTCTGTTGTAAAATCGCATTGTCTATTATACAGTGTCTACACTAAAGGAGCCGGGGGAAAATGCGGCTTTAAATCTTAATTAATTGCATATGCGAGGCGTGCGAACCATACTCCCCTTTGAACATGTTCTCAGTCCTCTGATATGCTCGCAATTCACCATCCCATTGCACGCCTCTCGGCTCAGACGCCGATTGTTTTAGATGACAAAACAAGAAAAAGGAGCCCGATGTTCTTTGGAAGTTTCTCATAATGAAAAATGATGGAAGGATAAAAGGACGTCACCGCGGAAGACAATGGACACAGCATCTGGGACGCATCATGATGTCCTGACATCCCAGCAGTGAGTTGTTGTTTTTTTGTTTTTTTGGCACTCTCTCACCTAGTTTGGCAACTCCTAGAACATGCTCCATGCTGTCGCCCCAAACACGGAGAGCTCCTCCATGCACGACGAATTGAAAAAAAAGGAATGATGTTGCTACTTCCGTCAGCTGGTACGTCACACAATTCGTGAAAGAGGGCACGGCCCCACCGCCTGGTCTGCCATGTCTCCTCTGTCAAATCACCGCAACAAACTGATGACTCTAAGATCACCTGATGTTGACTTCGTTGTGTGGTTTGATCCTGGTATAACAGGAAAACTGGGGGGTAAAATTGCTACGTATGAAACGTTTAAACAAAGAAAGAAAGAAAGAAATAGAAAAGAAAGCTGAAGTAGCATGTTTGAATAATGTGGATTAAAGGTCATGTGAGGATGAGACTGCTGCTGAATAATGCACATGTGGCGACATACAACTCATACAGTTTAATGCAGAAACGACATTGGCATTCAAGCTCGGGTTTACATCGTCGCCGTGTAACTACGGTCCCGGGTGCAGTCGGAGAGACATCTTCTCAGGGGTCTGCTGGGGATGCCATGCGTGTGCGCTTTGCTTGGGCCAAGTTCCATACTAAGTATGTTTTCCATTGCAATTAAGGTTTTGGCCTGATCCCTTCTGACACAGTAATTGTTATTTCAAACGCAAATTAATAAATCATGGACATCTAGTTAAGAATTAAAATAGGTCTCCACCGCTGATGCAGCCTGGGCTAACCTCCTCAGCCCAGTCCACACACACACACACATACACACACACACACAAGCTTTTAGTTACAGTAGTAGCATAGATGCTATTCACATATACAAATGTTATTTTTCATTGATAAAATATAAAGCTGTGTTTGTGTGAATCTTAGTAAAAAAAAAATAATAATGATCCCTACACCATATTTATCAGTGTTGTTCATTTACATTATTGTGCCAGTTGACCATCACCTGACAGTTATTATTAAATTAATTACATAACATATTATAATCACACAAACACGTGTATTTAGAAAAATAAATGGTGCTACAAAAAAAAGAACTAACACATTTGTACAGATTTAAAATGACAGGGTTCATTTTTTTTGTATAATTTATTTTCGAACAGGTTTTGTTTTGCAGATCAACAATCCAAAGTCTTTATCCAGGCTCTGAATTTATACATCATTAAAGGGACCACTAAACTAAATGGTGAATTCATTTATATTATGATATATACAAATATGTTTGACTGATATGAAAACAATTATTGTGGTAATCTTTTCATCCACCATATCGGCTCTAAGCTCAGGGTTTTTGATGTGTTTTCAATATGGGCCCATATTTTATTCAGTTCTATCACGTTTGTTGATGAAGGCGTACATATAGAAATGGCACGCAAGGCTAATGCAATTTGGGGGTGTGCTTGTCTTTTTTACAGTTATAGTTGAATGCAAACATACAATGCATACACATGATCTGTGCAGATTCTCACTCTTTCTCACACACACACACACACACACACACACACACACACACACACACACACACACACACACACACACACACACACACACACACACACACACACACACACACACACACACACACACACACACACACACACACACACACACACACACACACACACACACACACACACACAGTGTTTAACGTTGACATTTAAGACTAACAGTACATGAACACAAGGGGAAAGAGGAAAGAGAAAAAGGTGCATCACAAATACAGGAGACATGTAACGTCGAAGAGCCCTGGCTTCTTCAGACTCATTCTGTGACCCTCCATCGCTGACTCCGCCTCCACCTTTGTGTCATCATCACACTCCTGCAACCTCCTTACTTAATTCTGTCATACTTACATTTCTTTTCCTTCTCCTTTCCTCTCTCCCTCCCTGAACCTTCCCTTCAGCCTACTGTCCGTCCCCAATCCTGTCCTCCAACGCTCTTCCTTCACGCCTCCATCCCTCCGTCCTCTGCACATTCACATGGGCAAAGGGGGGAGTCAAGGCCCAATACAAAATTCATGCTGAATAATGTGTACGGTGGACACATCCTAGGCTGTCTTCTCTGCGCTGCCCCTTTCGAAAGCAGAAGCCCGAACACACACATGCGCAAGGTCTCCTGTGGTCGACACAGAGCACTTTAGCTATCACTGCGGATTAGCCTGAGACCTGTAAGGCACCTTTAAGTACGCCGGGGCTCTTTTAGGCCACAAGTCACACGCACACACACAGAGAAAGCGTTTCAGCCCCATCGTCCGTCTTGTGCATCTGACAGACTCCTATTTTAATCAACGCAGCGGTCTAACAGGCGACGCATCACCACTCACGTTTTACTTGCCCAACACATTCGTCGACGTGCCCCAAAGCACATTTTTATTTCCCCCGCGTTTTATCATTCGTAAGTCAGATTTTGCCATTCTTCGGACACAAAGGTCTCATACAACTCACGCAACCTACGACTCAACACCGCACCACAAAACTCCTCCTGTGTAGACGGACACGCTCTACTAACGTGTCGCTTACACTTACACATACCTTTGGCCATATTGTATCATTTTAAAGTAGGCTCATTGAGGAGTATATATAGAAAATATCTGCATTGTGTCCAATTTACTGACTGATCTAATTCTCACGTGTCTGTATGGCCACCATGAGCCCAGAAAGCTGAAAGCAAAGCTAAGCTTCTAGATCATCACCTCAAAGTCCATGTGAGGGCTGCTTTTGAAGCTGAACATGAGCTTCATCAGCAGATGGAGTTTGCCCAGTCGTAATGGAATCATACACGCTCAAAATATATATCACGGAAATCCTGTGATCTGATCAAAAGCCTCTGAACTGCCACTTAAAGACAATAATGATGTCAAACATACTATAGCTAAAGACGGGCCTTTATCTTTAGATAAAGCTAATCAACCATTGCGTTTATAGATTATTATTATACACTCATATTTCTTTCTGCATCCATTACAGAGACCTGAATTGGTTCTCAGTCTCTGTCAAGAGGAGCTGGCCTGGTTCCTGCCTGCTGTCGTACGTGTTACTTACCTGTATTCTGCGTATTTCTATGTCTCAAACTGAGGTTTGTATTCGTCTTCGTGAGAACAGTTTTAGAAAGCAGGTTTTCAGGGGAACAAAATGGAATGACTGTCCGATGGTGTGCCGTCATTGTCCTGCAGAACTGCAGGCAACCCCATTAAAATGTTTGGGTCAATGTGCTTGTACACGCATATGTGGTATGCACGAGTGCGTTGCCTGTGGAGAGTGCCGGGGCCGATCAAAAGGGCCCTGAAATGTGTTTTGGCTGGCCATGACAGATCAGTGGGCAACAATCCACAAAAGCCCCTCCCCCCCCGCCCGCGGACCCCTGCCGAGGACCCCACATCTAGACTGAATGCAACACCCTAATCCAGTGTGTCACCTCACACACCGGGGCCCTTCACCTCCCGATAGAGAGATGAATCACCGAGAGACGGGCCTCTCGCTGCCCTCGCTCCCTGAGAAATTACAGCGGTGGAGAGAGCAGGGATGACCTTATAAGAGGGAGCAGACGAGATCAGATGGTAAGATGGCAGGTCAGAGAAAGTGGAGAAGGTAAAAGGCAGAAAAGAAAAGCGGCGACAAAGGAAGGGAGAGATTAAGAGTAGGGAAGGAGTGGGACGGAGAGGAGGCAGAGAGGGTAAACAGTGAGCGCAGGGCAATGTAGTGTGGAGTCTGAGGGGGATTAAGTGGTCATGCGGTGGCCTGCTCTGTTTGTCCAAACACTATTGGAGTTCGGCTCCAATAGTGTTTTTTTGATGTCACCAAACATAGGTCATGCACTCGGCGGGAAAATAAACACACAAACATAGTATTTGTATTCATGTACTCAGAGGAAACATCTATCAATAATATCAGTCTCAAGCTTTTCAACTGCAAATTGAAAGTTCATCACTACTCAACCCCAAAAAAATCATTCTTTCCAATCCCAAACTCACGGTGCGTCTTTTTCCCCTATGTGGAAGTTTGCCCGCAGGATCAATTGTGATAACTTGCTCGAGTAAGGGCAGTAAGCACAACCAAAGAAATATTCGCCCATTCAAGTGACAGCCACAAACGCTTTGATTTAAAAGCCGTCTTTGAATTTAACTGAACTGGTGTTGCGAAAAACTACTGCAGTCCTTCAAATGTGCAAAGCAAAGATTTAGTGTATTCTTTGATTTTCAATCTTAGATCCTAACATTAAATCCCCAATATCCTCCAGCTTGTCCAGTTTCGATTTGATCTTTGCAAAGCCAGTTCAGGCATAGTGTGGAAAAGGGTTATAGGGTTAGGGTGGAAAAAAAAAACATTTTAACGGTATGTTCAAGTTCATTGAAGAACTTCAAACAACTAGAAATGTATTCACTCAAAAGACTCCTTTTATCCGGATGTTTCTGTGGGCACGAATTGGAACCAACAGACTGAATTATCACGAATGTACTCAGGGCAAATTTGAACATGAATCTTTGAATAGAGCCACTGTTTTCATCCTGTGTCATTACTGTAGCAGAAAAATTTATGGAGACACATTCACGCTGGAAATAATTCTCAGTGTGCTGTTTTCATTGGAGGCAAGAGTGCAGCCTAGTGGTGTTTGACACCGACTGGAGGACGTGCGTGTTTGCGTGTTTGTGTGTGTGTGTGTGTGTGTGTGTGTATGTGTGTGTGTGTGTGTGTGCGTGTGTGTGTGTGTGTGCCTGCGTGCATGTGCGTCTAATTCACATGAGCACTGTAATCAATATATTTGATGGTGCCGAAGTGTCCGTGGTCTGCAGGGATCTTTAAATAGGTTACCATGGTTACTCCCTACATGCACACTCACTTATGCACACGGATAAACCAATTTAAAACGGAACATATGCTCTGAGTGTAGGCACAATATATACTCATTTGCTCTCTCACACACTCACAAACACACACACACACATACAAAAACCTGTATATACTTTTCCTCTAACCCTAAAACAAAGACTTAACCCTCAATCATCCCCTTTGAAGGTGTATGAGAAAGTGAGGGCCAGCCAAAATGTCCTCAGTCCTAAGGTACTGTGGTCCCCACAAATATATCCATACAAGTAAACACACACACACACACACTGCTGTGACCCCAGAGAGCGGGCCAGCTGTGTATGTGCCGGAGCAGTAACCCCGGCGTTAATTATAAATCAATGGGCCAACTGTAAACGCACACAGAGTGCATCTCTGGCACACATAACTTATCCCATGCATGTCAACATCCATAGGGTATATGTGCCATTTAAAGGGCCGGGGCCACTGCAATATTCATGGCTGATTATAACAGATGGTAGACACACATAGTGCATTGATACAGGACAATTACACAAACGCAGGACGAGAGAGGAGCGGAGGGCTGGAGCCGGGCATTGAATAAACACTCACGGTCTCTGACACTCGTACGCCAGGAGGATTCATGTGCTGGGTATAAAAGGTTGTTCCACTTGTACAAGTTTATAAAGGGATATCTTTAAACATTTAGTGTAATGTGTGTTTGAAGATATAAAAAAATAAGATGAAGTATTGTATTTATCTATTCATGTCATCCTTTATTTTCTTTCCTGCAACCTTCTACTGAATATTCTCAAAACGGTAAAGATGCCTGGACTTTACTGATTAAATTGGTCATAAGTAGTAAGTTGTGAGCATCGCTGTACCTTCATTTTCATTATACATTCAGTATCTACTATTTCATACTGAATATCCATTGTTTGTTTAGTTTTAGACTCAACAACATGCTCGCTAAGCTTGCGGGTCAGGTTGTGGTTTCTTTTACCTTGGATGTTCAAAGTCAGAGATGGGAATGACGTCACGCCTGCTTTTATGATTATCACTTATTTATTTTTTAAAGAAGTACAATTTGCTCTAGCCAGATAATAATTTGTTCACACTGTAACTATACGTGAACAGATAGAAGTTGAACAACTTATGAGAGAAGAGTGGCTTATTTGAACGTAATGTCTGAAATCATCAGTCAACAATTTTTTTTCTAATAAAAGACAACACAGGGAGTGTTTTTTATTCATAACTATCCCTGTCATGCTGAGCCGCAGTGATGGGATGTTACATCATCTTTACTGTCAGAAATCATAATGGAAATGCAATTGTATTTGCGCATTTATAATGCAGCTGTAGTTCCTATATAGTTAACTGTTATTAATTGTTATGTAGTTATTAGGTGTGGTGAATTTAAATTGGATGCTTGTTAAGGCTGGACCAGAAAAACAATTCTACTGATCTATAAAAATACATGTTGCTCTTTTTTTTAAGTTAACCTGCTCTAGGGCAGGTTGCCAAGGCGACGTAACCTGATTAAAAAAGTGCCAGCTTTCGCGAAACTGGACAACCTAAAGCACAAAGAAAGATGGCCAACCAGCTAATCTCACTTCATGGTACCGGCCCCTGATCGTCTCTCCTCAAGACAAGTGAGAGGACCGAGAGACTTGAACCTGAAACAATAAAAGTGAGCTGGACAAAAAACGGATTTTGAAAAGTGTCCCCCCTGTCCATTATCCATCCATTATTATACCAGCTGTCACTTCTGCTTTGTTCCAGTTAAGATAAGAAAAGGTCACAGGACATTCGCTGGCAACAGTGCGTCTATTTATACTCGCATCACATCATCTCATGCACCACTTTATCTGCTTACTATGTCTACCAACATGGCGGACAGGGGTGCTTTAAGTTGTTCACCCTTTGCAGGCATAATACAGGGAAATCAATGTGTGGTGCAACATGGATGAGTACGAACTATAACTCACACTTAAGACCTAATCGTTATTGTCATTAGCTCTACAAAAAAAATGATCAAAAACTTTGCTCTTGTATTTTATATTTGAAGTTATAATTTATCTAAAAAAAATGCACTATGATAAAAATGTTTGTGGCATAAATCATACTTTTCTTTGAATTGAAATGAAACAATGTTTTTATTGGTGTTTATTACTTCTTGAACAGATACTGTCAATTGATTTTCACATTTAAGATATTGTAACCGAAGTATATAAGTCACTTCAACTCCAGTCCTCCACCAGCAGTGTGAGCAAAAGATTGTGTGCTCAGAGGGCCTTGGAACTGATACTGAAGAGAGCGAGACATACAGTGAAGTGGAGGAGCAGAAATGTTTCAGACTATGAGGATACTGTAGGAATAACTATGAAAATGAATCAATTTGAAGATGAGCTCGACTCAGAGCATGCGGTAGAAGAACCTCTTCTGGCTGTGGGGTTCCTTCTGGTGCAAATAAGCTCCAAGGCCCTTTGAGCGCAGACTCTTTAGCTCATGTTGCTGGTGGAGGATTGTGGCGAGTGATCTATACAATGAGGTGTAGAGTTATTCCTCTGTTTGACATTTCACAAAGAAAAAAAATATATATAAAACTCATAGACTGATGTAAAGGGTGACCAATAGCATTGATTTGTGCAAAAACATCCAAAAAATATGGTGATGTGAGTATCAATAGGGTTTTGTTTTTTTAGATGAAATGATAAATTTAGAAAAAAAAATCATTGAGGTAACTTTCATAAAAGTAATTTGAGATGGACAAGCAAGAGTTTACATTTTGTCAGGATTGATGCACCGCCTTCGTTGATAGATAATGCGGTGCGGCAATGAAACAGTCACCAAAGCGTCAAAGCATGATTACATTGAAGATACATACTACAACAGTAGAAACTTTTTATTGTTTCAGTTAAAAGAAAGGTACACTATTAGGAAGGTGCACCTCTACAATCTAATTGAGTCAGTTTGTATCTTTACTAAGCACATAATGTTCAGTTTTTGGTGACATTGTTGGAAACCTGTTAATTTAATTCTATGCTAATTATTGAGGTCTCACGTTAAAAGGTGATGTTGTCCTGGACTACATTACTTTGAGTGGTGTTTCTGTTTAGAGGTGTGTTGTTTTTTTGTCACCAATCCTCAAACACATGTGGGTGGCAGACTACTGGAAACACATTTCAGTATAATGCAGTCCATTACAGCACGTCGCTAACCACGACCCCTGTAGGACAGTGACAACAACATCTGAACATTACAGGCCTCGTGCGAGCAGACGTCACGGCAGAACAGAGCTTCATTATTAAAAGATTCCAGCATGGCTTTTAATGACATGGTCCTGCCTTTGACGCATGCTGATATTAAACTATAATAACGTGTGATTGCTGTGGTTAAATATGAAGATGGTCATTTTTGCTTACAGCTGTCAAAGTATGCATTACGTCCGTATGTCACCAATTCCCATGCAAGCACAAACACATCAAACATGCATACAGAAACACGCATGCAGCCGCTCTCACTGTTACCCCAGCATATGCACGTCTTTAAAGCAATCTAAGACATCAGCAGGGGGGGGGGCGGCGAAAGTGAGAGATAGAGGGATGGAAGCAAGGGAGGGCCATCTAGAGCCGTGCAAATTATATACAAATTCTTGTACAATTATGGGTCTCGATTACTGACTGCGGTCTGTCACAAATGTGAGAGCTCAACAAGAGGACGGGACTGAGCCAAAAACCTTGTCGATCAATCATGCATTGGAGGTGGGAAAGGGGAGCGAATAGGGGAAAAATAACTAAAACGGCGAGCAGAGGTCTTTATAAGACAGAGGGCAGGATGTCCTGTTCTGTAATGTTCTGTTCTGTTCAGAAATGTATGTGCATCGAGGAGAAACCATGATTCTGGTCCCAGACTATAGTGGTCACCGTAGCACCAGTTCCTTACCAGGTGTTGGAGAAACAGTTAAAGCAACATGATAGTAGGACAGCAGCAGCTTCACTCCTACATCTTTGTCTACACAGGATGCGTTTGCATTCTGCATTCATTTTTCGTTCAACACGCGATCGCTGTAGTTAGTATAGAGGAAAGTAGTGTGAAAATATGCTTTGGTATACGTTTTCGCAGGCTAGGTAGCCTGTGCAGACAGATAGATTAATTATCTGTTAAGAATAGCATGACAGGGTAACTACTTTCTTTGTTCATGGTTAAACACTAGTGAAAGAGTGTAGTAAACTGTAAGATGTATTAAAGCCGAAACTCCAGGTGCGCATGACATGGATAACTGGAATGCATCTGATATAGACTGATGTGGTAGGACCTAGTGGCAACCCATTGGCTTGTGAATGGCCGTTTTGGAGCCTCAAGTTTAGCAATTTGACCAGCACCATCTTGATTTTTCTTTTTTAAACCAAAGGTAACCATATTTGGATGAGCAGGGGTTGGGTCTGACTGAGAGCTCGTCCACCTACACCTGCGACCCTGTACCTATTGGGTGGCACTAGTTGTCAAATCCCACGGTATCAATGCCGCAATGATTTATTGTCTATTTAACTCAATATGGAACACAATGAACACCATGCTTTATTGAAGAAGACTTTAAACTAAAGACTGAGGTCATAAAATGTTTACTGACGTTATAAATCAAGTGAGAAGTTGAGTCATTTTCTCATAGACTTCTATAGAAAGTGACTTCTTTTTGCAACCAGTGGAGTTGCCCTCTGCTGGTCATTTGAGAGGATACAGGTTTTATGCACCTCCTCATTGGCTTCACTTTCTGGACCTACAGTCTATGTACAGAGAAGGGGCTTACCCTTACCTTAACCCCAAAAAGGAAGGATCATGACAGGATGGTGACATGTGAGGTCACCGAGGGCTCATCACAAACATCTGGCCAGCCTGTTCTGGATAAACTTGCCTGCACCACTTCTGCACCTGAGCAGGCATCCTATATACCCGCACACACTTTCTGACTCACACACATACACGCACACTGAAGGAAGTGGGGGTTACAACAGTGTCAACAGGCAACTGATTGAAAGAAAGCAGGAGAGAGAGAAAAAGAGGGAGGGAGGAGAGATAAGGAGAGGGAAATGCACCCTGTATAAATCACTCCATCTGACAGGGTGGGGGCATGGGGGTGGGTTAGAAAGAGAGAGGGAGAGCAGTAAATGAAGTGATAGAGACTATCTCTTTCCCACATTATTCAGAGTTATGTAACATACTGTAGCGTACTGGTAGGAGTCATTGTAAACAAATGCAGCCACACACGGTTTTAGCATTTATACATCTATAATAGGGGAGACGAATCTCAGTGTTAAAAAAAAAAAGAAAAAAAGTCTGTCTCTGTTTTCTGCTCTCTCGCAAATTCACATGTATATATGTATTGTATACACACATAAACAATGCGAGGAACGCAAGCGGAACAACCGGGAAAAGAAAGTGGAACAGGGGCGACGGTACATGTTGGATCAGAGCTGGTGTGTGTGTGGGAAAAGCTAACGCAAAGAACGGAGACAGAAGCGACAGAACCTGCGGGGAAAAGAAGAGCCTTTCTGAGGATGAGGAGGCTGGAGAGGAAGAGAAAGGGACAGAAATGGAAAAGACAACAAAATCATATGTGGCGAATCAAGCGATGTAGAGTAAGGAGGGGAATGTAGAGATGAGATTAACAATTTAAATATAACCACACTCACATCCCCATACTTGACTAGACATCCTGTACAATCCATAGACTGGGAATAAAGTTGGACAACATGTCTCCACTTCCTCTCACTGTAAGAAATTAAGTAAAATATCTGCCATCTTGATGATGTCCAAAGTGAGTAATTCTCAGCTCTCAATCATGAATCATTGAAAAAACATCAGTGAGATAAGAACTATCTAAAATGGGCTTAATCCAGGAGTTTTTTAGTAAATTCCATAATACTTACTCTCAGTTAAGTCGACGCCATGGAAACCGATATATAAGGCGACCTTTTCCGTTCCGTTTGTGTTTCACTCACAAACAAAAATGCTATCCACGAGTTGAAAGAGGAACTGTGGGGCTTAGTGTCCTGCTGTCAGAGATCAGCGAACACATTTAGCGGAGTCGATGGAGTTTGGCATTGGGGGGGGCCTGACATGATTAGGAAAAATTGTTGATGAGCTGCCAGCGATGTGTCATCACAGCAGTGTTGAACTGTGGCAGAAACACACGGAATGAATTGAGATGATGTTACATCAATCAAAGAATGAGAGGCCGTCATGTGACAGTCAAAGACATACTAGATGAACAAGTTCTCCAACCTGAATGAAGGTCGTTGCTACCCACACTCTGATATGACCAAAAGGAGTGTCTCCCTTAAAATGGCTGAAATGTCGATCCTGTTTCCCCAAAAAAAGAAAATGTTCACATTTAAGAAGCTGAAATCATTTTTTTTCATAAGAAACTACTACTACTCGGGGAGGTAATCATAAGGTTCCTGACTCCAGCCTGAATCGAGTTCAAGTCATCCGAGTCCACTCCGCTTATAAGGAGAATTATAATAATATTACACCATCACCTGCGCATTGCTGTGAATTATGGGTATTCTCTAGAACAAAGTCCATGGACTTTAGATTTCTTTATGCGCCTTGAGTGCAAGAGAGTCGGAACATTTGGATGAAAGGAAGAAATTGAGAAAAGTTGCGGGGAGAAGAGTAGGGGTCATGAAAGGAGAAGGGGGAAGAAAATGATTGATTTCATTAAGTGAGAGAGAAACGGCGAAGAGAAAAAAAGAGAACAAAAAATAACAGAACGTGAAAAAAAATCTGGTAGGAGAGAGAAGTGAAAGGAAAACAAGTGCGAAGGAGCAGAGAAAGTGCAAGTTTAAGAAATTGGAGGAGAGAGAAAGAATTTGGGGAAAAAAGAAGGGAGGGGAGAGGAGGGATAGAGAAGGAGTGATAGTAACAAAGAGTAGAGCGAGAGGCTGCCAGCTCTCCCTCTCTCCCTCTGAAGCGTCTTAGAGGCCTCAGACTCTCATGTATATTAATGGCGCTGCGATATGACAATGGTGACACAAAGCCTGTTTACAGGGAGATGGCTGGCTGCAGCCGGGTTGAAACTGTTTAGCATGCAACTCTGCTGGGATTTATCACACCGCGCCCGTGTCAGAGTCTGCTCAACTTAATACAGCAACACAGCTTTTTGTAACAGTGCATTTACATTTCAGGTTTTTTTTTCTTTTTTTCCAGGCATTCAGCTGATGTGCTTATTCAGAGCAACTTACAATGAGAGCAGCGTTGGGGGGGGGGATCTCCTGGATCATTTCGAGATTACAAGGAGACGGAACAGAGGAAAACTTGTGTTTTATAATGTTCGTGTAGGAATGAAGTGACCTCAAAACAGGTCAATGCGTACGATGTTCTTATGCAGTTGACCTGTGATTGCAACTGTTGACAAAACAAGCATCAAAATTGCAGAGGCACTTTTTCCTGACGACGTTACATTTCACATCATATCACGCTTTTCATCCATCATCCTGCATTCCACTCATATCCATTCTTGAGGCAGGCGCTTTGTTAAAATCTTTCAATGATCAGCCTTTCTATCCTTGACCAAAGGCCCTAAATGACCTAACACCCTAATATCTTTCAGAATTATTAGCCTGGTTTGTGTTCTCTCTCGCTGAAAGAATCCTGCTGGTTCCTCCCAGGTCTCACCTCATAAAATAGCCCCCACATGAAAAAATTCATTGTCCATTGAGCTTCGGCAGACAGACTATGTCTCTAGCTTCTCCTCTAAATCCTTTCTCCAAAGCTTTAACGATTGACTGATATTGGCGCTTGTTCACACTGACTAACCGACTAACCTATTTTCTCATGTTCAATTGTTTAAGTCTAATTTTATCTACCTGACTTGTGTTGTTTCTTCTTTGTACAAAAAGTGGGATATGAATACAGTTTTTAATTATTTTCATTAAATGTATATTTAAGAATTCTGGCCCTGTTTTGTCCATGAATTGTGATTTTTATGTTGTTGTTTTTTTAAACACATCCCCTTCTAATGATTAGTAATGATTAGTGAATTTAACACATCTGGTAAAGGTGAATATAGATATAAGCCTATATCCTCACCCAGAAAATAATTCTGATTTAACACTCACCTACCCGCAGTGTGTAGTTTGCCTCAAGCTCCTCTTCCACCTGCCTGGTGAGAACAAGAAAGAGCTGACTCTCTCACTCTCTCGTTCTTTCCTTCGTCAGTGGGAGGCGTGTGTGTGTGTGTGTGTGTGTGTGTGTGTGTGTGTGTGTGTGGATGGGGAGGGGGTCTGGTAGAGGAAGATTCAAGTCTTTATTGAAAGATCATATGGGATGACTGAGGAATCCCATTACTTGTTGATTAAGTATTGATCCTGAGCCGTCCAAGTATTAACAAGTAAGCTAATATGGGCTGACCCACGGGACCAGTGGCTCGAGGTGTGTGACTGACTGGAAAATAGACAGAGATGAGGGAGAGAGAGAAGAAGAAGAAGGGAGTGTGTCCAAAACGAACGACGGGTTGAGAGAGGCAGGAGAGAAAGAAATTGGATATATTAGTCCGACACTTTGTCCATGGAGAGAGAGCCAGCAATTAAGGTTTGAGACAACAGAGAGAGAGAGAGAGAGAGAGAGAGAGAGAGAGAGAGAGAAAGAGGAGAGAGAGAGAGAGAGAGAGAGAGAGAGAGAGAGAGAGGGTTGGCTGCAATGACAGAAAAGTGCTAACAGGTCAGAGACAGAAACAAAGAGGGGGCGAGGTGTTTAAGTATGGGAGGTGGGGGGGGTTACAGGTGCTCAAGGCTTTGGTTGAAAATGTCAAGCGCTGGCAGCCAAGTGGAGATCAATTCCTTCATTACTCTCTGCTCTTGCCATTACCATCATGGCATGGCATTTCTGTGGGGAATTGATGGTCCCTTCTTCCATTATATGCATTCAAGTAACATTTCTTCACAGAGCTCTTTCAGCTAAACACATTTCAATGTACGATGTAGACTATGGTACGAATATGTACGTTTTAATATAAGAGCAAATCTCGTTAAGTATGTGAGTAGACAGTACCTGTAGGAGAATTTTGAAACTTTATATTTTGATCTGACCACCTCTCAGAGTATTTATGCAGAAAAAACGTCCTTAATGATTTATCTAAATATTACAATTAGGTAAAAGTAATAGAGCTCTTTACTGAAGCGAGGACAGGTTGTGTTACACATTTTACAAATATATAAAATACATTTAAACAAATAATAATTGCATTCAATAAAAATGTAAGAATTAAATGCAATGCCTAAACATTACTGTATTTTAAAAAAAATTATATTTATTTCCCTTTTATGATGAAATTCATTTTTAACATAAAGACGACTTCAGTGTGCAGGACATGTTTTGTCTCTTATCTATAGCAAAGCTGTGCACAAAACATTTCCACACTGCTGATGCTGGGGCTTTTATTGTGAGAGTGAAGATCAAATTATTAGGCGCTACCTTCTTGGCCTTTGATTTGCAAGACTTTAAAACTTGCAACCTCGCCTCTGCGATGGCTCAGCTGTGCTAATCTGCTGCCTGTTCTGTATCAGGCCTCGGCCTTGATCTGCATTCAAGTTCACAGGCGTTTGCTCCAACAAGAGGAGATGAAGGTGCAGAGGCGGACTCGCAGCGTGTGGTCCTGAGGGCCTGATAAACTGTCTGGGATTTACAAACTTCAAATACAATTCACACCACTCCACTCTTCATTATACCCAAAAGCCTTAATCAATAGTTTAGTCCCTCACCTCCTCTGTGCCTGGACTTCATCAAACTTAAACACGTTGAGAATAAAAAAAAATCTCACTCCTGTGGTCATTTTCAAGATTCTTTCCGCACTTGTGTAGAAGTGGCTTTCCAGTGTGCTAGTTCTATCTACCTGATTGCGACCTTAGGCCTGTGCATCATCTATATGCCTTCTCTGACTGACTGCCTGATACCGACCCATCCTCAGCATGAGGTCACAGTATCAAACTGCGAAGGTTAAATGCCTTTCAATGTTGTGTCCTTACTTTTGCATCCACTCTTGTCAGATTGTTTTAGAATAATCCTGAATAAAATAAAAACAGTAAATGTCACGGTCTCTCCATCTGCATGAGGAGAAAATGAGGAGTGCGACCACAACACGTGTGCTTTGATCATAATCGTTGGAAAATCACACAGGAATTTGATTGATGCCTCGAGTAAAAAAACATAGTTAGCATTGACGTCAACTTTGACTGAAATTCAACCTTGTCATTTTGGCAAAAAACTTCTACAGCTGAAACATTTTAAGGGAATATATTATAACAAGGACATTTTGCACAGTGCCCGTGTCAAAGACTATATTTACAAATGTGCTCTGTATCCAGATTGAATCTAGATTTGATTTTAACCTGATTAATTGTATGTCTGGCAAGTATATCTGATATCAATGCGTCTCCAGTGTCCACATTGAGATTGAGATCTGATCGCTCCTGCTCACTTTAAATCCCTCCTCTCGTTTGTACAAATCCAAATTGACGACAACAACAACAAAAAAAGATAGAAGTACAGAAGATGGTGGGAGCCATTTTTGATGCTGGATTATTGTGTTTACTTGTTTTCGATTGGTCCACGGGTGTCTTGGATAACATGAAGACTGAGGAGAGGACTGCTTCCTGTGTTGACTGGCTTAAGGCCGGCGATCTGCCCAGCTACTGCTATCATGCTGGGTTGGAAAAGTTGTGTGTGTGATTATTATTTCTGCCCTATACAAGACGCTGTACCGATCCACTTGTTACCATCGTGCACTTTTGGTCAGATGGCCCCGGTGAGATCATGTGAAAATATGTACTTTCTCCTCCTTTCTGAGGTATCACTGTTTCAACAGAGCAACAAATAAGTATTTCCCAACATGCACCAAAAGGGTCCAAAGTTTGCTCGGCTGTATTATACTAAGGAATAAAATGGAGGAAGAAGACATGGGAAGATACTGTCATGTATGTAATGGACTTGTCATGCCACCACTCAAACAACTTCCTTCAACAAGATTCATTTTTTTTTATTTTTACCTTGTCATCATGGATTAATTAAAAATGAATGTACAGTATTTAATCAAGTCTGTGATCTTTGCCTAACCTCAACCAGCTGCAAGTGCCTAAATATATCCACAGAAATGTTAATCATGCTTTAATTGCCATGAAAGGATATTGTAGGAACATGAAATTATATAAGATTTTTTTTTCTGGAGACACATTCAGTATGAACATTTTTCAACTTGGCAGATAATTCACTAAAACACATTTTAATTATATCATAATAGAACTGCTAATTCAGGTATCATTAAGTCTTGCTCCCACTGCACTGCTATTGCAAATAAGTTGTACAAAAGCTATAATTTCTAAGAAACAAGAGTTTGAATGAACTCAATAATGTGATGGTCTTTAAACGTGTCATCAAGCGGATTGTTGTCATAATAGGGAAGAAGTTCTCCTCTTCAGTGCATGGCCTTGTTAGAATATGCACGGCACTGACTGATGGTATCTGACTTTTAATAATCAGGCTGGAGGAGTTCAGAGATCATCTGGATAGGATGAGATCAAATTGATGATTCTTTTGAAAACACATCACTCGGAGTTCATAGTTACAGGCTGGAACAGTTTGACATAATTCGTTGATATGGAATCTGTTATTTTATCATTTGAAAGTGTTTGTCACTTTGACACTTTTTATTGCCAAGCAGGTAAAAAAAAAGAAGCTTTTGTTCAACAAGTCCTCCAACTCACATGACTAAATATGTCTATGTGGTAAAAACGACCATATCAAACGTTTCCTAAAATAGTGCCTCTTACAGATACTCCACAAAAACTTGTTTTGCCTCAGAGCATCATGGGGCTTTACTTGCTTCAGATAGTGTTCAATCACCTGGCATCTCCTGCTCCTATCACACTGGTGGACCTCTGCACACTGCCTGTTCAAGACAATCGCTTGGCAGCGTAGTTTCCAAGTTGCCTATGTCTGTCACTCATTCAGACCATCAAAATGTCTAGATGTCAGTGTATGTGTATTGTCACACCAGCGTTTATTACATCCACTATTTTTAATGTAAATGTACAATTCGTGGAATTTGCCTGCAGACGTGAAGTGAGTTTTCAGCAGTTAACTTCACTGAATATTAGATGAACCTGAAGCGATCGCATATCTGACAAAAACGTGTTTCTTTTTTAATCAAACGTATCCTTTGTAATTTATGTATATAGCAATCTACATATGTAAACTCTAATAAACTTTACTGCAGTGTGGGAGCATGATTTTCACAGCTTTGATTTCACCTGCTCTTCTCTCTTTTTTTTTATCTAATGTCCTCCAGCCACTGTAAATAATTCATTTTTCATTAAAAACTCATTACCACTAAAATCCCTGCGTTTATATCATCAGAGAGTATATGAGAAAAAAGAGATGGCGTGAAGGAGTGTGTGTGTGTTTGAGTGTTTGTGTGTGTTTGTGTGTGTGTGTGTGTGTGAGAAAGAGAGAGAGCATGGAGTTGAAATATGAGGCAAAGCCATAAATAGATTGTGTGCTCTAATGTGATTGTCATCCTGCGGTTGCTCTTTGTCTGCAGAGAATGCAGAGTGATGAGTCCAATGAGAGAAAGATCAATGAAAGACACCGGGAGAAGAAAGGCAGGGTGGTGAAAGATGAGTGAAGACAGAGGGAGTGATGATCAGCCTCCTCTGGATGTGTGGATAAGAGGGAGAGAGTTTGTGTGTTTGTGCAATGCAGGCCTCAGAAAGTGAGAGCTTATGTACTACACTGTTTTCATATGCAGATCAGCCCGTGTTATTATTCACCGCTCACAAGCTCCGGCGTATGTTTATCTACGTGGATATACAGTGGTGGATTAAAGCTTTCATGTCACATAACACTGTCTCTGGCAGCGCTGTTGGGGTTTTTTGCTCCTGAACTGGCGAGTTTGTGAAGTGCTGCTTTAAATAGGCCCAGTAAAACTGTTAATGGTTAACATCCATGCTTCTTTAAATTGTATTAGGCTTATACACGGTTGTCTATTCTAGTCTTATTGATTTGGTGTCTGGATCACTATCATCTGCTCACTCTGTCACATACTTTTGTTAAGAATAGGTAGCAGGTAAAAATAAAAAGAAGGACATGAGTTGTATTATTGGCAATATTCCACATTGTTCTTCAAAACAATAAAACCCAAACAACTAGTATTGTATGTCTGTCCAAAGCCTGATATATCTTATTCATCTGTTGGACAGAGCTCCAGAGAAATTTAAAAACAAATTTGCACTAGATGACATGTTCCTTCATTTTCATGAACACACATAAACCCACTCTTCCCGAGTAACATTTGCTACATGCGACAGTTACGTGTTATTGTCAAAAAAAATTAACAAGCTTTATTGGAAATGTTGTATTTGTGATCCGTTTTTAAAGATTACATTCCACATACTTAGAGATGGACTAAAACTTTGTTTTGTTTTTTTAGGGTTTTGGTTGACCGTGAATTGAATTTGAAATGTCACCAGTTTTTATCTTTAAGCAACATTTCTTACCCAGTGTTCAATTCAATTACCATGCTCAGAATACATTGTACCCTCACGCTGCAAAATTATAGGCGTTTGATACCTAAAATTGCCAGATTTGCGAGTGTGTTGTTGATCGACAGTGTTGTTCCCCAGTGCAGCATACAATGGGAATTAAGGAAGAAAGAAAAAAGATGCTCAAGTGCTACTGCTTCATAAAACAAATAAATAATACCAATACTGGGGGAAACTTTTCTTTCCTTTTCTTTTATCCTTCCTTTTTATTATTTTTTAAGTGGTCCTTGAGTTTTGTGAACAGCTGATTTTAAAGACTTGACAGACCTTGACTTTTGATTGTTTTGTCAACAGCTTTTTTCTTTCAAATTTTGAAACTGGCACACTACTTCAAACATTTGCAGCTTGGTTGATGGCTGTCGTCTATTTTCTCCATTAAATTGGGGCTAGGTCACACCAGCATTCATAACGGTGAAAAAAAACCCCCCACCATTTTGAATACAAATGCACAATTGGCGAATTTGCTTGCAGAGGTGAAGTAAATTTGTGTGGTGCTTAATTATAAAAAAAAAACCCTAACCCTAATATTGGCTACCACCACTCTGATGGTAGCCACTTTATGATGACGTGTCCAGTACCACCTTGGTGCGGTTCGTTAGCTGTGTGAAAACAATATTTTGGATGGTTTGGACCAATTACAGGAAGTTGGGGCAACTAACTATTATAGAGGAAGAAAAAGAACCAGAAAAAAATATACTTTTTGCACTACAACGACGTTCATTTGGCGAATTTGTATTGAGTACTGGGCTTATACTTGGTGCAGAAATTGTTGCTGCTGTTAGTAATACCATAATAATGCAATGGCAGTCTGTTCATTCATCTTCTCCATCCATTCAAAGGGAAAAGGCTACCCGCCCAATTGACGATACAGTGCCGTCAGACGCACGACCGTCTACAAAAAATCAAAGTCAGGTATAGAACGAAACGCAGCCCATGTAGGTGATTAAGACAGGATCGCCTACACATTTCACAGTGTAACTCACCTTCATTTGTGTTGGGCGTTTATTGAGATACAGTTTGCTTATTGAGATCTAGCATGTCTCCATTTGTGTGTGTGTGTGATTGGCCATACCAATGTTTGGCATTGGCCTCGTCTTGCGGCCAGTCGATATGGCAGCGTGATCATTCAGATGGGCCTCGGGTTTAACTTTACCCTCCTCATTGACTTGATGAAGGTTGTAGTTCTGTTAAGAAGCTGACACACTTCATTACAGAGAACATTCCTCTATTGATTAAACCATTCCAAGGTCTGGCCTTTCTCTCCCGGGAAGGATCTCCGCAATAATAAGTACACCTCTCTCAAACACACAGATGGAGCTTTTGCACATTCGGACAGGTGCATTCATAGTCTGGGTGTGAAGAGCTCAGATTATTGTAATGATATACATTTAAGTGAGATAGTAGCTCTCCAATGTGTGTTTGTGATTCTTAAATAGATGTTGGGATATTTTCACCATTAATATGTTGTCGCAGATGGCTGCCTCAGATCTCATTGGTCTTGCTGTTCCTCCTGCTGCGCCAATGCGATTACTTTCACCAGTGAAGAACTGCTGAACATCCGACAATCCTCTCCACACAATTCCTTTAAATCTATCCTTATGGATCCAAAAAGTGAAAACTAAATGTTTTTGGATGAAAAAATTAATTGGTGCAAACAAAAAGATGAGGTAATCTAAAATGGTTAAAAATGGCTATAACTACAAGATGACTCAACAGAAGCCAACTTTCAATTATCTATTTAAATAAAGAAAACTAAAATGAGAACAAAACCTTGCTGTCCACACAACTTTCCGAGACAGCCAAAAGAGAACAAAATAAATTCCAGCTTATGCATTGATCAGTTTTCAAAGCTAAACCTGGCCCAGCAACCGTGTGATTCCTCGAGGACCTCATAGTAGCAATGAGACACAAAAATCAGAGTTAATTGAAGAAATTAACAAGCGCAAACTGTGGCGGGCAAAACAAGAAGCTAATTTGCAAGCTGAAAGTAGCAGCCGCAGGACTGCTTGCTGCTCCAATCAGAAGCTAGGGCCCAAGCAGGAAGCGTGGATAAGGTCAGGCCACACCTCCAGCAACTGGAGTCAATCTCAGTGAGGGGTTTACACATCCTTCCAAGCATATTTTCAAAATGCAACAAGAAAAGTTAGGAACCTGAGAGGATCGTACCTGCGGCCAAACCTTTTGTTTGATAAAGGCTAAACAGCTAAGAAAATTGGTTTTGTTTCAGAATTCTCTAAATTCATGTGGGTAGATTGACGCACAAAGACAAACTAATACTGTATTCACTCATCTACACACACAGACACGCACCCATACACTTGAAAGTTATATTTGCCACATTGGTACTCTATATAAACCCGGTCATAAAAGGTACTGCCTTGTGAAACTAATCACCTGTTTAACAACCTAAACCAGGACGCTACTTTATAGTCTCTAATACACACACACACACACACACACACACACACAGACACACACACAGATATAGTATGTGGTGCAGCACAAATGTACTCGCTGAGGGCTATAACAAATCATTGCAGAATTTTTTACATAATGTCTTATAATATAGCACATAAATAGAGAAAGTGGAGGGGAGGGCATTGGAAATACATGAAAAGCACATCATTCTTGTTGTACGGAAAACGTTATCTCATATAAACGCTCCCTCTCTCAGCTGGGAGCAAGTTTTCCAAAAGAAAGATTCATTGTAGAGAATAAAAACATTGTAATGTCATCATTGGCCCTTGTATGTGTACCTATGCCATCCTGCCTCGCTCATCATAGAGACGAGCATGTAAAACCTCTGAACTGAATTTTTCTCCAACGTCAGCAGCTTCGAGGGGGAAAAAAAATGAAAAAGTTTATTGGCATTGTCACTGTTAACTGAAAGGTATTTTGTTGCTGATACAGCTTCGCCCAAATCAATAACCATTTAGTGAATTATGTGTTCATGCCAAATCTGATGAGTCTCTTAGAGACTTAAATTATCTACATCCACTACCACCCACACTGACGAGCTTGTCTTCTTTGGCAAGACGCCAATTAATAATTGCTAAGTAATAATGTACATTAGAGTATGCAAATTTGCTTTCTATTCAGATACTGTCATTAAATTGCATGCACTTAAATATCTGTTCAAGGCAGATACTGAGTCTGCACATGATAGATTCATATTTTAGTCAAAGTAATTAAGCACCATTTGTAGTTGATTAGATGGACATGGTGTATTCTGAATTAAAATTATTTCCAACCACATTATTTCTTTTAGTTTCTTCAAAGCTTCGGTTAATAAAAAGCTCTGCTTAAATTGTGTACAGTTATCAGAATGTGTTAATGGTAATTCAGCATACCAACACATGTATAAAAAAAAGATTCTCGAGTAAAAGGCACTATAAAGGCAAACCATGTACATTTCCAAAATGTATCATTAAAATAACAGCATCATGTCATATATCCTCTCTTCCTGCAAACGCTTCCAATTAAAAGCTCACCAAAGATTTGGATTATTCCCTTTGAGTCATCTTTTAATGTATTTTAATGAGAAACATGCTGTACGTTTAATCTGAATTAGTTGGCAAAGGTCAAAACTAAGGAGAACCCATGGAGAATTAACAGTATATGAATGTTTCTATTTAAAAAAAAGAAAACACATTGAAATCCAGCACACAAAGAGCAAAATGAATATTCATTTTACTTTTACAATATTTGCTTTCATTTTATATCTGCTTGTGTCTCAACCAGCTCTTCAGGGCAATTTAGCTTTCAGTGAGGTGAAAGATACATAGAGCCGATGGGAAATCAAGAGTTTGGTGATACTTTTCTGTGGGTTTGTTTGTTCTGACTATTGCACTGAAAATTACCTAAACAATAAACTGTATTGTTCAATACCTGGTTATTGATGGTTTGCCAACTTTTGGTAAAGAAAAACTCTTACTCAGCAACCTTTTTTCGATTCAGTAATCTGTAAGTCTGCACTGTGCTTGTACTTGAGCTTGCTGTCTCTCCAGCTCTGGTTATCTTCTTCTTCTTTTTCTTTTTTTTTTTAAAGTTCAGTGGCTAATCCAGTCATGAGTCAAGTTTATGATTCAAAGAAATCCCCTTGAAACCACAAAAGCCAACAAATTTACAGTAGCTGTCGGAGAAGAAAATTAACACAAAAACCAACAGGGAATAAGATATAGCCTAAACTCAATTTCTCCTCAGAATAAATGATGTGAGCGCACTCGCTGTTCTTCCATTACTTATAGCACTGGATTGTCCGCCCCCCCCCCCCCCTTCATTGTGCCCCGGACGTGATTACAGTTTGAAATACAGCCCTCTAACGACCACTGCCGATCCCTGCCTGTGACCCAGGCTGCAGCACTAGCCTGGTGGGACCACCGCTCACCTACTTTATTGCTCAGTTCTTCCTTTTCCGAGGTATTCCGGCCTTCTTTTGCAGAGAAACCCCCCAAAATACACATGCAGGCTTGATTGTGTGGGCGCCACGTCAGTGATTGCCTATTTAGTGAGTAATTATCCCTGTCTCTCTCGCGCTGAGCCAACGCGAGTGCTGATTGAGCTCCTCTCATTGTGGCTAATGTCTTATTTATCATACGAGTCCAGTGTGAGTTTTGCAGAAAAAAAAAAAGAAAAAAAAGATGGAGTGTGTGTGACGAGTAGTTATCTACAGTTAGGGAACGTAAAATCGAACATCAGAGAGAGGATCCAGAAGAAGAAATACAGAATCAGATGTGTGTCAATTAGATTGGTTAATCCATATTCCTGGCGCACAAGAGCATCGCTTCTGTCAGCAATATTTTCTTGTCAAGTCACTTTTCATAATTAAAAAAACCAAAACGTACATCTTAAATGAAATAGATTTCATTGACCGTTAGGCCTTGGTATTTTCCCATTCCAGACACAAGTTATGCGAGCTGACGCCACCGCATCCCTGCCACTAATCTGTTTCTTTGTGTTTATTGGTAAATCAAAGGTCTAATCAGCTCTAAAGCTGCAGAAGAGAGGAGGAGGAGAAGAGAAGAAGAGGAGGAGGAGGAGGAGGAGGAGAGGTATGGGCTATTTTTCAATCTAATGGCCAATTAAGATCACACTAAACGAGGAGGCTGGAGAGCATTGTCTAGTGCAGACCTCATTGAGACTCTAATAAAATGTCAAAATACCACTTCTTTCATGTGCGCACGCACAAACGCACACACACGCGCACACACGCACACGCACACACACACACACACACACACACACACACACACACACACACACACACACACACACACACACACACACACACACACACACACACACACACACACACACGTCCTCTCTTTTTCTCCTGCCCCTCCTGTCTTAATTTCTTGCCTGTCTTTTCTCTTTGCCATTCTTACCAAAATGCACAAACATTCACTGTCTTGCATGGAAACCAAAAAAAAATATCTCTCTCTCTTTATTTTTTTTAACTTCTTCACTTGCAGCCGTTCTTGCACACCCACGCGACGCTGGCTTCCCTCACATCTTTTTATTTTTTTTATTTAGAAGGGCAAAGACAGGGAAAAGAAAAAAATGGAGCTATAGATTTGAGCCGCATACTGTATCAATTTTGCCCAGTTTAAATGACCTAAATAAGGAATTCAATACTGCAGGGTCTGAATAGGAGAGCTTAGTCCACATATTTATTGAATCCAGCCTCTTTGTCCAGTGCCAGCACACTCTGTGGTTTTAGACTCCACTCCAGTGATCCAATGTGGAATGGAAATCCGATCCCCCCCCCCCCTTTCTCTTTCTCACTCTCTTTTTTTTCTGTCTTTCTTCCACCAAGCTCAGGCCTGGCACCGGAGAGATGGAGGCAGGATGGTGAAGGGAGACGGGGAGATAAAAGAGAAAGAAACAGAAGCAAAGTCAGACCGAGAGAAAGATGGTAGACGCCACAAGTGCGTTTGAATATACACACACACATATACATATACATGAACATAGGGCATCTACGTTATTCTCTACTGTTACATGGCATCATTTGATATTGGTTCACATTGATTTACATGAAGCGTTCTCACTTACTTGTCAGTTTGAGCAACATCAATGAGTGTGATTTATTTATTTTAAAAGCAATAAATACCAGAGTGTGTGTGTGCGTTTGTGTTTGTGACCTGTCTTGCACCTGAAGTGGAACCACTGCCACTGCCCCCTCTCTCTGCTGACCTGAGAAGGGTGCACATGCCAGCTGCTTGGTTAATTGTATGTGACACTGAGGTGCTTCACCTGAAGGACACAGCGTGACACCGCTCTGTGTTACAGTCTAATGTAGGAACTAGTTTCTTGTACAGGAGGAGGGGGCTGGAGTTGGATGGACCCTCAGAGGACAAGAGGGTATAGAAAATAGATGGATGGTGGATTATTTGTTGAAACATATACCTTTACAGGTATATATATGTTACAGTACTTTTGCAAAGGAAAAGTCGACTGACAGTCATTCTAATTTTCTTTTAACAATGTCCATTATCTTTCCCTAACAATTTCCAAGGAGCTTTACCCGATGATTGTTGAGATGTTTCAGTCTTGATCTGAGTGGTGAACCAGCTATATGGCAACAGCGTCACTAAAAGCTACACTTATTGATAGACTACACTAATTTCATCAAATTAAAATCGTATCCACAAAAATATGAAAAAAATAACAGTCAGGAAATAATTACTGACGGGAATGTAAAACCAAAAGGACCAAGACCAAATCAAGTCAAATATGTCCGAGCACCACTGCTGCACTGCCTCCAACACTAAAGCTTCACTTAATAGACAACGCCAGCCGATTTTTAGCTTCATATTGTTAAAATACAAAGGGTTTTGAGCTCTGAAGGAAAAAGGATCGTTAAAAAAACAAGTTTTATGTTTCTTGAGCGTGAATGCTTTTTCTGAGTTCATCCAGTGGTTTTTGAAAAGGGCTCTACGGGCCCCAGGGTCAAAAATGCTCCTCAACCAACGGGCCAAATATTAAATCCTTCAATTGCAGTCAAATCACCCAGATTTCAGGAAGTACTAGTTTCTCGTGACAACAGCAATTTTGACAGTTGCAGCAAAAAAAACATAAGGAAAGGATAATTTGAATCATACACTGGCATTAGTGTGGTACCGCTTCTACGTGGGAGAGGTGGTAGGAGCACCAACGTTTGGCTCTAGATGGCGGTGACAAAGAAGGTCATCATTGTATGTCCTGTGTGTGTGTGTGTGTGTGTGTGTGTGTGTGTGTGTGTGTATATATGTATATATATGTGTGTGTGTGTGTGTGTGTGTGTGTGTGTGTGTGTGTGTGTGTGTGTGTGTGTATATGTGTGTGTGTGTGTGTGTGTGGGTGACCTTTTTAAGATCCAGCCAAACTGCTAAACACACTCCCTCTGAGCCTGTCATTTACAGGTTGGCTATCAACATCTTACAGTCTGAGCTCAGGGGGCCGACACGCACATGCCCGCATCGCACACACGTGGGGTCTGCATAAGGACACACACACATTCACACAACACACTTTTCTAGAAAAACCAGATGCTCAGAAGCTACAGACAAAGGGGGGGAAGCCATCAGTTGATATAAACACTGAGCTGGTGCAGCAGCTCACAGGCTGAACAGATTTCTGCTGAACTGCTGTCAAAGATAAGGACGCAGGAATAACCTCTAGTTGTGTCTGATGGACACATGATCAGTTGAAATGTTCTTCTTTGCATCACACACACATCTGCTTTTGGTATTGAGCTGTATCCATTTAATCAAACCGTGCAAAACCATCAACTGGCAAGCTCACACAGTAAAACAACAAAAAAAAACACAAGGACAGCTGATCCCTGCACCAACTACAGTCTTCTCTACGTGTCACCGCAAGTCAAAAAAACCCATGGTAACCACTGCTGTCATGTCCTAAAGCTTTGGCCTCTTTTCCTTGGCTTTGTCTTTAGCCCAGGTTAACACATAACCTCCCACCACTGTGGTCAGCGTCTCGAGATTGCGAAGTGTTTGCCCACATACACAAGACTGTCAGAAGAAGAGCTTCAGGGGGTAATATTGCCAGAGACACCTCACATAAGCTCCTTATCACAACACATTAGGAAGAGAACGGGAGGGGGGGGGGCATCAGCTGTCCAGCCCTGTTGGAGAAGACGAGCCAGGCCGGATGTGACAGGTCAGTGAACAACAGTAGCCGACGGCTCGGGAAAGACAAACAGAGACGTACAGTACGCATCTGCAGAACTACAACTTTTTCCTTTTAGCACGAGGGGACCTTATTTAGGGTCCAGACTGTGAGTCACTTGAAAAAAAATCATAAAAAATGTAGCCCACTTTACCCCTATTTTAGTCAGGGAAGCACCCTAAGAGCTCCTCAATTCAGTCAACTTCATTTACACTACTAAACACTTAAGTAAAGGTTGTCCTGTTTCTCTTTAATATTTATACACTTTCACAGTCTTGGGGGTTCCTTTAAATCGCCTCTAATGACCGGCATCACCACTGTCGTCAGGATATGTTAACTTAAATCTTTTTGACAAACCGTACCCCATCTGTATGGGTCAAACCTCACACCGATATCAGAATTAGAAACAATAACTTGTGTCTTTACTTTAGAGGTGTTGGATTAAATTATATTCAGTGCTTTTGAAATGTCACCTTTGCCCCTTTACGCTTTGGTTAAAGTAATACTTTCTGAGCGTGCAGGAAAGATCGTAGCAGACCCATCCCACCCCGGACACAAACTTTTTGAAATGCTCCCCTCTGGCAAGAGGTTGAGGTCTGTCAAGACCAAAACCTCCCGTCACAAAGAAAGTTTCTTCCCTTCTGCAGTCCGCCTCATCAACTGACACCCCCCTTCCTTGCCCATGGACATTACACGTTATATTAACATAATACACCCCACTCACATTCATCCATCTGTGACCCCGATATTTATTGTAAATTTATAGTTAAATAGTGCGAATTTTATTTTAATTTATTCTTATTTTATTCTATTCTATTCTATTTTATTATATATTCTTTTTCTAATTCGGTGTATATATGTTGACTGCTACATGCACCTTAATAACACGCCAAACCTGTTACCTACCTGGAAATAAAACTGATTCTGATTCTGAAGGGATATAACAATTAGCAGAATTGAGTTACCAATTTACCCAACCTTCAGTTTCCCTCCCAATTCAAATATACACAGTGGGCCCCACACGCTCAACAAGCGCGCATGCGCACACAGACAAGTCGGCATATATGAAACAAAACACCTAGTAGCAGGATTCATGTGATGTTTGGCTGATGAGGGGCCCACGATTGTTTGCCCCTTTCACACAACCGAGCAATGAAGTAAAAGCGCGGTACCTTAGCTCGGTTCTGAGTCGAGGAACACGTGGCCGGCAGGTGTCTGTCAACAGATGACGTCACCGGTCTGTCGGTCTCCCGCGAGCGAAGTTCTAGGTGGCGTCGGCGGACCGGATGTCCAGAGATGGCGAGGTCTCTCCCGCGAAGCAGAAGGAGGAGGAGCGCTGACCCGTTAGCTGGACAGCTCCGGCACAGTCTCTTTAAATCCTCAAGGTGTCCACGTCGAAAACACATGCACTATAAAGCCGTCAACGCCAGCTCGGTAAGCTATGCGGCGGCTAAGTGTCCACTCGCTATGCTAATGAATGCTAATAAAATAAACGGCGTATGCTAATGAGCTAACACACGCACACCTGAAGCTAAATACGAACACCTGAACAACGGTATGATGAACGTCGGATAGAAACACCGAAGAGCCATATGTGGAGGGGATACCCTGGTGAAGACTGTTGAGTAGATAATCTTCACACGTCAACTCGTATTTGTTTGCGCAAACTTTACGCGGACTTTTTTCGATGTCAGCCAAGTGTTATACACCGCACGCACACTCTACTTCCTGTCTCTCTGTCTCTGCGCGTCTCAGATCTTCCCCACCAATGAATGGCCAGTATTACTCTTCATCGTGTAAACTACTTCCTGTTACTGCGATTGACTTTTCACAATAAAACGGGAGATTTACAACTATGTTTTTGTACCGTTTGGAAAGCTTTTTATTGCACTGTGCCCTTTTCACTGTTCATGAAATAACTTTTTTTTAACCATATTTATTAACCATGATTTTGGGCTAAATTTAAACAAAAAATGACTTGACTAAACATGACTGATGTCCATTGTGGGTTTTTTTTTCTATGGACATGTCAGGATGTTCTGCTGTTAAATTTCCTTGAGTAAGTGTGTGTCAGTTATTCACAGTTATTCATTTTTTTTGCCACTTTTGCACCCCAGATGGGCTCATAACTTCTCAGGGCTGTAAGGCATATCTGTTTGTCACACTGATGTTTTACCATCACTTTCAAGTCACTTAGTGGAACATATCTTTTTACTAACAATTTTTTTTCTCTCTTTTATAAACTCAGTGTCATTTATGACAAAACACTCAAAGTTCACTGAATCCTTACAGACTCTTACCCCCCAAAAAACTGTACATAGGCATCAGGTGAGGAAACAATATGAAGTGTGGACACAGTGTACTGGCCTTCAGGGGAGCATCTTTTCAAAGATTCACTAACTTTTCTTTTCAAACCCCCAGGAAGACCGATCTTGGTCAATAAACAAGCTAAATATCCTGTTGCGCTCTGGGGTTTTGTAACTAATAACTCAGGTTTCGTTGTTTCATCAGAACTAACTTCTGCATAATATGTACAACAACTACTGTAACGTTTGAGGAGTAAAAACTAATTTACTGTTGTTGTATGAGACTCCCGCTTCCCCAGTCTCACTTTTTTTAGTGTCATTAATATGCCCTCGGATCGTAAATTGAATATTTTTCACCTAACTGGAGCAATGAACTTTGTGCACATAAATGCGTGTGGTTAACAACTCGCCTCAGTCTCACTGACAGAAAACAGACATAAGGATTAAGTTTCCACTACGGTCTGTTGTCCTTGTGCATCCACTGGCAACAAAGGCTCCCTTTATTTTGTAGCCACACATCTGCTTCTGGTAGATTTTGGTTGGACAACAAATCAAACAGCGATCTTTCATTCCATTCTGGATAGCCAGTCTCCCATTCGGTCTAAAGAGTAAAATCCATCTGATTCCTGGAAAAAAAACAAAAAGGCATTTTAATATTCATAGGATATTCCAACAGGTACTTAACATGCATCTGTTGGCCTCAGGAATGGGTATACAGTATAATAACCTTTTTATTCTTAATATGATTTCTCCTAGAGCACTATCATATTCCTATAGTAAGCCAGATTGAGTCAGTGTTAGTATTCTTTTTCATTCTGACTTTCCCTTAACGTTTTTGTCTAACACAGAGGAAATATGAGCAAGAACAGAGAGAGACTGCAGAAATGATGTGTTTAATTTTGAGTATTTTCCTTTGTGAAGCATCAATTTGAGTTTCATGAGCATTTATCATTGTCTGATACTTGTCCTGGGACTCCCAGCCAGGATGGCCCCAGCAGGTCATAAAGGGTTCCAGTCTGGCTCTTGATTTCATTACCATGACAAAATATATGACAAATTTGTTTTTTATTACTATCTCATGTCAAGTTCCATACTTGGGTCATGTGATGACAACTGGGCCATAACCATGAAAAGTGAGCAAACTCGAGTTGTAGAAAAACGAAAAGGGATTCTGCTGAAAGCTCCAGAAAACGAACAACTCTTTCCAAGGTCAATAATATACTTTCATGCTCATAAACATTGGTCCGTGGACAAACAACCACTGCTGTCATTTTAAGAGAAAATGGTGGTTGTCAGATCACTGAAATTTTACAGTGGGACAGCAACAAGGCAAAATCAAACCTCCCCTTGCCTGCCAAGACACACACACACACATACACACACACACACACACACACACACACACACACACAGACACCATGACACAAGAAGCAGGCTATGTTCGCGTGTGTGTGTGTGTGTGTGTGTGTGTGTGTGTGTGTGTGTGTGTGTGTGTGTGTGTGTGTGTGTGTGTGTGTGTGTGTGTGTGTGTGTGTGTGTGTGTGTGTGCATGTGTGTGTGTGCGTGAGAGAACACGAACTTCCATTTCACTGGTTTTCACGCTCCTGTACAGCAGATATGGAAATGTAAGATTAAGGTAAACTCTCTGGACAAGGACCCAAGATTATGTTGACATGATGTGGGCAGCATTTTAAGCCGGAGTGACTAAGTAAAGCTGTTTCCCCTCTTTGAACAACTACTGTCAAGGTGTCCTTGAGCAAGACGTCAATCCCCCTGATGCTGTGGCGGAGCTGCTCACTGCCCCAGCCGACGCCAACAACCACCGTGACTGTGTTAAAAGGATGAGTGCCACCAAATCACAAAAGATACGTTTTCTCAGATACTTCCCCGGCCATGGGGAAAGGTTTTGGATATGTTTTGCCTTGATTTCAAGAGTCCTCGCGAACTTACTGGAATGTCATGTTTGGTGTTTTGCAACACTGGGAAATTTGATTGAAAACATTCAATCAATACTTATCTTTAGTTTTTCATTAAAACGACTTCATGTAAAACAAAAAGTCCACTGAGAAGGAAATGATTTGCTGATAGTAATGCCAGCAGTGTATCTACAAAATAAAAGGATTCTGCATTGTGCTTATCTACACCGCTTACAATAACTGCTCCAAACTGATTGAAGTACGTACATAAGAAATAAGAAAAGCATCAACACCAGATACAAAAAAAAACATTTGAGGAGTTACAATATACGTGTCCCACCAGCCGTAAACAGTCGCATCTGGTTATGTTCCTGGAAGCTGAGAGGAAAAGGTCACAATTGTGCAGGATAACTAGCCAGAGGAAAAACAAAAAACATGTTTGAGATTCAAAAGAATGTGACGTCAGTGTTATATCGGGTGATTAGGGTCAGACAGCAACTTGACCTGGATTCAGATTTGTAAAAGCCTACTATATCATTTCTTTTCACATGGGCTTTATGTAATTACACATTTCAAGTGCGTCGTATGAAAACGTTATTTAATTCCTCACTGCAGGCAGAAGGGTCAAACACACATCACTGCTAACAACAAATGTTTCAACTACTTCACTCTGTAGGTCATTCCTGACAGATGTCCTCGTACAGACAAATGTGAAACAGAGCATATGTTTACAGCTGGAGTGTCGACGCATGAACAGAAACCTAGATTATTATGTAACAGGGAGATAAAAGTAGTGGTATTTACCTGAAGAAACCAAATTATGTAATAGGTACGCTTAATATCGGAGATGAACTGGGCTGTCTAATGACTCCTTGTTCTTTTTAACTGATACATTGATATACTTAAGCATTACCTCTAAAAAGTGCAAGGTCTGTCAGTTTATACATTTTTTTGAAGCTGATATGTTAGGGTAAAGTAGTTTCATCATGTTGCTTTAAGGCACCACATTTTTTGAATAGGTATTTAAATTACTACTATTTAAACATGTAAAAAAATATATGACAAATGTTATTAAATTGGGTACAAGTGACCTATAATGGGAAGGATTTGTGGTTCCTCTTCTATTTATATAATTGCAAAATCATATTGCAGTTGAATTCATGAGGCCCCATGTCTGTTACATAGAAGCACAGAAGATAAAAAACAAAAAAATAAAACTCAGTATTTAAGAATGATAAAAATTAGTGAAACATTTACAGGCCTTTCATACCTCCACATCAAGTGAAATTCCTCCACATCAAGACAAACCTGACACTAGTTAAAATGTTTCTTTGCCTAGATATGCTAAATATGTCTTCTCCAAAAATAAATTTGAAGAAAAGAGTGCGGGACAACCGACATCACACCGTGCGAATCACTATGATGAGTCCTCGAGCGTCACCTGTTGTGGATCTCATGATGATGGTGGTACAAATTCCATTTCTTGCCACAAACAATGCATTTTATGTCCGGGACAGAGAGGCTAATTGAGATGTAAGATTCACACCACAGAGCAGTAGATGGGAATGCATAATGATACACGGAGCTGGATCATATGCTAAATATAATGACAGAGGTGAGGCTGCGGATCACATCAAATATGAGGCAAGCACCGTCTTCATCTGCTCGCCTCCCACACACACACACACACACACACACACACACACTATACAGGTTCACATGTATGCTTAAACACACTGAGCACAGGGCAGAAACACGCTCACACACTTTCAAACAGCGGTCGAGAGAATGCACACTGCGTGAACGCATGGAAGAAGGTTGAGTTCAATTGCACACACGCATACACACACACACACACACACACACACAGGCACAAGCGCATGTTACAGAGTCCCAGTGGCATAGGAACTGGCAGGCGTCCTTCCACTGTGCTCCAGCAATGCAGCAGGCTTTTCTTTACAATACTGCCAACATGCGTTCCCCAACACACACACACACACACACACACACGCAGCCCATTGCATTTCCTTTCTCCTCTCCAATCAACCATTATTCTAAGCCCTCACAGGCATTGGACACAATGAGAAGTTAAATGGGAGAAAGTGAAGCTTATTTGTGGACATGTGCTTTGTTATTGTTTCAATAAAAATTCCCCATGAACACGACAATTACATAAGTACAACAAAGAGGCTTATGGCGAAGCCTCAATCACAAAAGACGTCCCCTTAGATATTCTGTGATGGATCATTAGCGAGAATATCCCCAAATAAACCCCCCAAAAAAGTTGTTTGTGATCCTTTTTGATCTCAGACTTGAAGTGGAAGAATAATAATGTGTGATATAAACGTCCAGACTTCTTGATTCAACTTTGACCGAGCGTACTTACTGTATACTGTAGCTTTGCACACCACAGTTTTTTCTGTTCAGTGTTGGATTATTACTCAAATCTTGGATACGTTCCATTTCAGTTTCACTGATTAACAGGCTGTGTCATTTGTTCTTAACGATACCCATGTCAAACAGACCTACGTCATTACTTTGGTGAGTACAATGTCGTCACAACTTGCAAAATGATAATCAAAAATCCAAGAAATAAACTGAAATTGTCCTTTAAATAATCATCCATACTGTAAATGATGAATTATGAGGGCAATAACAGTGCAATTAAAGGTTATACGGTATATATTGACCCCATTCTTATCAGAACTCTGACCCACATTTGCTCAGACACTTTCTGGGCCGGGCAGCTCCTGGCTTCCACTTCATGGTTTTGGCTGTAGCCCTTGAACTGACACGTGCATGCGCACACACACACACGCACACACACACACACACACTCCTCTCCCATGCTCTAAGATCCTGTTGATCAGCCTTTATTGTCCCAATCAAAGCCTTGCCTCCCTGACCGCTTTTAATATTCAACACTGCAAGATGGTACATGAGGCATTTGTCTCTAGTCTACATATGTGTGTGTGTGCGTTTGTGTGTGTTTTTGCATGCAAGTGCGTACGGTACGCATGCTTCCACACAAAGTGGAGCTGGATAGCTGCGAGTTGCCCCTGATACCAAACTCATTTCTCCAAAGTGAGGCTGGGGATAAATATTTCAAGGTCATTCTGTTTGCTCTCTGTTGTCTTGTTCCGGGAGCACTGACTATAATAGGAATATATGCATGTCTAACGAGGGGCTTTAGAACTGAATTACACCGCCTGCTGCTCACTCTCTGCCTATAGGCGCAAGCCAAGAGATGAAAGATGACTGACAAAGACTCTGCAGTGGACATACAGAGCCAAGCGTCTTCATCTGTCTCAGGGAACACAAAAACATTACTACCATCCTCAGGGATTCCTCTGTGCTATACACAGAAAATCGGTATTGAGTTTTCTTGTCCTTTATATTGAGCACGCACAGACATCTGGTCAGGGACGAGGCATGAACTTGTTTCTAGTACATTTATTAAATAATGTCATCACACTAGTCAACACACCCAACTCCTTCACTCGTTGGTTAGTGTGTGGTTCAAAAGAGCAGATAATCAGAGCTATAAACCAAGCGGTCAGCTTAGGTTAAATTGATCCACATCTCATTGAATCTAGCAGCCCTTTTCTTAGTAGCACTAATAATAATAATGCTTTACATAACCACAGGCTGAGACGAGGCCTATACCAT